>NC_084549.2:72312500-72360000 GCF_033978685.3 Nerophis lumbriciformis | reverse complement strand
AGCAGTATGATGATTCTATGTGTCTACCAGAGGTGGGACCAAGTCATTGTTTTGCAAGTCACAAGTAAGTCTCAAGTCTTTGCCCTCAAGTCCGAGTCAAGTCCCGAGTCAAGACAGGCAAGCCCCGAGTCAAGTCCAAAGTCAAGACTGGAAAGTCTCAAGTCAAGTCCTAAGTCCTGCATTTTGAGTTTCGAGTCCTTTCAAGTCCTTTTAACCACAGACTAATATATTAACACAGATTGTGTATGCTTTTCAAACGCTGTATTTATTTATTAAAACAAGTGCATTTTAAATTGCAGGAAAGAAAATTGTGCTGACATTGCACTTTATAATAGCACTATTAACCAGTCATTTTAAACATTAACTCATTCCTTTACAGAACAAACACATTGAAAAATAAAGTGCAAATGTACTTATTTGTACAAAAGTGTTAACATTGAAAAAACATGACATATACGTGAACATAACAAAAAAGTTGTACTTTTTATATGTCAGGGCCCTATGCTGCATTGCATTTGCAAAAGACCAAATTAGCCAAGAGTCTGTCAGTCATTTGTGCACGATGGGGGCGTAGTATGATGCCACCATGGCTGAAAACTCGCTCCACTGGAGCACTGGAGGCAGGCACTGCCAAGACTCTCATGGCCACTCGGAACAGTGAAGGAAGAGTCTTCATGTTCAATGCCCAGAACAAAAGGGGGGAGAGAGTTGTTTTGGGTTGGTGCACTACTTGTAAGTGTATCTTGTGTTTTTTATGTTGATTTAATTAAAAAAAGAAAAAAATATATATATATATTTCTTGTGCGGCCCGATACCAATCGATCCACGGACCAGTACCGGGCCGCGGCCCGGTGGTTGGGGACCACTGAGGTAAACAACCAATAGTATGTCAGAAAGCTAGCTAAAACGGTACACATATTCATAATACAGTATACATTTTAACTGACCTTTATTTTACTATTTTTGTCTTTTTTTAGGTGGCTAAAATACGCGGTGCTGCTGACCGCCGTCTAACGTTACGTGTGATATATTGACTAACGTAACCCTGCTTAAAAAAAATCACTGAACAAAAAGTATGAATAAGGTAGTGAACTGCAACAGATTCCCGTGTTTGCAATAACGTTATAACGTTAGCAGTGAGTTTACAGCCTCACTGATTTAACAACACAGCAAATAAAAAGTCACGTTACTTAGCCAATAAACGTTATCTTACATTCAAAACTTACCGTTCTTTGTGCAACTTCAAATGCCGGACGAAGTTGGAAGTTGTTGCCTCTCCATCAGTCATTTTCGAACCGCATGTGTTGCATACTGCAAACCGTTTTGTGTTGACCACCTCGTAATTTTTATACCCAAACAAAATTATTTTAGGTATCATTTTTTGTTCACTGGCGTGTGGTTTGGACATGTCTTCTTCGTTGGTTGTCCTGCAATTTGATTGGATGAATGCTGTGTGATGAAAACAAAGTAGATCTAATTTGATTGGCTGTTGTACTGACAGCACACCAGCTGACACACGCAACGCTGATAGACAAGTACACGATGAAAAATACGTAGCGCTCCCGGATAACTTTTTCATCTTTGGGTTTTGGGGAAAGTAGCAAGTCATGTCAAGTCATGTCAATTCAAAAGGCTCAAGTCCAAGTGAAGTCACAAGTCATTGATGTTAAAGTCGAAGTCGAGTTGCAAGTCTTTTTACATTTTGTCAAGTCGAGTCTAAAGTCATCAAATTCATGACTCGAGTCTGACTCGAGTCCAAGTCATGTGACTCGAGTCCACACCTCTGGTGTCTACATTAAAACATTCTTCTTCATACTGCATTAATATATGCTACTTTTAAACTTTCATGCAGAGAAGGAAATCACAACTAAAAAAATATCACTATTTTTTTCATACGGTGTTGATGTGGAAATGTTTGCCTCGGCATTTTGATGGTGTGGGCGTGTGGCACCGAATGGAGATAAGCGTCTGGACAGACGTCACAATATTTGAACAATGATGACGAAAACTGTTTTCTCTGGTGCGTCCGTGTGTCGAAAATTGTTATGCGCTTTATTTGATTTTGTGCGTGGCATTTGCAGTGCGCAATTGCACAGGTGCGCACCCTAGAGGGAAGTTTGCTAGCCCGGCTGCGCTAGCATCACAGCTAACGTTAGCATGCTGCTACCTCTCTGCTGGGAGAGGGCGTATACGTATGTGACGTATGACGTGACAGTATGTGACGTGTGTCGTGACAGTATGTGACGTGTGTAAGAAGGTGCGCTTGCTGTCTGTGAGAGGGAGACACAGGAAAGAGTGAGAAGAGCCTGTCGTGTAATGCCAGCAGCTAAAAGCAACTGCGTGAGAATCCACAGACCTGTGGATGTGTTGAAAGTGTGCTGGAAAATGCAGAACGGAAATTAGGGAGCAGCAGAAAAGTGGAATGTATTATTTAAATCGGTGCGTTGGAAAACAAGGACCAGAGTTTTTTTCAAACTGGATCTGGATCGGCATTTTCCCATGCCTTGCCGATACGCAATTTTTGGCAAATATCGGCGGCCGATCCGATCCAAATATCGGATCGGGACATCCCTACCCTGGACAAGTTGCCACCCCATCGCAGGGCCAACACTGATAGACAGGCAACATTCCCACTCACAATTTAGTGTTGCCAATCAATTTGTCAACGCAAAAAAATGTGCCTTGGCTCAAAAAAGCTTGAAAAACACTGCTCCACAGTATGTATGTATATACAGGTAAAAGCCAGTAAATTAGAATATTTTGAAAAACTTGATTTATTTCAGTAATTGCATTCAAAAGGTGTAACTTGTACATTATATTTATTCATTGCACACAGACTGATGCATTCAAATGTTTATTTCATTTAATTTTGATGATTTGAAGTGGCAACAAATGAAAATCCAAAATTCCGTGTGTCACAAAATTAGAATATTACTTAAGGCTAATACAAAAAAGGGATTTTTAGAAATGTTGGCCAACTGAAAAGTATGAAAATGAAAAATATGAGCATGTACAATACTCAATACTTGGTTGGAGCTCCTTTTGCCTCAATTACTGCGTTAATGCGGCGTGGCATGGAGTCGATGAGTTTCTGGCACTGCTCAGGTGTTATGAGAGCCCAGGTTGCTCTGATAGTGGCCTTCAACTCTTCTGCGTTTTTGGGTCTGGCATTCTGCATCTTCCTTTTCACAATACCCCACAGATTTTCTATGGGGCTAAGGTCAGGGGAGTTGGCGGGCCAATTTAGAACAGAAATACCATGGTTCGTAAACCAGGCACGGGTAGATTTTGCGCTGTGTGCAGGCGCCAAGTCCTGTTGGAACTTGAAATCTCCATCTCCATAGAGCAGGTCAGCAGCAGGAAGCATGAAGTGCTCTAAAACTTGCTGGTAGACGGCTGCGTTGACCCTGGATCTCAGGAAACAGAGTGGACCGACACCAGCAGATGACATGGCACCCCAAACCATCACTGATGGTGGAAACTTTACACTAGACTTCAGGCAACGTGGATCCTGTGCCTCTCCTGTCTTCCTCCAGACTCTGGGACCTCGATTTCCAAAGGAAATGCAAAATTTGCATGGTTGGGTGATGGTTTGGGGTGCCATGTCATCTGCTGGTGTCGGTCCACTCTGTTTCCTGAGATCCAGGGTCAACGCAGCCGTCTACCAGCAAGTTTTAGAGCACTTCATGCTTCCTGCTGCTGACCTGCTCTATGGAGATGGAGATTTCAAGTTCCAACAGGACTTGGCGCCTGCACACAGCGCAAAATCTACCCGTGCCTGGTTTACGGACCATGGTATTTCTGTTCTAAATTGGCCCGCCAACTCCCCTGACCTTAGCCCCATAGAAAATCTGTGGGGTATTGTGAAAAGGAAGATGCAGAATGCCAGACCCAAAAACGCAGAAGAGTTGAAGGCCACTATCAGAGCAACCTGGGCTCTCATAACACCTGAGCAGTGCCAGAAACTCATCGACTCCATGCCACGCCGCATTAACGCAGTAATTGAGGCAAAAGGAGCTCCAACCAAGTATTGAGTATTGTACATGCTCATATTTTTCATTTTCATACTTTTCAGTTGGCCAACATTTCTAAAAATCCCTTTTTTGTATTAGCCTTAAGTAATATTCTCATTTTGTGACACACAGAATTTTGGATTTTCATTTGTTGCCACTTCAAATCATCAAAATTCAATGAAATAAACATTTGAATGCATCAGTCTGTGTGCAATGAATAAATATAATGTACAAGTTACACATTTTGAATTCAATTACTGAAATAAATCAAATTTTTCAAAATATTCTAATTTACTGGCTTTTACCTGTATATGTATGTATGTATGTACAGTATATCGTGGTATGGACTTGAGGTTATATCCCGCCTAATTCCCCACAAGAGAGTAACACTGATAAATGATTGTGATCCACATCTTATCTTATTGTTTCCTGGATAAAAACAGTCATGTTTCCGATGTGAGTGACGTTCCAAGGTGTGTCTGTGTGCAGATCCAGCGACTCAGGCAGCACGTACACCAAACTCAATGACAAAGTCGGCTCCAGGACCGTTCTGAGCTACCTCTACGTTTGTCCCACCAACAAACAGAAGGTCAGTTAATTCCTTCGACTGCCTTTTAGCTCTCTGACTGTTCCTTACAATTGCTGCCCATCTCCGTCCCTCTCTACTTTAGATAATGATGCTCAGCGACCCCGAGGTGGAGAGCGCCGTTCTCATCAGTTCGGACGAGGGGGCGAGCTTCGAGAAGCACGCCATTAGCTTCAACATCCTCAGCCTGCTCTTCCACCCCGCCAAGGAGAACTGGATCCTGGCCTACAGCCACGACAGCAAGGTGGCTCACAGACTCCAAATGACGCCGGCCGACTCGCTCGTTATCTGCGTCCCCGCTGTTGTGACCGTGCTTATTATCTTCTAGTTGTACAGCTCCACGGACTTTGGGAAGAAGTGGCAGCTGGTGCACGACAACGTGATGCTGGGTCGATTCTACTGGTACCAACGCACACACCGTTTCCTTTTGGACACAATTTCACTTTTTTAAAACATTCGTCTTTGTCGTGTCTATCATGGGTCCATCATGGAAACAATAGACAAGAAACAAAAACACGTGTACCTCGTGACAAAAATTGGCTCGTTGAAAAACCATTAATAATAATAGTAACTAGAAAATTCCCGCGGAACTTTTGATGGGTCGGCTATCTGTGCCCTGGACCTCTGGCCGGGGAACCCAGGAAGCCGCCGTACTTCTAAAGGGGAACATTATCACAATTTCAGAAGGGTTTAAACCATTAAAAATCAGTTCCCAGTGGCTTATTTTATTTTTCGAAGTTGTTTTCAAAATTTTACTCAATGTAAAGTGCTGTTTACAAATAAAATATGTTATTATTATTATTATATAACTTTGTCTTCAATTTGGAAAAAAAAAAACATTTTATTTTTCAGTAAAGAAGGGTTCGGTGAGTGTGCATATGAAACTGGTGGGGTTCGGTACCTCCAACAAGGTTAAGAACCACTGCACTAATATTACACACCATTGTACAGTTTGCATATGGTATTTGGATCTTAGTGCATCAGGCCCTCGGAGTCTCCAATTAACCTAACTTGCCTATTTTTGGAATGTGGGAGGAAGACCCAGAGATTTGAACCCAGATCTCCCGAGTGTGCGTCACAAAATATATTCATATTTTGAACAGAATGACTGTAGTTAAGCATAATATTTTTCCGTGGAATGAAGTGAAAAATGAACATACAGAATTGACATTTTCACAGCGGTTTTTGGTAATTCGATGTGCGAGGACATTCTGAGGGTTTAATTGGCGTCGCGTCGGCTGAAAGGAATATTTGTCACTCTCCGACGGCAACAAACATGACATGCTGTTTCTGTTGTCGCCGTCATTTAGTCGTCTCCGGCGCTCGCCCCTGAATATCGATGCCAGCCTTTTGTTGTCGCAAACGCCGCTGTCTGAAAAGACAATTTCGTCCAAGTGCGTAAAAAAAAAAAAAAGCCTGTCTTCTTGCACATTACACCAAACAATGTGGCGGCCCCCTGTCATTTTATACAACTGCTTATCTAAACTGCTGCTTGTTCCCTGGGTGCTGGAGTGAATGGAGATTTAACTGTCCTGCACCGCGATAATCCATCTTGTCTTCTCCCTCCCAGGGCCGTGATGGGGCTGGACAGAGAGCCGGACGTGGTCCACATGGAGACGCGCATCGCAAAAGGCCGTGAGTGCGCCCGAGAACCCCTCGCCTCTCGTTTAGAGCGAGGCGGCGGGCAAGACGAGCTCCTCAGATTGGTCTCTCAGGTGCGGTGAAGCAGAGTAGGTGCGGCCGGCAAAATGGCGAGGGTTTTAGGGCGTTGATGGATGTTTCTTCTACTTAATGCGTCCCCCATGTGCCGCCCTTTGAAGCCGCGCGCTCCTCCAACATTGCGGTCAATGCAATCACACGCTTTTTCTTCATTGGAGAAAGATTTGCAATCCACGCGTGGCTCTAATGTGTTTGAGGTGTGAGACGCGGCAAAGTCTTTTAATTTAATTCTAATTTAGTTTAAAGAACATATTTCAAGATTTTGAGAATGTTTTGGATATAGAGAAGGGGTGTCAAACGTAGGTTTGAGCAAATGAGGTGAGGTTTTTGAATGAAAGAAACTGTTGTTCTAAATGTGTCCACTGGATGTCGCAAAAGCAATTAAAGCGTAACCCACGTCACACATGACACTGTTGAAAGATGGCGTGTCAGCTGACTTTAAGCACCCTCTGGATGGGCTGCCATCCATCCATCCATCCATCTATCTTCAACCGCTTATCCGGAATCGGGTCGCGGGGACAGCAACTCCAGCAGAGACCCCCAGACTTCCCTCTCCAGAGCAACACATTAGCAACTTCCTCCTGGGGATCCCGAAGCGTTCCCAGGCCAGAGAGGAGATGTAATGCCCCTCATCTGGTCCTTGGCCTGCCGCGGGATCTCCTCCCAGTGGGACGTGTAACGAGGAACTCCAAAGGGAGACGCTCGTGAGGCATCCGCACGAGATGCCCGAACCACCTAAGCTGGTTCCTTTCCAAGCGAAGGAGCAGCGGCTCTACTCCGAGTCTCTCTAGGGGGACTGAACTTCTCACTCTATCGCTAAGGGAGATGCCAGCCACCCTTCTGAGGAAACTCATTTCGGCCGCTTGTATCCGCGATCGTATTCTTTCGGTCATGACCCACACTTCATGACCATAGGTGAGAGTAGGAATGTAGATAGCTTTGCCTTCCGGCTCAGCTCTCGTTTCGTCACAACAGTGCGACGGACAGACTGCCGCTACTCCAATATCCCAATCACAAGCTTTTTCTTCATTGGAGAGAGATTTGCATTCCACATGTGGCTCTAATGTGTTTGTGGTGTGACACGCGGCAAAGTCTTTTAATTGTATCGAGCGTTTAAAGAACATGTTTCAAGGTTTTGAGAATTGTTTGGATATAGAGAAGGGGTGTCAAGCAGGTTAAAGCAAATAAGCTGCGTTTTTTGAATGAAAGAAACTGCTGTTCTAAATGTGTCCACTGGATGTCGCAAAAGCAATAAAGCGTAACCCACGTCACACATGACACTGTTGAAAGATGGCGTGTCAGCTGACTTTAAGCACCCTCTGGATGGGCTGCCATCCATCCATCCATCCATCTATCTTCAACCGCTTATCCGGAATCGGGTCGCGGGGACAACAGCTCCAGCAGAGACCCCCAGACTTCCCTCTCCAGAGCAACACATTAGCAACTTCCTCCTGGGGGATCCCGAAGCGTTCCCAGGCCAGAGAGGAGATGTAATTCCCCCCATCTGGTCCTTGGCCTGCTGCGGGGTCTCCTCCCAGTGGGACGTGCAACGAGGACCTCCCTAGGGAGACGCTCGTGAGGCATCCGCATGAGATGCCCAAACCACCTAAGTTGGTTCCTTTCCAAGCGGAGGAGCAGCGTCTCTACTTCGAGTCTCTCTCGGGTGACTGAACTTCTCACCCTATCTCTAAGGGAGATGCCAGCCACCCTTCTGAGGAAACTCTTATCGGCCGCTTGTATCCGCGATCGTATTCTTTCGGTCATGACCCACACTTCATGACCATAGGTGAGAGTAGGAATGTAGATAGCTCGGTAGACCGAGAGCTTTGCCTTCCGGCTCAGCTCTCGTTTCGTCACAACAGTGCGACGGATAGACTGCCGCTATTCCAATATCCCAATCACAAGCTTTTTCTTCATTGGAGAGAGATTTGCATTCCACGCGTGGCTCTAATGTGTTTGTGGTGTGAGACGCGGCAAAGTCTTTTAATTGTATCGGGCGTTTAAAGAACATATTTCAAGGTTTTGAGAATGTTTTGGATATAGAGAAGGGGTGTCAAACGTAGGTTTGAGCAAGTGAGGTGCGGTTTTTGAAGGAAAGAAACTGCTGTTCTAAATGTGTCCACTGGATGTCGGAATAGCAATAACCCACGTCACACATGACACTGTTGAAAGATGGCGTGTCAGCTGACTTTAAGCACCTTCTGGATGGGCTGCCATCCATCTATCCATCCAGCTATCTTCAACCGCTTATCCGGAATCGGGTCGCGGGGACAACAACTCCAGCAGAGACCCCCAGACTTCCCTCTCCAGAGCAACATTAGCAACTTCCTCCTGGGGAATCCCAAAGCATTGCCAGGCCAGAGAGGGGATGTAATCCCCCCATCTGGTCTTTGGCCTGCCGCGGGATCTCCTCCCAGTGGGACGTGCAACGAGGACCTCCCTAGGGAGACGCTCGTGAGGCTTCCGCACGAGATGCCCAAACCACCTAAGCTGGTTCCTTTCCAAGCGAAGGAGCAGCGGCTCTACTTCGAGTCTCTCTCGGGTGACTGAACTTCTCACCCTATCTCTAAGGGAGATGCCAGCCACCCTTCTGAGGAAACTCATTTCGGCCGCTTGTATCCGCGATCGTATTCTTTCGGTCATGACCCACACTTCATGACCATAGGTGAGAGTAGGAATGTAGATAGCTCGGTAGACCGAGAGCTTTGCCTTCCGGCTCAGCTCTCGTTTCGTCACGACAGTGCGACGGACAGATTGCCGCTATTCCAATATCCCAATCACAAGCTTTTTCTTCATTGGAGAGAGATTTGCATTCCACACGTGGCTCTAATGTGTTTGTGGTGTGACACGCGGCAAAGTCTTTTAATTGTATCGAGCGTTTAAAGAACATGTTTCAAGGTTTTGAGAATGTTTTGGATATAGAGAAGGGGTGTCAAGCCGGTTAAAGCAAATAAGCTGCGTTTTTTGAATGAAAGAAACTGCTGTTCTAAATGTGTCCAATGGATGTCGCAAAAGCAATTAAAGCGTAACCCACGTCACACAAGACACTGTTGAAAGATGGCGTGTCAGCTGACTTTAAGCACCCTCTGGATGGGCTACCATCCATCCATCCATCCATCTTCAAACGCTTATCCGGAATCGGGTCGCGGGGACAACAACTCCAGCAGAGACCCCCAGACTTCCCTCTCCAGAGCAACACATTAGCAACTTCCTCCTGGGGGATCCCGAAGCGTTCCCAGGCCAGAGAGGAGATGTAAATTCCCCCCATCTGGTCCTTGGCCTGCCGCGGGGTCTCCTCCCAGTGGGACGTGCAACGAGGACCTCCCTAGGGAGGCACTCGTGAGTCATCCGCATGAGATGCCCAAACCACCTAAGCTGGTTCCTTTTCAAGCAAAAGAGCAGCGGCTCTACTTCGAGTCTCTCTCGGGTGACTGAACTTCTCAATCTATCTCTAAGGGAGATGCCAGCCACCCTTCTGAGGAAACTCATTTCGGCCGCTTGTATCCGCGATCGTATTCTTTCGGTCATGACCCACACTTCATGACCATAGGTGAGAGTAGGAATGTAGATAGCTCGGTAGACCGAGAGCTTTGCCTTCCGGCTCAGCTCTCGTTTTGTCACAACAGTGCTACTCTAATATCCCAATCACAAGCTTTTTCTTCATTGGAGAGAGATTTGCATTCCACACGTGGCTCTAATGTGTTTGTGGTGTGACACGCGGCAAAGTCTTTTAATTGTATCGAGCGTTTAAAGAACATGTTTCAAGGTTTTGAGAATTTTTTGGATATAGAGAAGGGGTGTCAAGCCGGTTAAAGCAAATAAGCTGCGTTTTTTGAATGAAAGAAACTGCTGTTCTAAATGTGTCCAATGGATGTCGCAAAAGTAATTAAAGCGTAACCCACGTCACACAAGACACTGTTGAAAGATGGCGTGTCAGCTGACTTTAAGCGCCCTCTGGATGGGCTGCCATCCATCCATCCATCCATCTATCTTCAACCGCTTATCCGGAATCGGGTCGCGGGGACAACAACTCCAGCAGAGACCCCAAGGCTTCCCTCTCCAGAGCAACACATTAGCAACTTCCTCCTGGGGGATCCCGAAGCGTTCCCAGGCCAGAGAGGAGATGTAATCCCCCCATCTGGTCCTTGGCCTGCCGCGGGATCTCCTCCCAGTGGGAAGTGCAACGAGGACCTCCCTAGGGAGACGCTCGTGAGGCATCCGCATGAGATGCCCGAACCACCTAAGCTGGTTCCTTTCCAAGCGAAGGAGCAGTGGCTCTACTCCGAGTCTCTCTAGGGGGACTGAACTTCTCACTCTATCTCTAAGGGAGATGCCAGCCACCCTTCTGAGGAAACTCATTTCGGCCGCTTGTATCCGCGATCGTATTCTTTCGGTCATGACCTACACTTCATGACCATAGGTGAGAGTAGGAATGTAGATAGCTCGGTAGACTCGTTTCGTCACAACAGTGCGGCAGAGAGACTAGTAGGTTAGTGTCCCTACTTTGCCTAAGCCCTCTTTCAGCGCCTCATCCGCTTTTTTCTGTTCGGGATCAAACTCAAAAGTAGTGTCTTGTCTTGTCAGGCGTCGCAGTGGCTCTGACAATGTTGCGAACTGTGGAATAAATCTGCTGCTGTAACTCACAAGTCCGAGGAAGCTTATCACTTCTGATGCATTTTCCGGCTCTCTTGCCTCGCTCACAGCTCTCACTCTCTCCTCTGTTGGACCGATTCCCTTTTCAGACAACAGGATTCCCATGAAGATCAGCCGATCCATGTTGAACTGACACTTGTCAGAATTCAGCGTCAGTCCACATTCGTCCAGTCTTCTCAATACTGCATGTAGTCACTCGTTCTGCGTTCCCTCATCCTTCGCGTGAACTATGACATCATCTGAGATGTTCTCCACCCCTTCTATACCAGCAAGTGCGGCAGCCATTTCATGCTGGTACTGTTCGCTGGCCGAAGACACGGTCTTGTGTATCTGTAGACTCCATTGTGGATGGCGAATGTAGTAATACCACGCGATTCTGGGGTCATTTCGAGTTGGTGGTAGCCCCACTTTAAGTCCAGTTTGCTGAACACCACTGATCCATTCATCCCCTGTAGCAGTTCATCCACTGTTGGATTAGGGTATCTCTCTCCGATAATTGCAAGGTTTGCCTGTCGCATATCGAGACACAGTCTGATTCCGGAGTTTGCCTTGGGTACGATGACCACTGGTTTTACCCATGGTGTTGGTCCATCGACCGGTTCTATGATGTCTAGGTCTAAGAGTTCTTTAATCTTAGCCTCCACAGGTGCTCCTAAGTTAAAGGGTATACGCCTGAGTGGCTGTGCTACTGGTGTCACCTCTGGGTCTATGTGTAGCTGTATCTGTTTTGTTTTAAGCTTCCCTACCCCCTGAAATACAGTCGGGTACTGGTGCTGAAGTGACTGTTTCAGGTCTGTGACTGCTGATATGTTGGCCCCTATTTTCAGTATACCTAGTTTCATGGCTAACTCTTTTCCCAGTAGAGGTTCTCCATCATCGCTGATTACTATGAACTCTTACCCCATCTTAAAATTAATTTGTATACTCTAGCCTTTAAGTAGACCTGCTTTTAGACCAGTTGATCTGCCGTTTCTTTTCTGCACTGCCCCCCTCTCCTTTGTGGAGAGGGGGGACACAGATTCAATGACCACAGATGAGGCGCTGACTCTCCAAAGTCGGGACCCAGGGTGGACCACTCATCTGTGCATCAGTTGGGGACGTCTCTGCACTGCTGACCTGTCTCCACTCAAGATTATCTCCTGCTGGCCCCACTATGGACTGGACTCTCACTATTATCTTAGATCCACTATGGACTGGACTCTCACAATATTATGCTAGATCCACTCGACGTCCATTGCACTGGTCGCCCAGGTTACACCTTTTGTTTTGCATTATTTGGCAAAATGGTCTTGTGACACGTTTGACCGTGTGCAAGACCTTTGGGATCCCTCCCGACGTGGTCAGCATGTCCGCACCGGTAGCAAGTTTTGTCTGTTTTCTCTCTGTCCATGCCCGGTTTTTCTTGTCCTTTCTTCTGATATTCCCCTCCTTTCTGTGTGACGCGGGTCACAGACGCCTCCACTCTCTCAGCTTTCAGAATCAGAATCGGAATCAGAATAGTTTTTATTGCCATTGTTTGAGAATGGGTTCACAAACTAGGAATTTTACTTGGTGCAATGGTGCAACATAAAACATATAACACAGAATAGAATAAGCTGTAACTGAGCTATCAGATCTTGTTATTGTTCATGTGTCTGATGGCTGAGGGGAAAAACTGTTCAGCTGGTGGGAGGTGTGGGTCTGGATGGACCGTAGTCTCCTGCCTGAGGGCAGAGGGGAGAATAGTTTGTGTCCAGGGTGAGAAGAGTCAGCTGTGATCCGACCCACACTCCTCCTGGTCCTGGAGGAGGACAGGTCCCGGCGGGATGGGATTTTGCTGCCAATCACCTTCTCAGCAGCACGTACGATATGCAGCAGTCGATGCTTGTCCGGACTGCGGAACCACACGGTGATGGAGGGGGTGAGGATGGACTTGAAAATGGCTGAGTAGAACTGCACCAGCATCTCGGTCAGCACCTTAAGTTGCTTCAGCTGCCGCAGGAAGTACATCCTCTGCTGGGCCTTCTTGATGAGGGAGCTGATAGTCGGCTCCCACTTGAGGTCCTGCCTGGGTGATGGTGTTGCCCAAGAAATGGATGGAGTCCACAATGGAGACGGGGATGACAAGACCTTGAATGAAGTGCTGGAGTTGGTGTGTGGGGGTTGGGGGGTTGATGGTGGGGGGAGCAGAGCTTTGATGAGCTGAAGGCCGTTCGTGTGTTGAGACCCTGAGCGAGAGTCAGGTCATTCAGGGCCTGGGGGGCTTTGGGCTTATAGTTCGTAAGGGCCCTTGGTCCTCTCCACACGGCTGCAGAGTCATTGGAGCTGAACTGTTCCTGTAGACGGTTAGAGTACACAGATGCCTTTTTAGACAATATGATTTGCCTGGGCGGCTAGGAGACCGCGAGAGTAACAAGCGGTAGAAAATGTATTAGAAAAAACAGTTAAATTTTTTTTTATAATAATAATAATAATAATTTATTTATTTTATTTTTTATTTTAATTTGGGACTGCCCGCCGTCCGGATTTTGGGAACCACTGCCGTAGGAGGATACAATAGCTCAAAAAAATGCCATGGGTGGATCTACACCTGACATCCACTGTAATGATACCAAGTACATGAGTGTATCTAGTCGATACTACTATGATTACATCGATATTTTTTATTATCACAAAATCTTTTTTCGTTTTTTTTAACATTCATAATATGTTCATAAACTCGGGAATTACGTCTTTGTTTGTTTACTTACTACTAAAAGACAAGTTGTCTAGTATGTTCACTATTTTATTTAAGGACTAAATGACAATAATAAACATATGTTTCATGTACCCTAATATGATCTAATATTAATATTAATATTATTTATTATTATTTAAGGACTAAATTGCAATAACAAACATATGTTTCATGTACCCTAATATGATCTAATATTAATATTAATATTATTTAATATTATTTAAGGACTAAATTACAATAATAAACATATGTTTCATGTACCCTAATATTATTTAATATTAATATGAATATTATTTAATATTATTCAAGGACTAAATTGCAATAATAAACATATGTTACATGTACCCTAATATTATTTAATATTATTTAATATTAATATTAATATTATTTATTATTATTTAAGGACTAAATTGCAATAACAAACATATGTTTCATGTACCCTAATATGATCTAATATTGATATTAATATTATTTAATATTATTTAAGGACTAAATTACAATAATAAACATATGTTTCATGTACCCTAATATTATTTAATATTAATATTAATATTATTTAATATTATTCAAGGACTAAATTGCAATAATAAACATATGTTACATGTACCCTAAAATTATTTAATATTATTTGATATTAATATTAATATTATTTATTATTATTTAAGGACTAAATTGCAATAACAAACATATGTTTCATGTACCCTACTATGATCTAATATTGATATTAATATTATTTAATATTATTTAAGGACTAAATTACAATAATAAACATATGTTTCATGTACCCTAATATTATTTAATATTAATATTAATATTATTTAATATTATTCAAGGACTAAATTGCAATAATAAACATATGTTACATGTACCCTAATATTATTTAATATTATTTGATATTAATATTAATATTATTTATTATTATTTAAGGACTAAATTGCAATAACAAACATATGTTTCATGTACCCTAATATGATCTAATATTGATATTAATATTATTTAATATTATTTAAGGACTAAATTACAATAATAAACATATGTTTCATGTACCCTAATATTATTTAATATTAATATTAATATTATTTAATATTATTCAAGGACTAAATTGCAATAATAAACATATGTTACATGTACCCTAATATTATTTAATATTAATATTAATATTATTTATTATTATTTAAGGACTAAATTGCAATAACAAACATATGTTTCATGTACCCTAATATGATCTAATATTAATATTAATATTATTTAATATTATTTAAGGACTAAATTACAATAATAAACATATGTTTCATGTACCCTAATATTATTTAATATTAATATTAATATTATTTAATATTATTCAAGGACTAAATTGCAATAATAAACATATGTTACATGTACCCTAATATTATTTAATATTAATATTAATATTATTTATTATTATTTAAGGACTAAATTGCAATAACAAACATATGTTTCATGTACCCTAATATGATCTAATATTGATATTAATATTATTTAATATTATTTAAGGACTATATTGCAATAATAAACATATGTTTCATGTACCCTAATATTATTTAATATTAATATCAATATTATTTAATATTATTCAAGGACTAAATTGCAATAATAAACATATGTTACATGTACCCTAATATTATTTAATATTATTTAATATTAATATTAATATTATTTATTATTATTTAAGGACTAAATTGCAATAACAAACATATGTTTCATGTACCCTAATATGATCTAATATTGATATTAATATTATTTAATATTATTTAAGGACTAAATTACAATAATAAACATATGTTTCATGTACCCTAATATTATTTAATATTAATATTAATATTATTTAATAGTATTCAAGGACTAAATTGCAATAATAAACATATGTTACATGTACCCTAATATTATTTAATATTATTTAATATTAATATTAATATTATTTAATATTAATATTAATATTATTTTTTATTATTTAAGGACTAAATTGCAATAACAAACATATGTTTCATGTACCCTAATATGATCTAATATTAATATTAATATTATTTAATATTATTTAAGGACTAAATTACAATAATAAACATATGTTTCATGTACCCTAATATTATTTAATATTAATATTAATATTATTTAATATTATTCAAGGACTAAATTGCAATAATAAACATATGTTACATGTACCCTAATATTATTTAATATTAATATTAATATTATTTATTATTATTTAAGGACTATATTGCAATAATAAACATATGTTTCATGTACCCTAATATTATTTAATATTAATATTAATATTATTTAATATTATTCAAGGACTAAATTGCAATAATAAACATATGTTACATGTACCCTAATATTATTTGATATTATTTAATATTAATATTAATATTATTTATTATTATTTAAGGACTAAATTGCAATAACAAACATATGTTTCATGTACCCTAATATGATTTAATATTGATATTAATATTATTTAATATTATTTAAGGACTAAATTCATGTACACTAACATTTTGTTGTTCAAATAAAGCCAATTTTTTGCGGTCCGCTTTATTTCTAAAAGTATCAAAATACATTTTGGTACCGGTACCAAAATATTGGTATCGGGACAACCCTAGTTCAATACAAAATTATGACACCCTATTTGTCCGTTTTTGCATATGTAAGGTTCGTACTTTTGCCAAATCTGTCGTCCGTTGTTGAGTAAATCATGCATTTGGGCGCCCCTAGTGGCCCGGATGACATATTTAGTCCATTTTAAAGAAAGTGCCGTACAATTTCCTACGCTAAATGTCGGTCATTTTTTTTTCTTCTGATTGATTTCCTTTGCCTCGGTCCCAGGTGCTCAGTACGTGAGGTGCAGAGTGCAGAGGTGCACGGAGGCCAACAGACAGTACCTCTTCCCGGGCCACGTGGACACCAACTCCTTGGTCGTGCAGGACGAATACGTTTTCACTCAGGTACCCGCTTCAAAATATCACC
The DNA here is from genome assembly GCF_033978685.3 of Nerophis lumbriciformis. Taxonomy (NCBI): domain Eukaryota; kingdom Metazoa; phylum Chordata; class Actinopteri; order Syngnathiformes; family Syngnathidae; genus Nerophis; species Nerophis lumbriciformis. The sequence goes on along the minus strand of NC_084549.2, from coordinate 72,343,328 downwards.
TTCTTTTTTTTTTTTGGCACTGCAAGGTCGTCATTTTCGACACAAGGTCCACTTCCGCTGGTGGGGGACTGGGCTTTTTATTCCCCTATTTTCTGATAACTTCCATCAAAAATCCTCATAATGGCTTCCTCCAACACACCTGTTCCCCAGCGCCTGTTTTCATTTTGTTTTTTGGCTCGTTCACGTCGAGGTGCAGAGAGAGAGAGAAAAAAAAAATCCTTTTTGTCTAACCCGAGAGAGAGAGAGAAGGTGAAAAATGAGATTTGAATAGAACTCTTGTGTGTCCTTTTTGCCATTCACTCAGTGTTTGACTCCAATTAGACAGACGCCGTCAGGGCCATTATAGGAATTTAATTTTCCCAATGCCCTCCACTCCTATTGATTTATCTCCACTGCCGAGCCATTTCGCCTCCGCTTGCAGCCTTGGTATGTTCGGTCATGCATGTTGCACTAAAGGTGATAATCAGCAAAAGGAAATTAGAAAACAAAAATCCAATGCCACTCTCTTAAAAGCTCAGTGTTTTGCAGGGGAAACTGCTGCAAGTCTGTACCGGGTTTACATGTGCAATGTGCTTTTTAGAAATCACATTGCAGAAATAATGGACAAAAGTTGTCACGTTGTGTAAATGGTAAATAAAAACAGGATACAATGATTTGCAAATCCTTGTCAACTTACAGGTAAAAGCCAGTAAATTAGAATATTTTGAAAAACTTACTACAGACATGATTAACGAAAACAGGTGCGTGACTCAAAACGTGAAACAGGTGCGTGACGTGTCAGGTGAAAACTAATGGGTTGCTATGGTGACAAACAAGAGTGCACAATGAGTCCAAACGTGGAACGGGTGAAACTAATGGGTAATCATGGAAACAAGACCAGGGAGTGAAAAGCCAGGAATTAAAGAGTCCATCCATCCATCCATTTTCTACCGCTTATTCCCTTTTTGGGGTCGCGGGGGGCGCTGGAGCCTATCTCAGCTACAATCGGGCGGAAGGCAGGGTACACCCTGGACAAGTCGCCACCTCATCGCAGGGCCAACACAGATAGACGGACAACATCCACACACTAGGGCCAATTTTTAGTGTTTCCAATCAACCTATCCCCAGGTGCATGTCTTTGGAGGTGGGAGGAAGCCGGAGTACCCGGAGGGAACCCACGCAGTCACGGGGAGAACATGCAAACTCCACACAGAAAGATCCCGAGCCTGGGATTGAACCCAAGACTACTCAGGACCTTCATATTGTGAGGCAGATGCACTAACCCCTCTTCCACCGTGCTGAAATTAAAGAGTCCAATAACTAAAACAAAACATGACTAAAATAAAACATGATTACACAGACATGACAGTTACCATGGACGCCCCTGCTTATTTCAGCAAGACAATGCCAAAATTTGAAAAAAAAAAAAAAAGAAGTTTCTCAGTGTGAACATTAAATATCTATTAAATTGAATATACAGGTAAAAGCCAGTAAATTAGAATATTTTGAAAAACTTGATTTATTTCAGTAATTGCATTCAAAAGGTGTAACTTGTACATTATATTTATTCATTGCACACAGACTGATGCATTCAAATGTTTATTTCATTTAATTTTGACGATTTGAAGTGGCAACAAATGAAAATCCAAAATTCCGTGTGTCACAAAATGAGAATATTACTTAAGGCTAATACAAAAAAGGGATTTTTAGAAATGTTGGCCAACTGAAAAGTATGAAAATGAAAAATATGAGCATGTACAATACTCAATACTTGGTTGGAGCTCCTTTTGCCTCAATTACTGCGTTAATGCGGCGTGGCATGGAGTCGATGAGTTTCTGGCACTGCTCAGGTGTTATGAGAGCCCAGGTTGCTCTGATAGTGGCCTTCAACTCTTCTGCGTTTTTGGGTCTGGCATTCTGCATCTTCCTTTTCACAATACCCCACAGATTTTCTATGGGGCTAAGGTCAGGGGAGTTGGCGGGCCAATTTAGAACAGAAATACCATGGTCCGTAAACCAGGCACGGGTAGATTTTGCGCTATGTGCAGGCGCCAAGTCCTGTTGGAACTTGAAATCTCCATCTCCATAGAGCAGGTCAGCAGCAGGAAGCATGAAGTGCTCTAAAACTTGCTGGTAGACGGCTGCGTTGACCCTGGATCTCAGGAAACAGAGTGGACCGACACCAGCAGATGACATGGCACCCCAAACCATCACCCAACCATGCAAATTTTGCATTTCCTTTGGAAATCGAGGTCCCAGAGTCTGGAGGAAGACAGGAGAGGCACAGGATCCACTTTGCCTGAAGTCTAGTGTAAAGTTTCCACCATCAGTGATGGTTTGGGGTGCCATGTCATCTGCTGGTGTCGGTCCACTCTGTTCTCTGAACCCTTTGATGATATTACGGAGCGTAGATGGTGAAATCCCTAAATTCCTTGCAATAACTGCTTGAGAAAGGTTTTTCTTAAACTGTTCAACAATTTGCTCACGCATTTGTTGACAAAGTGGTGACCCTCGCCCCGTCCTTGTTTGTGAATGACTGAGCATTTCATGGAATCTACTTTTATACCCAATCATGGCACCCACCTGTTCCCAATTTGCCTGCACACCTGTGGGATGTTCCAAATAAGTCTTTGATGAGCATTCCTCAACTTTATCAGTATTTATTGCCACCTTTCCCAACTTCTTTGTCACGTGTTGCTGGCATCAAATTCCAAAGTTAATGATTATTTGCAGAAAAAGAAATAAAGTTTATGAGTTTGAACATCAAATATGTTGTCTTTGTAGCATATTCAACTGAATATGGGTTGAAAAGGATTTCCGTTTATATTTACATCTAACACAATTTCCCAACTCACATGGAAACGGGGTTTGTATCAGTGACGTGCAGTCACTAGAGGCAGGTGAGGCGGGGCCTCACCTGCCATCATGGAAAGAAAAAAATGTAAAAAGAAAAAAATATATATTAAATTGTTAAATGTATCCAGGGATTATACTATAAAGTTATTTTCCATTTAACTTCACCAGTTTTGGATTATTTTTATTCAAAATCGCTGAATTTTCACATTTGCCGTTCAAATACTGAGAAGAGACGGTGCGGTGAACAGCAGCCAGTCGAGGCACGTCACTCAGTGCCTCAACATGGACGGACTCGGCTAATTGCTGGTCTGCTGTGCAGTGAGACCGTATTGCTATATGAATTATATTATACATTTCCATAGTTTAGTTAGCTGAGGTATATAATGTACAGTGTATTTTGTCAACAACTGTATGTGTGTAACGTATTTCTTGTGCTGAGCGATCATAAAACGGCTGCAAAAGACGCACTGGCTGAGGCTCGCCTCCTGCACCCCCGCCGTAGAATGCAAGGCAACCGCTGACAGGAGTGTTATATCAACTAAAGCCCACACTTAAACTTTCCACGTGCAAGATTGAATCTATTTAAAAAAGTTATTTCATAAGAAGCCAAAAAGTGCAAAAACAATAATGTTGGTGTTGGAGGAGTTGTGAATGACTGCAGGGCCACAACATTAGGTACACCTGCAGACTGCAGGTGTACCTAATTCACAACTCCTCCAACACGAACATTATTGTTTTTGCACTTTTTGGCTTCTTATTAAATAACTTTTGTAACCTATTTTTATGGGCTTTCCTCTTTGTGATGTTAAGTTCCTGTTATGGGCTGTTATACAGTATATGCCTTGAGCTCTTATTTTGAAGGCGCTAAGAGCGGAATTTTGAAACGTTGGAGTGGAGCGGAGGTTTTTGAAAGAAGGTAAATAAAGTGGTCCTCGTGTAAACTGGAGCCTCCGTGTTTGTTATTTTGTAGTTTCATACAGTATAGGCGACATTTATAAACCCTCGGTTACACTTTTTTAAATAGATTCAATCTTGCACGTGGAAAGTTGAAGTGAGGGCTTTAGTTGATATAACACTCCCATCAGGGGGTTCATTAATCCAGCACAACAGCGGCGCATTTCTAAGTAAAGGTAAGACCATAATAACGTTTTTTTCATTAAATGTGCTTTTTTGTGTGCTACAGTTTGTATGTGTAAAGTTAAAGTTAAGTTAAAGTACCAATGATTGTCACACACACACTAGGTGTGGTGAAATTTGTCCTCTGCATTTGACCCATCCCCTTGTTCCCCGGGAATAATTTTTGGTGATTTAACCCCCAATTCCAAGCCTTGATGCTGAGTGCCAAGCAGGGAAGAATGCTGGTATGAGCTTTTAAACATAACCCGTTAACTGCTGCCAATCAAATGGTGAATAAGATACTCTTTAGGGTTCATATGTTTGTAAATCTGACTGTGATGAAGTCAGTGCCTCACCAGCCATCAACCTCACCGCACGTCACTGGTTTGTATATATATATATATATATATATATATATATATATATAACATTTTTCAATGTGAAATGATGTTGCAGACGGGACGTGACCCAGTTTGACGTTCAGCGCACTCCATTGGCAGATGTGATTGGAATGTGTGCGACGTTAAGACTCGCCGCCCCCCCAAAAACAGATCTAGATATACGCCAGCGTGGTTCAGAAACGGTCATTCAATAAAATGCACAAATTGCCTTTAGCCGAGATGAGATTGACCGGGCGAGGGCGGAGGCGGGCGAACGCACAACGCCGGACTCGGCGCGGCGGAGACGCCGGCGACGGCACCGGCACCCGCCCCACGACTTTCTGGTGACTTTCACTGCCGGGGGGGGGGGGGGGATTTAACTCGACAAAGAGTAATGAGGTTATCGATCGGGGCTACCACGGCATAAGCAGTCGTCAACACCTCCACAGTCCCGCGGGAGAGAGTGCAACATCCTCAGAAAAAAAAAACCAAAAGGCAACTCATTGATTTTGGATGGATTATTCCATTAGTGCCCTAATGTAGTGTGGAGGGGGACACACACCATCCTTCCACTTGATTAGAAAAGAAGCAAGCAGCCGCCCCTTTAAGTGGAAGGGAAGGTGCGAGTGCATTAAAGTCCTCAAGGCTCCTGCTGGGTAAAGTCCACATCATTCTCGCCGCTTTACTAATTGAGATAACCACGAGCCTTTTTTTGTCGCGCTCGCATTTTCAGCCGCGCACTTGACACCGATTGGAGGGGTTTTGTCGGCGAGGCGGTCATGAATTGTGGATAAATCCTTCAGGAGGCCTCTTCAGAACTTCTCGTTCGGCGTCGGGGAAACGTCTCGACAAAAAACCTCCCGTCCCGTTCCATTTTTCATCAGACAGCCTGCATTGCGTAGCGCAGACAAACAAAAAGTTGTGTCAGGTTACCCAGTGAAGAGATGCTGTCAAAAGTTTAGGAACGCCACACTTTCTGGAGTTTTTTTTTATTGACGCGTCGCACAGATGAAAGCGTCTTATTTAGCCATTCTAGCGTGCTTTTTCCGCTACTTCCGACCCGTCGAGTCTCTTCCCAGACTCCGTCACACACTTCCTGAACTTCTCCTGACAATCCCCCCACCGCGTCAATAAAAAAACAAAAAAAATGGTGTTTCCATGTCAAGTCTCCTTCAAGAAACCAATGGAAGTGTCCTCGCTGACAAATGGACTTTCTTCGCGGCGTCTTTTATGACGCACCAGCGGGGGAAATATTGACAATATCATGCTTCAGAGAGAGGCTGTAACACACTCTTGTGTTGTTCAGACAGAAAAGGGGACTTTTAAACTTCTTCTTGAAGTAGAATGAACCCTCAGTATTGTTAGCTGGTCTGTCTTTTTTTTTAAAAACACAGAACTGTTCCCATCTAAGGTCAAAACTGTCAGAAAAATTATCAAAAAACTTTCCGTTCCCTGAGTTCCCATTGAACAGACAAGAGGCTGTTTTTCTTGCACCAAGCAAAGGCTTGGAAAATTCCATTGTGTACGATGGGAGGAGACGGGAGGGGGTTATCTATTGTCATCGAAGACCTGCCCAGGCTGAAGTCAGGACCAGCCCAAGCCCGAGGCATTTTTTTCTTTTGTGTTAATGTGACCGAAAACAATGACTGTTTACATACACCACACTTTCTGGAGTTTTTTTTATTGACGCGTCGCACAGATGAAAGCGTCTTATTTAGCCATTCTAGCGTGCTTTTTCCGCTACTTCCGACCCGTGGAGTCTCTTCCCAGACTCCGTCACACACTTCCTGAACTTCTCCTGACAATCCCCCCATTGCGTCAATAAAAAGACAACAAAAAAAATGGTGTTTCCATGTCAAGTCTCCTTCAAGAAACCGATGGAAGTGTCCTCGCTGACAAATGGACTTTCTTCGCGGCGTCTTTTATGACGCACCAGCGGGGGAAATATTGACAATATCATGCTTCAGAGAGAGGCTGTAACACACTCTTGTGTTGTTCAGACAGAAAGGGGACTTTTAAACTTCTTCTTGAAGTAGAATGAACCCTCAGTATTGTTAGCTGGTCTGCCTTTTTTTAAAAAAACACAGAACTGTTCCAGTTTAAGGTCAAAACTGTCAGAAAAAATATCAAATAACTTTCTGTTCCCTGAGTTCCCAATGAACAGACAAGAGGCTGTTTTTCTTGCACCAAGCAAAGGCTTGGAAAATTCAATTGTGTACGATGGGAGGAGACGGGAGGGGGTTATCTATTGTCATCGAAGACCTGCCCAGGCTGAAGCCAGGACCAGCCCAAGCCCGAGGCATTTTTTTCTTTTGTGTTAATGTGACCGAAAACAATGACTGTTTACATACACCACACTTTCTGGAGTTTTTTTTATTGACGCGTCGCACAGATGAAAGCGTCTTATTTAGCCATTCTAGCATGCTTTTTCCGCTACTTCCGACCCGTCGAGTCTCTTCCCAGACTCCGTCACACACTTCCTGAACTTCTCCTGACAATCCCCCCATCGCGTCAATAAAAAGACAACAAAAAAATGGTGTTTCCATGTCAAGTCTCCTTCAAGAAACCGATGGAAGTGTCCTCGCTGACAAATGGACTTTCTTGGCGGCGTCTTTTATGACGCACTATACAGCTTCCAGCGGGGGAAATATTGACAATATCATGCTTCAGAGAGAGGCTGTAACACACTCTTGTGTTGTTCAGACAGAAAGGGGACTTTTAAACTTCTTCTTGAAGTAGAATGAACCCTCAGTATTGTTAGCTGGTCTGCCTTTTTTTTTAAACTACAGAACTGTTCCCATCTACGGTCAAAACTGTCAGAAAAATTGTACGTAAATTATCAAAAAACTTTCCGTTCCCTGAATTCCCAATGAACAGACAAGAGGCTGTTTTTCTTGCACCAAGCAAAGGCTTGGAAAATTCCATTGTGTACGATGGGAGGAGACGGGAGGGGGTTATCTATTGTCATCGAAGACCTGCCCAGGCTGAAGCCAGGACCAGCCCAAGCCCGAGGCATTTTTTTCTTTTGTGTTAATGTGACCGAAAACAATGACTGTTTACATACACCACACTTTCTGGAGTTTTTTTATTGACGCGTCGCACAGATGAAAGCGTCTTATTTAGCCATTCTAGCGTGCTTTTTCCGCTACTTCCGACCCGTCGAGTCTCTTCCCAGACTCCGTCACACACTTCCTGAACTTCTCCTGACAATCCCCCCACCGCGTCAATAAAAAAACAAAAAAAATGGTGTTTCCATGTCAAGTCTCCTTCAAGAAACCGATGGAAGTGTCCTCGCTGACAAATGGACTTTCTTCGCGGCGTCTTTTATGACGCACCAGCGGGGGAAATATTGACAAGATCATGCTTCAGAGAGAGGCTGTAACACACTCTTGTGTTGTTCAGACAGAAAAGGGGACTTTTAAACTTCTTCTTGAAGTAGAATGAACCCTCAGTATTGTTAGCTGGTCTGCCTTTTTAAAAAAAACACAGAACTGTTCCTATCTAAGGTCAAAACTGTCAGAAAAATTATCAAAAAACTTTCCGTTCGCTGAGTTCCCAATGAACAGACAAGAGGCTGTTTTTCTTGCACCAAGCAAAGGCTTGGAAAATTCCATTGTGTACGATGGGAGGAGACGGGAGGGGGTTATCTATTGTCATCGAAGACCTGCCCAGGCTGAAGCCAGGACCAGCCCAAGCCCGAGGCATTTTTTTCTTTTGTGTTAATGTGACCGAAAACAATGACTGTTTACGTACACCACACTTTCTGGAGTTTTCTTTATTGACGCGTCGCACAGATGAAAGCGTCTTATTTAGCCATTCTAGCGTGCTTTTTCCGCTACTTCCGACCCGTCGAGTCTCTTCCCAGACTCCGTCACACACTTCCTGAACTTCTCCTGACAATCCCCCCACTGCGTCAATAAAAAGACAACAAAAAAAATGGTGTTTCCATGTCAAGTCTCCTTCAAGAAACCGATGGAAATGTCCTCGCTGACAAATGGACTTTCTTCGCGGCGTCTTTTATGACGCACTATACAGCTTCCAGCGGGGGAAATATTGACAATATCATGCTTCAGAGAGAGGCTGTAACACACTCTTGTGTTGTTCAGACAGAAAGGGGACTTTTAAACTTCTTCTTGAAGTAGAATGAACCCTCAGTATTGTTAGCTGGTCTGCCTTTTTTTTAAAACCACAGAACTGTTCCTATCTAAGGTCAAAACTGTCAGAAAAATTGTACGTAAATTATCAAAAAACTTTCCGTTCCCTGAGTTCCCAATGAACAGACAAGAGGCTGTTTTTCTTGCACCAAGCAAAGGCTTGGAAAATTCCATTGTGTACGATGGGAGGAGACGGGAGGGGGTTATCTATTGTCATCGAAGACCTGCCCAGGCTGAAGCCAGGACCAGCCCAAGCCCGAGGCATTTTTTTCTTTTGTGTTAATGTGACCGAAAACAATGACTGTTTACATACACTACACTTTCTGGAGTTTTTTTTATTGACGCGACGCACGGATGAAAGCGTCTTTTTTAGCCATTCTAGCGTGCTTTTTCCGCTACTTCCGACCCGTCGTGTCTCTTCCCAGACTCCGTCACACACTTCCTGAACTTCTCCTGACAATCCCCCCACCGCGTCAATAAAAAGACAACAAAAATGGTGTTTCCATGTCAAGTCTCCTTCAAGAAACCGATGGAAGTGTCCTCGCTGACAAATGGACTTTCTTCGCGGCGTCTTTTATGACGCACCAGCGGGGGAAATATTGACAATATCATGCTTCAGAGAGAGGCTGTAACACACTCTTGTGTTGTTCAGACAGAAAAGGGGACTTTTAAACTTCTTCTTGAAGTAGAATGAACCCTCAGTATTGTTAGCTGGTCTGCCTTTTTTTTAAAAAACACAGAACTGTTCCCATCTAAGGTCAAAACTGTCAGAAAAATTATCAAAAAACTTTCCGTTCCCTGAGTTCCCAATGAACAGACAAGAGGCTGTTTTTCTTGCACCAAGCAAAGGCTTGGAAAATTCCATTCTGTACGATGGGAGGAGACGGGAGGGGGTTATCTATTGTCATCGAAGACCTGCCCAGGCTGAAGCCAGGACCAGCCCAAGCCCGAGGCATTTTTTTCTTTTGTGTTAATGTGACCGAAAACAATGACTGTTTACATACACTACACTTTCTGGAATTTTTTTTTTATTGACGCGTCGCACAGATGAAAGCGTCTTATTTAGCCATTCTAGCGTGCTTTTTCCGCTACTTCCGACCCGTCGAGTCTCTTCCCAGACTCCGTCACACACTTCCTGAACTTCTCCTGACAATCCCCCCACCGCGTCAATAAAAAAACAAAAAAAATGGTGTTTCCATGTCAAGTCTTCTTCAAGAAACCGATGGAAGTGTCCTCGCTGACAAATGGACTTTCTTGGCGGCGTCTTTTATGACGCACTATACAGCTTCCAGCGGGGGAAATATTGACAATATCATGCTTCAGAGAGAGGCTGTAACACACTCTTGTGTTGTTCAGACAGAAAAGGGGACTTTTAAACTTCTTCTTGAAGTAGAATGAACCCTCAGTATTGTTAGCTGGTCTGCCTTTTTTTTAAAAAACACAGAACTGTTCCCATCTAAGGTCAAAACTGTCAGAAAAATTGTACGTAAATTATCAAAAAACTTTCCGTTCTCTGAGTTCCCAATGAACAGACAAGAGACTGTTTTTCTTGCACCAAGCAAAGGCTTGGAAAATTCCATTGTGTACGATGGGAGAGACGGGAGGGGGTTATCTATTGTCATCGAAGCCCTGCCCAGGCTGAAGCCAGGACCAGCCCAAGCCCGAGGCATTTTTTTTCTTTTGTGTTAATGTGACCGAAAACAATGACTGTTTACATACACCACACTTTCTGGAATTTTTTTTATTGATGCGTCGCACAGATGAAAGCGTCTTTTTTAGCCATTCTAGCGTGCTTTTTCCGCTACTTCCGACCCGTCGAGTCTCTTCCCAGACTCCGTCACACACTTCCTGAACTTCTCCTGACAATCCCCCCACCGCGTCAATAAAAAGACAACAAAAAAAATGGTGTTTCCATGTCAAGTCTCCTTCAAGAAACCGATGGAAGTGTCCTCGCTGACGAATGGACTTTCTTCGCGGCGTCTTTTATGACGCACTATACAGCTTCCAGCGGGGGAAATATTGACAATATCATGCTTCAGAGAGAGGCTGTAACACACTCTTGTGTTGTTCAGACAGAAAGGGGACTTTTAAACTTCTTCTTGAAGTAGAATGAACCCTCAGTATTGTTAGCTGGTCTGCACAGAACTGTTCCCATCTAAGGTCAAAACTGTCAGAAAAATTGTACGTAAATTATCAAAAAACTTTCCGTTCCCTGAGTTCCCAATGAACAGACAAGAGGCTGTTTTTCTTGCACCAAGCAAAGGCTTGGAAAATTCCATTGTGTACGATGGGAGGAGACGGGATGGGTGTTATCTATTGTCATCCAAGACCTGCCCAGGCTGAAGCCAGGACCAGCCCAAGCCCGAGGCATTTTTTTCTTTTGTGTTAATGTGACCAAAAACAATGACTGTTTACATACACCACACTTTCTGGAGTTTTTTTTATTGACGCGTCGCACAGATGAAAGCGTCTTATTTAGCCATTCTAGCGTGCTTTTTCCGCTACTTCCGACCCGTCGAGTCTCTTCCCAGACTCCGTCACACACTTCCTGAACTTCTCCTGACAATCCCCCCCACCGCGTCAATAAAAAGACAACAAAAAAATGGTGTTTCCATGTCAAGTCTCCTTCAAGAAACCGATGGAAGTGTCCTCGCTGACAAATGGACTTTCTTGGCGGCGTCTTTTATGACGCACTATACAGCTTCCAGCGGGGGAAATATTGACAATATCATGCTTCAGAGAGAGGCTGTAACACACTCTTGTGTTGTTCAGACAGAAAGGGGACTTTTAAACTTCTTCTTGAAGTAGAATGAACCCTCAGTATTGTTAGCTGGTCTGCCTTTTTTTTAAAACCACAGAACTGTTCCTATCTAAGGTCAAAACTGTCAGAAAAATTGTATGTAAATTATCAAAAAACTTTCCGTTCCCTGAGTTCCCAATGAACAGACAAGAGGCTGTTTTTCTTGCACCAAGCAAAGGCTTGGAAAATTCCATTGTGTACGATGGGAGGAGACGGGAGGGGGTTATCTATTGTCATCGAAGACCTGCCCAGGCTGAAGCCAGGACCAGCCCAGAGCCCGAGGCATTTTTTTCTTTTGTGTTAATGTGACCGAAAACAATGACTGTTTACATACACCACACTTTCTGGAGTTTTTTTTATTGACGCGTCGCACAGATGAAAGCGTCTTATTTAGCCATTCTAGCATGCTTTTTCCGCTACGTCCGACCCGTCGAGTCTCTTCCCAGACTCCGTCACACACTTCCTGAACTTCTCCTGACAATCCCCCCATCGCGTCAATAAAAAGACAAAAAAAAAAATGGTGTTTCCATGTCAAGTCTCCTTCAAGAAACCGATGGAAGTGTCCTCGCTGACAAATGGACTTTCTTCGCGGCGTCTTTTATGACGCACCAGCGGGGGAAATATTGACAATATCATGCTTCAGAGAGAGGCTGTAACACACTCTTGTGTTGTTCAGACAGAAAGGGGACTTTTAAACTTCTTCTTGAAGTAGAATGAACCCTCAGTATTGTTAGCTGGTCTGCCTTTTTTTAAAAACAGAACTGTTCCCATCTAAGGTCAAAACTGTCAGAAAAAATATCAAAAAACTTTCCGTTTCCTGAGTTCCCAATGAACAGACAAGAGGCTGTTTTTCTTGCACCAAGCAAAGGCTTGGAAAATTCCATTGTGTACGATGGGAGGAGACGGGAGGGGGTTATCTATTGTCATCGAAGACCTGCCCAGGCTGAAGCCAGGACCAGCCCAAGCCCGAGGCATTTTTTTCTTTTGTGTCAATGTGACCGAAAACAATGACTGTTTACATACACCACACTTTCTGGAGTTTTTTTTATTGACGCGTCGCACAAATGAAAGCGTCTTATTTAGCCATTCTACCGTGCTTTTTCCGCTACTTCCGACCCGTCGAATCTCTTCCCAGACTCCGTCACACACTTCCTGAACTTCTCCTGACAATCCCCCCACCGCGTCAATAAAAAAACCAAAAAAATGGTGTTTCCATGTCAAGTCTCCTTCAAGAAACCGATGGAAGTGTCCTCGCTGACAAATGGACTTTCTTCGCGGCGTCTTTTATGACGCACCAGCGGGGGAAATATTGACAATATCATGCTTCAGAGAGAGGCTGTAACACACTCTTGTGTTGTTCAGACAGAAAGGGGACTTTTAAACTTCTTCTTGAAGTAGAATGAACCCTCAGTATTGTTAGCTGGTCTGCCTTTTTTTTTAAAACACAGAACTGTTCCCATCTAAGGTCAAAACTGTCAGAAAAACTATCAAAAAACTTTCCGTTCGCTGAGTTCCCAATGAACAGACAAGAGGCTGTTTTTCTTGCACCAAGCAAAGGCTTGGAAAATTCCATTGTGTACGATGGGAGGAGACGGGAGGGGGTTATCTATTGTCATCGAAGACCTGCCCAGGCTGAAGCCAGGACCAGCCCAAACCCGAGGCATTTTTTTCTTTTGTGTTAATGTGACCGAAAACAATGACTTTCTGGAATTTTTTTTATTGACGCGTCGCACAGATAAAAGCGTCTTATTTAGCCATTCTAGCGTGCTTTTTCCGCTACTTCCGACCCGTCGAGTCTCTTCCCAGACTCCGTCACACACTTCCTGAACTTCTCCTGACAATCCCCCCACCGCGTCAATAAAAAGACAACAAAAAAAATGGTGTTTCCATGTCAAGTCTCCTTCAAGAAACCGATGGAAGTGTCCTCGCTGACAAATGGACTTTCTTGGCGGCGTCTTTTATGACGCACCAGCGGGGGAAATATTGACAATATCATGCTTCAGAGAGAGGCTGTAACACACTCTTGTGTTGTTCAGACAGAATGGGGACTTTTAAACTTCTTCTTGAAGTAGAATGAACCCTCAGTATTGTTAGCTGGTCTGCCTTTTTAAAAAAAAACACAGAACTGTTCCCATCTAAGGTCAAAACTGTCAGAAAAATTATCAAAAAACTTTCCGTTCCCTGAGTTCCCAATGAACAGACAAGAGGCTGTTTTTCTTGCACCAAGCAAAGGCTTGGAAAATTCCATTGTGTACGATGGGAGGAGACGGGAGGGGGTTATCTATTGTCATCGAAGACCTGCCCAGGCTGAAGTCAGGACCAGCCCAAGCCCGAGGCATTTTTTTCTTTTGTGTCAATGTGACCGAAAACAATGACTGTTTACATACACCACACTTTCTGGAGTTTTTTTTATTGACGCGTCGCACAGATGAAAGCGTCTTATTTAGCCATTCTAGCGTGCTTTTTCCGCTACTTCCGACCCGTCGAGTCTCTTCCCAGACTCCGTCACACACTTCCTGAACTTCTCCTGACAATCCCCCCACCGCGTCAATAAAAAGACAACAACAAAAAATGGTGTTTCCATGTCAAGTCTCCTTCAAGAAACCGATGGAAGTGTCCTCGCTGACAAATGGTGTCTTTTATGACGCACTATACAGCTTCCAGCGGGGGAAATATTGACAATATCATGCTTCAGAGAGAGGCTGTAACACACTCTTGTGTTAGTCAGACAGAAAGGGGACTTTTAAACTTCTTCTTGAAGTAGAATGAACCCTCAGTATTGTTAGCTGGTCTGTCTTTTTTTAAAAACCACAGAACTGTTCCCATCTAAGGTCAAAACTGTCAGAAAAATTGTACGTAAATTATCAAAAAACTTTCCGTTCCCTGAGTTCCCAATGAACAGACAAGAGACTGTTTTTCTTGCACCAAGCAAAGGCTTGGAAAATTCCATTGTGTACGATGGGAGGAGACGGGAGGGGGTTATCTATTGTCATCGAAGACCTGCCCAGGCTGAAGTCAGGACCAGCCCAAGCCCGAGGCATTTTTTTCTTTTGTGTTAATGTGACCGAAAACAATGACTGTTTACATACACTACACTTTCTGGAATTTTTTTTTTATTGACGCGTCGCACAGATGAAAGCGTCTTATTTAGCCATTCTAGCGTGCTTTTTCCGCTACTTCCGACCCGTCGAGTCTCTTCCCAGACTCCGTCACACACTTCCTGAACTTCTCCTGACAATCCCCCCACCGCGTCAATAAAAAAACAAAAAAAATGGTGTTTCCATGTCAAGTCTCCTTCAAGAAACCGATGGAAGTGTCCTCGCTGACAAATGGACTTTCTTCGCGGCGTCTTTTATGACGCACTATACAGCTTCCAGCGGGGGAAATATTGACAATATCATGCTTCAGAGAGAGGCTGTAACACACTCTTGTGTTAGTCAGACAGAAAGGGGACTTTTAAACTTCTTCTTGAAGTAGAATGAACCCTCAGTATTGTTAGCTGGTCTGCACAGAACTGTTCCCATCTAAGGTCAAAACTGTCAGAAATATTGTACGTAAATTATCAAAAAACTTTCCGTTCTCTGAGTTCCCAATGAACAGACAAGAGGCTGTTTTTCTTGCACCAAGCAAAGGCTTGGAAAATTCCATTGTGTACGATGGGAGGAGACGGGAGGGGGTTATCTATTGTCATCGAAGACCTGCCCAGGCTGAAGCCAGGACCAGCCCAAGCCCGAGGCATTTTTTTCTTTTGTGTTAATGTGACCGAAAACAATGACTGTTTACATACACCACACTTTCTGGAGTTTTTTTTATTGACGCGTCGCACAGATGAAAGCGTCTTATTTAGCCATTCTAGCGTGCTTTTTCCGCTACTTCCGACCCGTCGAGTCTCTTCCCAGACTCCGTCACACACTTCCTGAACTTCTCCTGACAATCCCCCCCACCCCGTCACTAAAAAGACAACAAAAAAATGGTGTTACCATGTCAAGTCTCCTTCAAGAAACCGATGGAAGTGTCCTGGCTGACAAATGGACTTTCTTCGCGGCGTCTTTTATGACGCACCAGCGGGGGAAATATTGACAATATCATGCTTCAGAGAGAGGCTGTAACACACTCTTGTGTTGTTCAGACAGAAAGGGGACTTTTAAACTTCTTCTTGAAGTAGAATGAACCCTCAGTATTGTTAGCTGGTCTGCCTTTTTTTTTAAAAACACAGAACTGTTCCCATCTAAGATCAAAACTGTGAGAAAAATTATCAAAAAACTTTCCGTTCTCTGAGTTCCCAATGAACAGACAAGAGGCTGTTTTTCTTGCACCAAGCAAAGGCTTGGAAAATTCCATTGTGTACGATGGGAGGAGACGGGAGGGGGTTATCTATTGTCATCGAAGACCTGCCCAGGCTGAAGCCAGGACCAGCCCAAGCCCGAGGCATTTTTTTCTTTTGTGTTAATGTGACCGAAAACAATGACTTTCTGGAATTTTTTTTATTGACGCGTCGCACAGATGAAAGTGTCTTATTTAGCCATTCTAGCGTGCTTTTTCCGCTACTTCCGACCCGTCGAGTCTCTTCCCAGACTCCGTCACACACTTCCTGAACTTCTCCTGACAATCCCCCCACCGCGTCAATAAAAAGACAACAAAAAAAATGGTGTTTCCATGTCAAGTCTCCTTCAAGAAACCGATGGAAGTGTCCTCGCTGACAAATGGACTTTCTTCGCGGCGTCTTTTATGACGCACTATACAGCTTCCAGCGGGGGAAATATTGACAATATCATGCTTCAGAGAGAGGCTGTAACACACTCTTGTGTTGTTCAGACAGAAAGGGGACTTTTAAACTTCTTCTTGAAGTAGAATGAACCCTCAGTATTGTTAGCTGGTCTGCCTTTTTTAAAAAAAACACAAAACTGTTCCCATCTAAGGTCAAAACTGTCAGAAAAATTATCAAAAAACTTTCCGTTCCCTGAGTTCCCAATGAACAGACAAGAGGCTGTTTTTCTTGCACCAAGCAAAGGCTTGGAAAATTCCATTCTGTACGATGGGAGGAGACGGGAGGGGGTTATCTATTGTCATCGAAGACCTGCCCAGGCTGAAGTCAGGACCAGCCCAAGCCCGAGGCATTTTTTTCTTTTGTGTTAATGTGACCGAAAACAATGACTGTTTACATACACCACACTTTCTGGAATTTTTTTTTTATTGACGCGTCGCACAGATGAAAGCGTCTTATTTAGCCATTCTAGCGTGCTTTTTCCGCTACTTCCGACCCGTCGAGTCTCTTCCCAGACTCCGTCACACACTTCCTGAACTTCTCCTGACAATCCCCCCACCGCGTCAATAAAAAAACAAAAAAAAAATGGTGTTTCCATGTCAAGTCTCCTTCAAGAAACCGATGGAAGTGTCCTCGCTGACAAATGGACTTTCTTCGCGGCGTCTTTTATGACGCACCAGCGGGGGAAATATTGACAATATCATGCTTCAGAGAGAGGCTGTAACACACTCTTGTGTTGTTCAGACAGAAAGGGGACTTTTAAACTTCTTCTTGAAGTCGAATGAACCCTCAGTATTGTTAGCTGGTCTGCCTTTTTTTAAAAACCACAGAACTGTTCCCATCTAAGGTCAAAACTGTCAGAGAAATTGTACGTAAATTATCAAAAAACTTTCCGTTCCCTGAGTTCCCAATGAACAGACAAGAGGCTGTTTTTCTTGCACCAAGCAAAGGCTTGGAAAATTCCATTGTGTACGATGGGAGGAGACGTGAGGGGGTTATCTATTGTCATCCAAGACCTGCCCAGGCTGAAGCCAGGACCAGCTTTTCCTTTTGTGTTAATGTGACCAAACACAATGACTGTTTACATACACCCCACTTTCTGGAGTTTTTTTTATTGACGCGTCGCACAGATAAAAGCGTCTTATTTAGCCAATCTAGCGTGCTTTTTCCGCTACTTCCGACCCGTCGAGTCTCTTCCCAGACTCCGTCACACACTTCCTGAACTTCTCCTGACAATCCCCCCACCGCGTCAATAAAAAAACAAAAAAAATGGTGTTTCCATGTCAAGTCTTCTTCAAGAAACCGATGGAAGTGTCCTCGCTGACAAATGGACTTTCTTCGCGGCGTCTTTTATGACGCACCAGCGGGGGAAATATTGACAATATCATGCTTCAGAGAGAGGCTGTAACACACTCTTGTGTTGTTCAGACAGAAAGGGGACTTTTAAACTTCTTCTTGAAGTAAAATGAACCCTCAGTATTGTTAGCTGGTCTGCCTTTTTAAAAAAAAACACAGAACTGTTCCCATCTAAGGTCAAAACTGTCAGAAAAATTATCAAAAAACTTTCCGTTCCCTGAGTTCCCATTGAACAGACAAGAGGCTGTTTTTCTTGCACCAAGCAAAGGCTTGGAAAATTCCATTGTGTACGATGGGAGGAGACGGGAGGGGGTTATCTATTGTCATCCAAGACCTGCCCAGGCGGAAGCCAGGACCAGCCCAAGCCCGAGGCATTTTTTTCCTTTGTGTTAATGTGACCAAAAACAATGACTGTTTACATACACCACACTTTCTGGAGTTTTTTTTATTGACGCGTCGCACAGATGAAAGCGTCTTATTTAGCCATTCTAGCGTGCTTTTTCCACTACTTCCGACCCGTCGAGTCTCTTCCCAGACTCCGTCACACACTTCCTGAACTTCTCCTGACAATCCCCCCCACCGCGTCAATAAAAAGACAACAAAAAAATGGTGTTTCCATGTCAAGTCTCCTTCAAGAAACCGATGGAAGTGTCCTCGCTGACAAATGGACTTTCTTGGCGGCGTCTTTTATGACGCACTATACAGCTTCCAGCGGGGGAAATATTGACAATATCATGCTTCAGAGAGAGGCTGTAACACACTCTTGTGTTGTTCAGACAGAAAGGGGACTTTTAAACTTCTTCTTGAAGTAGAATGAACTCTCAGTATTGTTAGCTGGTCTGCCTTTTTTTTAAAACCACAGAACTGTTCCCATCTACGGTCAAAACTGTCAGAAAAATTGTACGTAAATTATCAAAAAACTTTCCGTTCTCTGAGTTCCCAATGAACAGACAAGAGGCTGTTTTTCTTGCACCAAGCAAAGGCTTGGAGAATTCCATTGTGTACGATGGGAGGAGACGGGAGGGGGTTATCTATTGTCATCGAAGACCTGCCCAGGCTGAAGCCAGGACCAGCCCAAGCCCGAGGCATTTTTTTCTTTTGTGTTAATGTGACCGAAAACAATGACTGTTTACATACACCACACTTTCTGGAGTTTTTTTTATTGACGCGTCGCACGGATGAAAGAGTCTTATTTAGCCATTCTAGCGTGCTTTTTCCGCTACTTCCGACCCGTCGAGTCTCTTCCCAGACTCTGTCACACACTTCCTGAACTTCTCCTGACAATCCCCCCACCGCGTCAATAAAAAAACAAAAAAAATGGTGTTTCCATGTCAAGTCTCCTTCAAGAAACAGATGGAAGTGTCCTCGCTGACAAATGGACTTTCTTCGCGGCGTCTTTTATGACGCACTATACAGCTTCCAGCGGGGGAAATATTGACAATATCATGCTTCAGAGAGAGGCTGTAACACACTCTTGTGTTGTTCAGACAGAAAGGGGACTTTTAAACTTCTTCTTGAAGTAGAATGAACCTTCAGTATTGTTAGCTGGTCTGCCTTTTTTTTTAAACCACAGAACTGTTCCTATCTAAGGTCAAAACTGTCAGAAAAATTGTACGTAAATTATCAAAAAACTTTCCGTTCTCTGAGTTCCCAATGAACAGACAAGAGGCTGTCTTTCTTGCACCAAGCAAAGGCTTGGAAAATTCCATTGTGTACGATGGGAGGAGACGGGAGGGGGTTATCTATTGTCATCGAAGACCTGCCCAGGCTGAAGCCAGGACCAGCCCAAGCCCGAGGCATTTTTTTCTTTTGTGTTAATGTGACCGAAAACAATGACTTTCTGGAATTTTTTTTATTGACGCGTCGCACAGATGAAAGCGTCTTATTTAGCCATTCTAGCGTGCTTTTTCCGCTACTTCCGACCCGTCGAGTCTCTTCCCAGACTCCGTCACACACTTCCTGAACTTCTCCTGACAATCCCCCCACCGCGTCGATAAAAAGACAACAAAAAAAAATGGTGTTTCCATGTCAATTCTCCTTCAAGAAACCGATGGAAGTGTCCTCGCTGACAAATGGACTTTCTTCGCGGCGTCTTTTATGACGCACCAGCGGGGGAAATATTGACAATATAATGCTTCAGAGAGAGGCTGTAACACACTCTTGTGTTGTTCAGACAGAAAGGGGACTTTTAAACTTCTTCTTGAAGTAGAATGAACCCTCAGTATTGTTAGCTGGTCTGCCTTTTTTTTTAAAAACACAGAACTGTTCCCATCTAAGGTCAAAACTGTCAGAAAAACTATCAAAAAACTTTCCGTTCGCTGAGTTCCCAATGAACAGACAAGAGGCTGTTTTTCTTGCACCAAGCAAAGGCTTGGAAAATTCCATTGTGTACGATGGGAGGAGACGGGAGGGGGTTATCTATTGTCATCGAAGACCTGCCCAGGCTGAAGCCAGGACCAGCCCAAGCCCGAGGCATTTTTTTCTTTTGTGTTAATGTGACCGAAAACAATGACTTTCTGGAATTTTTTTTATTGACGCGTCGCACAGATGAAAGCGTCTTATTTAGCCATTCTAGCGTGCTTTTTCCGCTACTTCCGACCCGTCGAGTCTCTTCCCAGACTCCGTCACACACTTCCTGAACTTCTCCTGACAATCCCCCCACCGCGTCGATAAAAAGACAACAAAAAAAAATGGTGTTTCCATGTCAATTCTCCTTCAAGAAACCGATGGAAGTGTCCTCGCTGACAAATGGACTTTCTTCGCGGCGTCTTTTATGACGCACCAGCGGGGGAAATATTGACAATATAATGCTTCAGAGAGAGGCTGTAACACACTCTTGTGTTGTTCAGACAGAAAGGGGACTTTTAAACTTCTTCTTGAAGTAGAATGAACCCTCAGTATTGTTAGCTGGTCTGCCTTTTTTTTTAAAAACACAGAACTGTTCCCATCTAAGGTCAAAACTGTCAGAAAAACTATCAAAAAACTTTCCGTTCGCTGAGTTCCCAATGAACAGACAAGAGGCTGTTTTTCTTGCACCAAGCAAAGGCTTGGAAAATTCCATTGTGTACGATGGGAGGAGACGGGAGGGGGTTATCTATTGTCATCGAAGACCTGCCCAGGCTGAAGCCAGGACCAGCCCAAGCCCGAGGCATTTTTTTCTTTTGTGTTAATGTGACCGAAAACAATGACTGTTTACATACACCACACTTTCTGGAGTTTTTTTTATTGACGCGTCGCACAGATGAAAGCGTCTTATTTAGCCATTCTAGCGTGCTTTTTCCGCTACTTCCGACCCGTCGAGTCTCTTCCCAGACTCCGTCACACACTTCCTGAACTTCTCCTGACAATCCCCCCACCGCGTCAATAAAAAGACAACAAAAAAATGGTGTTTCCATGTCAAGTCTTCTTCAAGAAACCGATGGAAGTGTCCTCGCTGACGAATGGACTTTCTTCGCAGCGTCTTTTATGACGCACCAGCGGGGGAAATATTGACAATATCATGCTTCAGAGAGAGGCTGTAACACACTCTTGTGTTGTTCAGACAGAAAGGAGACTTTTAAACTTCTTCTTGAAGTAGAATGAACCCTCAGTATTGTTAGCTGGTCTGCCTTTTTAAAAAAAAACACAGAACTGTTCCCATCTAAGGTCAAAACTGTCAGAAAAATTATCAAAAAACTTTCCGTTCCCTGAGTTCCCAATGAACAGACAAGAGGCTGTTTTTCTTGCACCAAGCAAAGGCTTGGAAAATTCCATTGTGTACGATGGGAGGAGACGGGAGGGGGTTATCTATTGTCATCCAAGACCTGCCCAGGCTGAAGCCAGGACCAGCTTTTCCTTTTGTGTTAATGTGACCAAACACAATGACTGTTTACATACACCACACTTTCTGGAGTTTTTTTATTGACGCGTCGCACAGATGAAAGCGTCTTATTTAGCCATTCTAGCGTGCTTTTTACGCTACTTCCGACCCGTGAAGTCTCTTCCCAGACTCCGTCACACACTTCCTGAAATTCTCCTGACAATCCCCCCACCGCGTCAACAAAAAGACAACAAAAAAAATGGTGTTTCCATGTCAAGTCTCCTTCAAGAAACCGATGGAAGTGTCCTCGCTGACAAATGGACTTTCTTGGCGGCGTCTTTTATGACGCACTATACAGCTTCCAGCGGGGGAAATATTGACAATATCATGCTTCAGAGAGAGGCTGTAACACACTCTTGTGTTGTTCAGACAGAAAGGGGACTTTTAAACTTCTTCTTGAAGTAGAATGAACCCTCAGTATTGTTAGCTGGTCTGCCTTTTTTTTTTAAACTACAGAACTGTTCCCATCTACGGTCAAAACTGTCAGAAAAATTGTACGTAAATTATCAAAAAACTTTCCGTTCCCTGAGTTCCCAATGAACAGACAAGAGGCTGTTTTTCTTGCACCAAGCAAAGGCTTGGAAAATTCCATTGTGTACGATGGGAGGAGACGGGAGGGGGTTATCTATTGTCATCGAAGACCTGCCCAGGCTGAAGCCAGGACCAGCCCAAGCCCGAGGCATTTTTTTCTTTTGTGTTAATGTGACCGAAAACAATGACTGTTTACATACACCACACTTTCTGGAGTTTTTTTTATTGACGCGTCGCACAGATGAAAGCGTCTTATTTAGCCATTCTAGCGTGCTTTTTCTGCTACTTCCGACCCGTCGAGTCTCTTCCCAGACTCCGTCACACACTTCCTGAACTTCTCCTGACAATCCCCCCACCGCGTCAATAAAAAGACAACAAAAAAATGGTGTTTCCATGTCAAGTCTTCTTCAAGAAACCGATGGAAGTGTCCTCGCTGACGAATGGACTTTCTTCGCGGCGTCTTTTATGACGCACCAGCGGGGGAAATATTGACAATATCATGCTTCAGAGAGAGGCTGTAACACACTCTTGTGTTGTTCAGACAGAAAAGGGGACTTTTAAACTTCTTCTTGAAGTAGAATGAACCCTCAGTATTGTTAGCTGGTCTGCCTTTTTAAAAAAAACACAGAACTGTTCCCATCTAAGGTCAAAACTGTCAGAAAAATTATCAAAAAACTTTCCGTTCCTTGAGTTCCCAATGAACAGACAAGAGGCTGTTTTTCTTGCACCGAGCAAAGGCTTGGAAAATTCCATTGTGTACGATGGGAGGAGACGGGAGGGGGTTATCTATTGTCATCCAAGACCTGCCCAGGCTGAAGCCAGGACCAGCTTTTCCTTTTGTGTTAATGTGACCAAACACAACGACTGTTTACATACACCACACTTTCTGGAATTTTTTTTTTATTGACGCGTCGCACAGATGAAAGCGTCTTTTTTAGCCATTCTAGCGTGCTTTTTCCGCTACTTCCGACCCGTCGAGTCTCTTCCCAGACTTCGTCACACACTTCCTGAACTTCTCCTGACAATCCCCCCACCGCGTCAATAAAAAAACAAAAAAAATGGTGTTTCCATGTCAAGTCTCCTTCAAGAAACAGATGGAAGTGTCCTCGCTGACAAATGATGTCTTTTATGACGCACTATACAGCTTCCAGCGGGGGAAATATTGACAATATCATGGTTCAGAGAGAGGCTGTAACACACTCTTGTGTTGTTCAGACAGAAAGGGGACTTTTAAACTTCTTCTTGAAGTAGAATGAACCCTCAGTATTGTTAGCTGGTCTGCCTTTTTTTTAAAACTACAGAACTGTTCCCATCTACGGTCAAAACTGTCAGAAAAATTGTATGTAAATTATCAAAAAACTTTCCGTTCCCTGAGTTCCCAATGAACAGACAAGAGGCTGTTTTTCTTGCACCAAGCAAAGGCTTGGAAAATTCCATTGTGTACGATGGGAGGAGACGGGAGGGGGTTATCTATTGTCATCGAAGACCTGCCCAGGCTGAAGCCAGGACCAGCCCAAGCCCGAGGCATTTTTTTTCTTTTGTGTTAATGTGACCGAAAACAATGACTGTTTACATACGCCACACTTTCTGGAGTTTTTTTTATTGACGCGTCGCAGAGATGAAAGCGTCTTATTTAGCCATTCTAGCGTGCTTTTTCCGCTACTTCCGACCCGTCGAGTCTCTTCCCAGACTCCGTCACATACTTCCTGAACTTCTCCTGACAATCCCCCCACCGCGTCAATAAAAAGACCAAAAAAATGGTGTTTCCATGTCAAGTCTCCTTCAAGAAACCGATGGAAGTGTCCTCGCTGACAAATGGACTTTCTTCGCGGCGTCTTTTATGACGCACCAGCGGGGGAAATATTGACAATATCATGCTTCAGAGAGAGGCTGTAACACACTCTTGTGTTGTTCAGACAGAAAGGGGACTTTTAAACTTCTTCTTGAAGTAGAATGAACCCTCAGTATTGTTAGCTGGTCTGCCTTTTTAAAAAAAACACAGAACTGTTCCCATCTAAGATCAAAACTGTCAGAAAAATTATCAAAAAACTTTCCGTTCCCTGAGTTCCCAATGAACAGACAAGAGGCTGTTTTTCTTGCACCAAGCAAAGGCTTGGAAAATTCCATTGTGTACGATGGGAGGAGACGGGAGGGGGTTATCTATTGTCATCGAAGACCTGCCCAGGCTGAAGCCAGGACCAGCCCAAGCCCGAGGCATTTTTTTCTTTTGTGTTAATGTGACCGAAAACAATGACTGTTTACATACACTACACTTTCTGGAGTTTTTTTTATTGACGCGTCGCACAAATGAAAGCGTCTTATTTAGCCATTCTACCGTGCTTTTTCCGCTACTTCCGACCCGTCGAGTCTCTTCCCAGACTCCGTCACACACTTCCTGAACTTCTCCTGACAATCCCCCCACCGCGTCAATAAAAAAACCAAAAAAATGGTGTTTCCATGTCAAGTCTCCTTCAAGAAACCAATGGAAGTGTCCTCGCTGACAAATGGACTTTCTTCGCGGCGTCTTTTATGACGCACTATACAGCTTCCAGCGGGGGAAATATTGACAATATCATGCTTCAGAGAGAGGCTGTAACACACTCTTGTGTTGTTCAGACAGAAAGGGGACTTTTAAACTTCTTCTTGAAGTAGAATGAACCCTCAGTATTGTTAGCTGGTCTGCCTTTTTTTAAAAACTACAGAACTGTTCCCATCTACGGTCAAAACTGTCAGAAAAATTGTACGTAAATTATCAAAAAACTTTCCGTTCCCTGAGTTCCCAATGAACAGACAAGAGGCTGTTTTTCTTGCACCAAGCAAAGGCTTGGAAAATTCCATTGTGTACGATGGGAGGAGACGGGAGGGGGTTATCTATTGTCATCGAAGACCTGCCCAGGCTGAAGCCAGGACCAGCCCAAGCCCGAGGCATTTTTTTCTTTTGTGTTAATGTGACCGAAAACAATGACTGTTTACATACACCACACTTTCTGGAGTTTTTTTTATTGACGCGTCGCACAGATGAAAGCGTCTTATTTAGCCATTCTAGCGTGCTTTTTCCGCTACTTCCGACCCGTCGAGTCTCTTCCCAGACTCCGTCACACACTTCCTGAACTTCTCCTGACAATCCCCCCACCGCGTCAATAAAAAGACAACAAAAAAATGGTGTTTCCATGTCAAGTCTCCTTCAAGAAACAGATGGAAGTGTCCTCGCTGACAAATGGTGTCTTTTATGACGCACTATACAGCTTCCAGCGGGGGAAATATTGACAATATCATGCTTCAGAGAGAGGCTGTAACACACTCTTGTGTTGTTCAGACAGAAAGGGGACTTTTAAACTTCTTCTTGAAGTAGAATGAACCCTCAGTATTGTTAGCTGGTCTGCCTTTTTTTTAAAAACACAGAACTGTTCCCATCTAAGGTCAAAACTGTCAGAAAAATTGTACATAAATTATCAAAAAACTTTCCGTTCCCTGAGTTCCCAATGAACAGACAAGAGGCTGTTTTTCTTGCACCAAGCAAAGGCTTGGAAAATTCCATTGTGTACGATGGGAGGAGACGGGAAGGGGGTTATCTATTGTCATCCAAGACCTGCCCAGGCTGAAGCCAGGACCAGCTTTTCCTTTTGTGTTAATGTGACCGAAAACAATGACTGTTTACATACTCCCCATTCCTTTGGAAGCAGATGTTGTTATGTAAACATGGTGTGTCCAAATAAAGGAGGAGACGTAAACCTTTTTCGTCAGAGCGTGCTAAGACACTGTAAGAGGTTACAGGTCGACGGCGTTTCTCAACCAGCTATTGTAGGAATTTAGGTATTTCACCATCTACGCTCTGTAATATCATCAAAAGGTTCAGAGAATCTGGCGAAATCACCAAACACCAACATTGAATGCCCGTGACCTTCGATCCCTCAGGTGGTACTGCATCAAAAAGCGAGCATCAGTCTGTAAAGGATATCACCACATGGGCTCAGGAACACTTCAGAAAACCACTGTTAGTAACTACAGTTGGTCACTACATCTGTAAGTGCAAGTGAAAACTCTACTATGCAAAGCCACAGCCATTTATCAACAACACCCAGAAACGCCGCCGGCTTCTCTGGGCCCGAGCTCTTTTAAGATGGACTGATGCAAAGTGGAAAAGTATTCTGTGGTCTGACGAGTCCGCATTTCAAAATGTTTTCGGAAACTGTGGACGTCGTGTTCTCCGGACCAAAGTGGAAAAGAACCATCCGTACTGTTCTAGGGTCAAAGTGTAAAAGCCAGCATCTGTGATGGTATGGGGGTGTATTAGTGCCCAAGACATGAATGAATGAATGAATGAATGGGTTATACTTGTATAGCGCTTTTCTACCTTCAAGGTACTCAAAGCGCTTTCACAGTATTTCCACATTCACACACACATTCACACACTGCCATGCAAGGCGCTAACCAGCAGCCATCAGGAGCAAGGGTGAAGTGTCTTGCCCAAGGACACAACGGACGTGACTAGGATGGTAGAAGGTGGGGATTGAACCCCAGTCATCAGCAACCCTCCGATTGCTGGCACGGCCACTCTACCAACTTCGCCACGCCGTCCGCATGGGTAACTTACACATGTTGAAAGGTACATACAGGTTTTGGAGCAACATATGTTGCCATTGTTGCGTCGGACCAGGGAATCCAAGTTACTGGTCAATCCCAAATTCTTTCGATGACATATATGCTGAGTAAGAAGGACCATCAAGACAGAATTGGATAATATTTTCAAGTTTTACTGAAATTTTCAGGAGATCAGCTTAACCAATACATTCATATCATATATGGGACGGCGTGGCGCAGTGGAAGAGTGGCCGTGCGCAACCCGAGGGTCCCTGGTTCAATCCCCACCTAGTACCAACCTCGTCATGTCCGTTGTGTCCTGAGCAAGACACTTCACCCTTGCTCCTGATGGGTGCTGGTTAGCGCCTTGCATGGCAGCTCCCTCCATCAGTGTGTGAATGTGTGTGTGAATGGGTAAATGTGGAAGTAGTGTCAAAGCGCTTTGAGTACCTTGAAGGTAGAAAAGCGCTATACAAGTACAACCCATTTATCATTATTATATCGGCTACTCTAGTTGATCTGGCATTCCAACGGAAAAGCCAACTCCTTTGCACACAAAGAAAACCCCCATTTCCCTCCCCACAGCACTGATAAGGAACCAGTGGGTATTGTCTTCACATTCCAAGGTTAAGAAACAAAACAGACCTCTGAACACAAGAGAAACTAGTAGAATAAACAAAGGAAAAGTACTAGATACTCTAAACATGGCTATGTAAAAAGAAAGAACTCTTAAACATATATGCATCCTCCACGCCATCCAAGCAAAGTTATCGTGGACGCCCCTGCTCTTTAGTGAGCTATATAGCTCATTTTGTACAGCTACTGTATTGGAATCCAAACAAACTGTTTCTAAATGGGTTATACTTGTATTGCTACCTTCAAAGTACTCAAAGCGTGTTGAGACTATTTCCACATTCACCCACTGATGTAATGAGAAAGAGACACACAGAGGTGACACAAACATGTCCGGGTGGTCAATTTGGACATTGACAAAGCATCTTCTTCTGTCATTTGGAAGGTAACCACGTCCGGGCGAGCCAGCTACTACGTGTCCTACATGAGAGAGGCGTTCAAACGCATGCAGTTACCTAAATATTGTCTGCCAAAGGTGAGCGTGATGTCATTAAAAAAAACATTGCTTGTGGTACTAAAGCAATTAATGGAACGATAAATGAAAAACGGCATTGGTAAATTGACATGTGTGTGTTGGTTTTTCTTCGTCTATGTGTGAGAGGGTTTATTCAACAGCAGAATTACATTAAGTTAAGTTAAAGTACCAATGATTGTCTCACACACACACTAGGTGTGGTGAAATTTGTCCTCTGCATTTGACCCATCCCCTTGTTCACCCCCTGGGAGGTGAGGGGAGCAGTGGGCAGCAGCGGTGCCGCGCCCGGGAATCATTTTTGGTGATTTAACCCCCAATTCCAACCCTTGATGCTGATTGCCAAGCAGGGAGGTAATGGGTCCCATTTTTATAGTCTTTGGTATGACTCGGCCGGGGTTTGAACTCACAACCTACCGATCTCAGGGCGGGCACTCTAACCACTAGGCCACTGAGTAGGTATGAATGGAGAGAACCCTCTTGTCAGTCATCCCTAATTTTTGCCTGGGTGTTCGTAGGCTTATCAAAGTTACCAGAACTTTGACAACTTCTTTATCTCGACCAGAACTGAAGAACAAAAATGAAGCCCTTAAATGTCAATCCAATCCGGTCAATCCAATTACTCTTTTCCAGACACCCAAAAACATGAACACATAACACACTTTAGAGAGAAAACAATTATTTTGAAGGCAGAAAACAATGTGAAATGCATAAAAATGAGGTATGAAATGGCTAAATTATTCGTATTTGACATTACTTACCTTAATTGAAGACCAATTAAGGTAGGTAATGGTCTGGTAAGTAAGAAGACCAATTAAGGTCTTCTTACTTACCTTAATTGGTGTTCAATTAAGGTAAGTAATGTCCTTACCTTAATAAGGTAAGGACATTACAAAGTAAGTATCAAAGTTGTCAAATTAACTTAGATAAGTTATCAAAGTAACTTTGATAAGAAGTTATCAAAGTTACCAGAACTTTGATAACTTCTTTATCTCGACCAGAACTGAAGAACAAAAATGAAGCCCTTAAATGTCAATCCAATCCGGTCAATCCAATTACTCTTTTCCAGACACCCAAAAACATGAACACATAACACACTTTATAGAGAAAACAATTATTTTGAAGGCAGAAAACAATGTGAAATGCATAAAAATGAGGTATGAAATGGCTAAATTATTCGTATTTGACATTACTTACCTTAATTGAAGACCAATTAAGGTAGGTAATGGTCTGGTAAGTAAGAAGACCAATTAAGGTCTTCTTACTTACCTTAATTGGTGTTCAATTAAGGTAAGTAATGTCCTTACCTTAATAAGGTAAGGACATTACAAAGTAAGTATCAAAGTTGTCAAATTAACTTAGATAAGTTATCAAAGTAACTTTGATAAGAAGTTATCAAAGTTACCAGAACTTTGATAACTTCTTTATCTCGACCAGAACTGAAGAAAAAAAATTAAGCCCTTAAATGTCAATCCAATCCGGTCAATCCAATTACTCTTTTCCAGACACCCAAAAACATGAACACAAAACACACTTTATAGAGAAAACAATTATTTTGAAGGCAGAAAACAATGTGAAATGCATAAAAATGAGGTATGAAATGGCTAAATTATTCATATTTGACATTACTTACCTTAATTGAAGACCAATTAAGGTAAGTAATGGTCTTCTCACTTACATTAATTGGCACGTAAGAAAACCAATTAAAGGTGCGCCTTTTGTATGAAAATAGACCCGAATAGACCTGCTCATCGGCAGTGCGCCTTGTAATCCGGTGCGCCCTATGGTCTGGAAAATACGGTAATTCTGTTATTGAATAAACGCGCTCAGGTGCTAAAGGACAATGCACAGAGTGAACCCTCTCACACCCTGTTTGTGAGCAAGAGACAACGTATCAATAGGTCTAGTTGTTATGATCATTGACCAAGGGTTTGTCAGGCTCATTATCAATCAGTTCAGGACTTTTGTTAACTTGGTCTACAACATGTCTCCCCGTGCAGGACATGCATATCATCAGCACAGATGAGAAGCAGGTTTTTGCGGCGGTTCAGGAGTGGAACCAGAACCACACCTACAGCTTGTACATCTCGGACTCGCCCGGGGTCTACTTCACTCTTTCACTGGAGAATCTAAGAACCAGCCGAGGACCGACTGGTAACCTGCTGGTGGACTTCTACAAGGTATGTAGTCCCGGCTGTTTGACATTGGGTGATGATTTACCTTCTTGGAGAAGTTTGATCATCCTCTCTTTGGTTTCAATTGACATCTCTCGTGTCGGAGCCATGATTCATGGCAATCCACCAGCTCTCCAATAAGTGAACGCTCCTTTTCAACTGCAGACTAATGAACAGATTTAATCCGATGCAGGTGTTAGCTTTGGAAATTAATATTTACAGAGTGATTCCATGTTTTTTTTAACTCAAAACTGAGTCATTTCATCATTTTTTATCCTCTACTCCTATCTGTGGGGGCTTCTTGCCAGATGTTGCTAATGTTTTTATTATAACTCCTAAACTCCAAACTTGCATTCCTGTAGGATTCCAATTTCCTGGGGGCAAGAGCCACCACTGTCTGGAGAGTTTGTGACGGCCTTGTGCACTTTTGACCTGAGTAGAATAACCCTCTTAAGGATTCTGTGACCAAATACAAACATATGCTAGTTAACAATTATATAAGAAAATGCTACATGTTATAATTCACCTCAGTTTCCAGAGTGAGCCTAAAAATGCGGGTGTCAGGGGCAGACGCGGAAGGAGATTTTTTTACAACAAAGTTTCTAAAGCCTTGGGGCGTAGTATTTAGCTCTATGTTTCATTTATATATGCATATATAATATATATAAATAACAAATAATAATATACAAAAACAAGGGAAATGGAGTGTGACAAATCCGAAGTGTGTGTGTGTGTTAGACTATGTGTGGTGATTAGCTGTTGAGTGTTATTGCTAGTGTTGAGCGAGAGGCGGAAGATCAAGAGGGACATGGCAGAGCTCGGGGGCTATAGCGGGGCGTCGAAAGTGCGTGTCCAGGCGGGAGGTCGAGATCCAAAAGGCAGTCAGGGAAGCTAGACTGATTTGGCTTACTGTAAACGACAGGTAGCTACGTTCTGGCGCGGGATAGCAGGTTGTGCAGGCTTAAGAAGGCAGGTCCTCGGATCAGTGACAGGTGCGCTGATTGTTGGTGATTGATTGCAGCTGCTGGCTGCTGCCGGACTGACGCACGCCCAGCGCGCTCCCGGAGGTGTGCTCAGCGCGGCGCACACATGAATGCGCACTGAAGTGCGTTCGGGCCGTGACAGTGTTTGTTGCATTTTTGTTGCGTTTCGCTTGATTGTAAAATATGTCA
>NC_084549.2:72132500-72310000 GCF_033978685.3 Nerophis lumbriciformis | reverse complement strand
AGATAGATAGATAAATAGATAGATAGATAGATAGATAGATAGATAGATAGATAGATATACCAGCCCCCAGACTCATTTCACCTTTTATTCAGCCGGCCAATCCCGGACGAGCCCCCAATTTCTGTTACGTTCCCAGATGGCTCTGGGTCTAGAGATCGTAGCAGAACGCAACATAAATGTGTATAAACTAAATGAAGGGCTGTCACCCTTGTAGGTTTTAAGACGGTCTGTCATAACGTTTTTAGCATTCAGACATTATTGTGAGGTTTTGTATAAGTGTTCCTAAAAACAGGCACTTATTTTTTCTCAAAATGTGGCCCCCCCGAGGCAAAATGATTGCCCAGGGCCTGCTCTAGATGGTCCTGACAACCAGCATGCTGTGCAGTGGACATTTGTTTTTGGTCTATTTCTTTTGTGAGTCACACACTGGGAAAAAAAACAGCCCTGTTATGGAAAAAAAACACAAACGTCCACTGGCTCTGTTCTGCAGGTAATTCTAGCAAACCTGCTTCTCATCCATGAAGGGAAACTGAGGCCAGGACTAAAGGACTACAATATGTGTGTCTTCTCAGGTGGAGGGCATAAACGGCATGTACCTGGCCAACAAGCTGGTGGACCAGCACATCAAGACCTACATCACATACAACAAAGGACAGACCTGGGCTCTGCTGCCGGCTCCCGCCACGGACGTGGCCGGGAATAATATCCGCTGCGAAACGGTGAGCCTCCTCGGCCGCGAGCGAGCGAATGGATGCCCTGATTCATGGGAAATGACGCTTATGACACGTATCATGCATCAAATGTTTCAACCTCATCAGCCGCGCTTTGGATGTTCTTTGATTTACGGCCCGGATTTGCACAAGGCCGAGGGAGGGAGCTTTGCTGGGCCTTTTCCAGACTGCCTAAATGACCGTAGGGATGCTCAGGAGGAATAGTTTTATTATCCGTGTAGGGGGGGCAGTGTCATTAGGTTTACTTTTCAGCAGGGGGGAGGGGGGGGCAGACTTTCCATTAACCTGTGTGACTTCAATTCAACAAATGTAGTCACACCAGGCTAATGAATGTTGGACTACACTCAATTATATTATGAGGCTGTCTTGTGAGCCAGCCGGCTTATTTGATTGCTAGGGTTCTACGGTATACCAGTACTAGTATAGTATCGCGGTACTAATGAATCAAAAACGGTACCATACTGTTTGAAAAGTATTTTTTTTTTTTTTTTAACAGGCATGACACTGCTGGTTTTACGAGCAAAAGGAGCATGTTCGGCAGCGCGCACACACAGAGTACTTACAAGCAGACACAGTGTGTAGACAGAAAAAGGGAGAACGGACGCATTTTGGCTTGAAAACTAAAGATCTCCCTACTAACCCACCAGTGGCTCCATGGAAATGCCCCCCTTAGAACTGCTCACCCCCAAATCCTCCACACGACACCTCAGCTCCGGACAGACTAACCTCCTTCAACCTCCGAGGACAAAACTACAAACAATAGGAGACTGGCTCCCAGTCTGTGGAACGCTCTCCCTGACTGCCTGAGGGCACCACAGACTTTGGATGCTTTTTAAAAAGCCTTTTTTTTAGATATATGCGTGCTAGTTCTAGTTTTTATTTTTATTATCTTATTTTTTTTTTTATACACTGTAGCACTTTGAGGTTGTTTGCTCAACGTAAAGTGCTTTTTACAAATCAAATCTATTATTATTATTATTATTAAGATTAAGGTGAAGTAAGTTATAACACTGAAACGCCCTCAATAAGAGGTGCTTTAAGACATAGCTAGCTAGTTACCGGCAGAGGCGGGTAGAGTAGCCAGAAATTGTACTCAAGTAAGAGTACTGTTACTTTAGAGATTTATTACTCAAGTAAAAGTAAGGAGTAGTCACCCAAATATTTACTCGAGTAAAAGTAAAAAGTATGTTGTGAAAAAACTACTCAAGTACTGAGTAACTGATGAGTAACATACACACACATATCATATATATATATATATATATATATATATATATATATATATATATATATATATATATATATATATATACATACACACATATATATATATACACACACACATATATATATATATATATATATATATATATATATACACATTTATATATATATATACATATACATATATATATATATACATATATATATATATATACACACATATATATATATACAGTATATAATTTATATTTATTTATTTTGCCGTTTTTGTTTACATGTTAAAGGTGTTTTAATGAATATACATGCATGTTTAACACATATAGATTCCTTTCTTTCACGAAGACAAGAATATAAGTTGGTGTATTACCTGATTCTGATGACTTGCATTGATTGTAATCAGACAGTAGTGATGATAACATCCACGTTTTCAAATGGAGGAGAAAAAAAGTTCCTCCTTTCTGTCTAATACCACATGAAAGTGGTTGGTTTTTGGCATCTTATTTGTCCAGCTTCCATATTCGTTTTTATACACTTTACAAGAAATACATTGGCGGCAAACTCCGTAGCTTGCTCGCTTGTTTGCGCTGGCTTTCGGAGACTCTTGTTTTGAAAGCGCAGGCGCGATGGAGCGGCACTTTTATTGTGAAGACAGGAACTGTGCAGTCAGTCTTTAGGCTTTTGACGGGATGTACGGTTGAAATAAAAAAGGGTCTTTTTTCCTTCACACTTTTGATTGATTGATTGGAACTTTTATTAGTAGATTGCACAGTACAGTACATATTCCGTACGATTGACCACTAAATGGTAACACCCCAATAAGTTTTTCAACTTGTTTAAGTCAGGTCATGTGACCGCCTGGCTCTGTTTGATTGGTCCAACGTCACCAGTGACTGCATCTGATTGGTGGAACGGAGTGAACGTCACCAGTGACTGTATTTGTTGAAACGCAGGCACTATGAAGGTCTGTCTGACAGACCAAAACAAACAAAGCGTGCATTAACAGATCGATAAAAATTAGTAGCGAGTAGCGAGCTGAATGTAGATAAAAGTAGCGGAGTAAAAGTAGCGTTTCTTCTCTATAAATATACTCAAGTAAAAGTAAAAGTACGTTGCATTAAAACTACTCTTAGAAGTACAATTTATCCCAAAAGTTACTCAAGTAGATGTAACGGAGTAAATGTAGCGCGTTACTACCCACCTCTGGTTACCGGCTAACATCCATCGGCAGTCGGCAGTGTTTTAGCTACTTCTAAATCACTAATCCTCGTCTCCATGGCGACAAATAAAGTAAGTTTCTTACAAGTTACATTATCACTGGAGGATGAGGAATAGCTGAACATGCTTCACTACACACAGTAGGAGGATACAATAGCTCACCGGCGTCACAACGTAAACAAATGTCATGGGTGGATTTACACCTGACATCCACTGTAATGATACCAAGTACAATCACGTATCTAGTTGATACTACAATTCACAAAATCTGTTTTTCCTTTTTTCGAAATGTATATTATGTTTATAAAGTCAGTAAATACGTCCCTGGACACATGAGGACTTTGAATATGACCAATGTATGATCCTGTAACTACTTGGTATCGCAATCGATACCTAAATGTGTGGTATCATCCAAAACTAATGTAAAGTATGAAAGAAGAGAAGAATAAGTGATTATTACATTTTAACAGAAGTGTAGATAGAACATGTTAAAACAGAAAATAAGCAGATATTAACAGTAAATGAACAAGTGGATTAATAATATTTTTTTACAGCTTGTCCTTTATAATGTGTACAAAATAATAGGTGTATAAATGACACAATATGTTACTGCATAGACTAATTAGGAGTCTTTGTTTGTTTACTTACTACTAAAAGACAAGTTGTCTAGTATGTTCACTATTTTATTTAAGGACTAAATTGCAATAATAAACATATGTTTCATGTACCCGAAGATTATGTAATATTATTTTAATATTAATATTAATATTGTTTAATATTAATATTAATATTATTTAATATTATTTAAGGACTAAATTACAATAATAAACATATGTTTCATGTACCCTAATATTATTTAATATTAATATCAATATTATTTATTATTATTTAAGGACTAAATTACAATAATAAACATGTTTCATGTACCCTAATATTATTTAATATTAATATTAATATTATTTAATATTATTTAAGGACTAAATTACAATAATAAACATATTTTTCATGTACACTAAGATTTTTTGTTAAATTAAAGCTAATGATGCCATAATAAACATATGTTTCATGTACCCGAAGATTATTTAATATTATTTAATATTAATATTAATATTATTTAATATTAATATTAATATTATTTAATATTATTTAAGGACTAAATTACAATAATAAACATATGTTTCATGTACCCTAATATTATTTAATATTAATATCAATATTATTTATTATTATTTAAGGACTAAATTACAATAATAAACATGTTTCATGTACCCTAATATTATTTAATATTAATATTAATATTATTTAATATTATTTAAGGACTAAATTACAATAATAAACATATGTTTCATGTACACTAAGATTTTTTGTTAAATTAAAGCTAATGATGCCATAATAAACATATGTTTCATGTACCCGAAGATTATTTAATATTATTTAATATTAATATTAATATTATTTAATATTAATATTAATATTATTTAATATTATTTAAGGACTAAATTACAATAATAAACATATGTTTCATGTACCCTAATATTATTTAATATTAATATCAATATTATTTATTATTATTTAAGGACTAAATTACAATAATAAACATGTTTCATGTACCCTAATATTATTTAATATTAATATTAATATTATTTAATATTATTTAAGGACTAAATTAAAATAATAAACATATGTTTCATGTACACTAAGATTTTTTGTTAAATTAAAGCTAATGATGCCATAATAAACATATGTTTCATGTACCCGAATATTATTTAATATTATTTAATATTAATATTAATATTATTTAATATTAATATTAATATTATTTAATATTATTTAAGGACTAAATTACAATAATAAACATATGTTTCATGTACCCTAATATTATTTAATATTAATATCAATATTATTTATTATTATTTAAGGACTAAATTACAATAATAAACATGTTTCATGTACCCTAATATTATTTAATATTAATATTAATATTATTTAATATTATTTAAGGACTAAATTACAATAATAAACATATGTTTCATGTACACTAATATTATTTAATATTATTTAAGGACTAAATTACAATAATAAACATATGTTTCATGTACCCTAATATTATTTAATATTAATATTAATATTATTTAATATTATTTAAGGACTAAATTACAATAATAAACATATGTTTCATGTACACTAATATTATTTAATATTATTTAAGGACTAAATTACAATAATAAACATATGTTTCATGTACCCTAATATTATTTAATATTAATATTAATATTATTTAATATTATTTAAGGACTAAATTACAATAATAAACATATGTTTCATGTACACTAAGATTTTTTGTTAAATTAAAGCTAATGATGCCATAATAAACATATGTTTCATGTACCCGAAGATTATTTAATATTAATATCAATATTATTTATTATTATTTAAGGACTAAATTACAATAATAAACATGTTTCATGTACCCTAATATTATTTAATATTAATATTAATATTATTTAATATTATTTAAGGACTAAATTACAATAATAAACATATGTTTCATGTACACTAATATTATTTAATATTATTTAAGGACTAAATTACAATAATAAACATATGTTTCATGTACCCTAATATTATTTAATATTAATATTAATATTATTTAATATTATTTAAGGACTAAATTACAATAATAAACATATGTTTCATGTACACTAAGATTTTTTGTTAAATTAAAGCTAATGATGCCATAATAAACATATGTTTCATGTACCCGAAGATTATTTAATATTATTTTAATATTAATATTAATATTGTTTAATATTAATATTAATATTATTTAATATTATTTAAGGACTAAATTACAATAATAAACATATGTTTCATGTACCCTAATATTATTTAATATTAATATCAATATTATTTATTATTATTTAAGGACTAAATTACAATAATAAACATGTTTCATGTACCCTAATATTATTTAATATTAATATTAATATTATTTAATATTATTTAAGGACTAAATTAAAATAATAAACATATGTTTCATGTACACTAAGATTTTTTGTTAAATTAAAGCTAATGATGCCATAATAAACATATGTTTCATGTACCCGAAGATTATTTAATATTATTTAATATTAATATTAATATTGTTTAATATTAATATTAATATTATTTAATATTATTTAAGCACTAAATTACAATAATAAACATATGTTTCATGTACCCTAATATTATTTAATATTAATATCAATATTATTTATTATTATTTAAGGACTAAATTACAATAATAAACATGTTTCATGTACCCTAATATTATTTAATATTAATATTAATATTATTTAAGGACTAAATTACAATAATAAACATATGTTTCATGTACACTAAGATTTTTTGTTAAATTAAAGCTAATGATGCCATAATAAACATATGTTTCATGTACCCTAATATTATTTAATATTATTTAATATTAATATTAATATTATTTAATATTAATATTAATATTATTTAATATTATTTAAGGACTAAATTACAATAATAAACATATGTTTCATGTACCCTAATATTATTTAATATTAATATCAATATTATTTATTATTATTTAAGGACTAAATTACAATAATAAACATGTTTCATGTACCCTAATATTATTTAATATTAATATTAATATTATTTAATATTATTTAAGGACTAAATTAAAATAATAAACATATGTTTCATGTACACTAAGATTTTTTGTTAAATTAAAGCTAATGATGCCATTTTTTTGTGGTCCTCTTTATTTAGAAAAGTATCGAAATACATTTTGGTATCGGGACAACCCTATTTCTTACTGTATTCTAGACCAGTAGTCCCCAACCACCGGTCCGTGACGCGTTTGTTACCAAACAGCACATAGACATCAAATAATGTATAACCGGCCGCATTTTCTCCTACTTAACTTTGGCCAGAAACACCAATAAGCTTGTTCATAGATGGATTATAAAACCCCTGATACATTTTCCTCAGCAAATGTCCAAAAAGTATTGCAACTTTCACTTTCAAACACTTAAAAAGAACTGCTGTAAATTCAGGCATCTCAAAAAAAAGGTCTGCGACATCATTGGGGGACTGGTCAAATCTGTCAATGTTCGAAAACGTTACATTTAACATCCTGCTACGTTCCACGTACCGGTGGTTTCTTTGTCGTTCTTCCCCTATAGTTTCTACTCATGCACTGCCTTTGCTGCGAAATCAACCGGTTCCTTTTCCCAGCTGCTCCTCATTTCACCTGTCAATCAGCCAGCCAATCCCGGACGAGCCCCCAATTTATGTTACGTTCCCAGATGGCTCTGGGTCTAGGGATCGTAACAGAACGCAACATAAAAGTGTATAAACTAAATGAAGGGCTGTCACCCTTGTGGGTTTTGGACTCCCTTTTGGCTAGAGTAGGTTTTTGGTTTATGCTAATTAAATAGCTTTCGTTAGTAAGCTTACCTTTCTTTGTCAGAGGTGTCTCTTGGTATGGTTTATTCATTCCTTTGACAGCACCTGTATTCCCGAGCTAGGCTTGTGTTGTGCTTTGTTGTAACCCCCCCCTATGGTTACCTTTCAATAACACTAGCTTTGTTTTCAATTCTTGGCTTCGTCGTCACCTCATTTAGTTTACACACTTTTATGTCGCGTTTTCCTACCATCCCTAGACCCAGAGCCATCTGGGAACGTAACACACAGCATATGTTTTTAGATTTTTTTGAAATCCTGTGCTTTTTTGGGCTAGGGTTTGTTGCGTTTTTGGACCAGTTGTTCCTCCCAGGGAATTCAAGTCACAAGTCGCTCCCAAGCTCTTTATGACACTTAAAGCTGAGTTGAAAAACCACCAGAGACAGAATAGGTATTTTGTAATATATTGGCAAAGCTTTGCAGATATATTTTTGAGACCAGTCCAGCATAGAACATTCTATCGCGCCGCCAAAATGGTCTGCCTTTCCGACCCAAAACCCTCTCCCCTCTTCCCTCTCTCTAGTCAAAACAAATGCTTATTATCGCTCTCTCTAACATTCCTCGTTCAAGGTTAAGCACACAGTTTTGCAGACAACCAAAAGACCACAATTGGAAGAACACAAGCTGTTTTCAAATATGACTATGAAATAAAAGTAGTAACACTTAAATTCGGATATTTGTAAATATCCGCCTCCGACATGTTACAAAAAGAACCTTAAAAGACAGATTGCAAATTCATGAAATCACATGCAGGCATAAGTTATTGACAGAATTAAGGCTTAAAGGTTTAAAACAGTTTTTGAAAATGCTGCGAAATCAGGCGTTTCAGGCCACGACAATCACAAAATCCTGGAGGGACTGACTTACGGTGTTTAACGACAGCACAGCCATGCGGTGTATTTGTCAGGGAAATAATAGCACAGTGGGGGGGGAGCATGTTTTGTCAGAGTAGAACCTTTTGGAACCGCCATAAATGTAACTAATACGGTATAGGGCTGCAGCTAACGATTATTTTTCTATCGATTAATCTATAGATTATTTTTTCGATTAATCGGTTGATCTATAGATTATTTTTTTCGATTAATCTATAGATTATTTTTCCTTTTACCGATTTTTTTTTTTTTATTTAAAATGAAGAGGAAAAAATAAATGTAGGCCAGTTTTTTCAAAAGGCATGGCTTTTATTTACAAAAAAAAAGTATGGCCACTAGTCAGTCAACATTGACAACAACATGACAAAATATTCTGTAACAATGTAAACATTTAAAACTTTTAACATTTAACAAAATTAAAAGTAGCTTATTTGCTTTTTAATGTGCAAATATAAAAGTAAACATCCAGTGCAAATCTTAATATTCTGGAATAGTATAAGCATTTCAAAAGTAAAAGTATTGCTTATTTTGCTTTAAAATGTGCAAAAATAAAGATAAACATCCAATACAAAAAAGTGCAAAACGGAAATATTCTGTAACAAGTGTAAACATTTCAACAAAAGTAAAAGTATTGCTTATTTGCTAAAATGTGCAAAAATAAAGCTAAACATCCAATACAAAAAAGTGTACAGTGTAAACATTTCAACAAAAGTAAAAGTATTGCTTATTTTGCTTAATAACACAACAATGATAGTATGATTAAAGTGAAAGTTAATTGTTGGTTTGTACATAGTATATGTAACTGTTAATGTTGTAAAAGGTATTTGCACAACTAATTAACGTTAGCGTTTGTGACACGTCTTGTGCCGTGGGGTTCTTTCAGGACCGACAGACTGAACGCCAGACGGCTTTGCCAGGTTTACAATCTTTTAATTTTACACAAAGTCTTTTCTCTTCCAACTGCGCGGATCGCGCACCTGGGCACGATTGCGGCGTCGCTCCCGGCGCGCCCCGCCTCGCCGCTCGCTCGCCGCCGCCGCCTCTCCACAGCGTTAAAGAGGAGCGCGTCTTTGTAAACACTGAACAGGCACGCCAAACGCGCCTCTCAGAGCGAAACGGGGCTTTATTTTATGAATTTACAACGCAGATACAAATGACACATTCATGTTTTTGTGTAATAATGACAACGTATACGCACGGGGACGATTGACTTGTTGATGGTGATGGCAAGAACGCTGTCGGGGGTTTTCTTTTCAAATGTTCGTTCATAGCCGTTGTGCTGCTATGATAGGCCATTTCCGCTCGACACAGTGTGCATACAACAACATTATTAGGCCGTTTATTGAAATACTCCCACACTTTTGACGACTTTTGGCGTGCTTTTTTCCCCTCGCTCGCATCGTCTGCTTTGCGCTCCGCCATGACAGTAAAGTAGTGTGACGTAAATATGCGACGCGCCGACGCACAAAAACGGCGTCGACATATTTACGTAACCGATGACGTCGACTACGTCGACGCGTCGTTTCAGCCTTAATACGGTATAATGCAGATCCGTGCGGTGTGTGTTACGGTTTTGATCGGCCGTGCATGGCAGTATTTCAGTGTGTTGACCCCAATACTCACCGCTGACCTCATCGGCCTTATTGATGTTCCGCAACATACCGCATGATGAGTGAAAATGATTTTTCCGTTTTTATCGTCGCATCCCGGGAGACTTTAATTACACGCTTGTTTGCTTTGGGGGAAAAAAAACAAAAACAACACAAATTATGCCCTTGGTGTCCTTTTCTTTCTTTTGTGCGAAGATGATGGCAACAAAAGAATCTTTTTGTTTCCTCCTTGAAAACGGGGCCGCTGTTTTGATGTTTTGAAGACGAGGCCGCCTTTAATTGCCGGTGCAACTGAAATACAGTAATTAATGGATATGTTTTTTTTGATGGAATTCCTTGTATTGGCAGCCTTTTTGTTCGCTGCATCTTCATCTGGAAATGTCCGAGAATCCCTACACATCCGGACCCATCACCAGCAAAAAGTCTGTCCCGGGAATCATTGTGGCGACAGGTACGATTACGAATGCTTGATCTCGTTACCTTATGTCATGTGAGCTTATGTTAGACTTAGACAAACTTTATTGATCCACAAGGAAAATTGTTCCTAAATAAAGGGGAAAAACCCATCCATCCATCCATCTTCCTCCGCTAATCCGAGGTCGGGTCGCGGGGGCAGCAGCCTAAGCAGGGAAGCCCAGACTTCCCTCTCCCCAGCCACTTCGTCCAGCTCTTCCCGGGGGATCCCGAGGCGTTCCCAGGCCAGCCGGGAGACATAGTCTTCCCAACGTGTCCTGGGTGTTCCCCGTGGCCTCCTACCGGTTGGACGTGCCCTAAACACCTCCCTAGGGAGGCGTTCGGGTGGCATCCTGATCAGATGCCCAAACCACCTCATCTGGCTCCTCTCCATGTGGAGGAGCAGCGGCTTTACTTTGAGCTCCCCCGGGATGACAGAGCTTCTCACCCTATCTCTAAGGGAGAGCCCCGCCACCCGGCGGAGGAAACTCAATTCAGCCGTGATCTTGTCCTTTCGGTCATAACCCAAAGCTCATGACCATAGGTGAGGATGGGAACGTAGATCGACCGGTAAATTGAGAGCTTTGCCTTACGGCTCAGCTCCTTCTTCACCACAACGGATCGATACAGCGTCCGCATTACTGAAGATGCCGCACCGATCCGCCTGTCGATCTCACGATCCACTCTTCCCCCACTCGTGAACAAGACTCCTAGGTACTTGAACTCCTCCACTTGGGGCAAGATCTCCTCCCCAACCCGGAGATGGCACTCCACCCTTTTCCGGACGAGAACCATGGACTCGGACTTGGAGGTGCTGATTCTCATCCCAGTCGCTTCACACTCGGCTGCGAACCGATCCAGCGAGAGCTGAAGATCCTGGCCAGATGAAGACCATCAGGACCACATCGTCCGCAAAAAGCAGAGACCTAATCCTGCAGCCACCAAACCGGATCCCCTCAACGCCTTGACTGCACCTAGAAATTCTGTCCATAAAAGTTATGAACAGAATCCGCTCCCTGTACGATCAGTGTCAGAGCTTGG
Organism: Nerophis lumbriciformis; assembly: GCF_033978685.3. NCBI lineage: Eukaryota > Metazoa > Chordata > Actinopteri > Syngnathiformes > Syngnathidae > Nerophis > Nerophis lumbriciformis. The sequence continues at coordinate 72,298,378 of NC_084549.2, read as the reverse complement.
TCCGCATTGCCGGCAGTAAGTCCGACACGTTTCCAGTGAGGGTTGGACTCCGCCAAGGCTGCCCTTTGTCACCGATTCTGTTCCAAGGGAAAAACATATTTTTTTATTAAAAAACGTTCCTTCATCTTTGTGCCGGCACGGCATCCCCGGCGCTTTTTCCGTAGTCCCACGGGAATGTCCGGCCGCGATCCTCATAGCGCTGGCGAGGAGAGCGCAAACAGATCAACTGATCAAAGTCAAACACAAAACGGCCCAAAAAGTAACAAAAAATTCAGTCAAAGGCTGGACTCCAGGGAGGAGGTCCAGACTGAGGCCAAGGAAAACAAACTCTTAGCCATAGCACACATAAACAAGTTACATAGAACCAACAAAACTTGCAGCAGAGGGGAAGGAAATTGTACTAAAATCTTGACCTATAAATATACAAATATCCCACCAGCATCTTTCCGCCTTCAAGCTTAAACCTCAGGTGGGATTTTAAGTAGAAGAGATCCATTATTGTGTCCTCTGTTGAGGAACGAGGACATCCACAGATCCACAAAAAAATTCATTTTGTTACCAGCTGATTCTGCATTTAGGTGTGTTACCTCAGCCAAGTCCTTTCTCTCCATGTAAATTAAGTACTTCATTAATCCTTGAGGGGGTATTGAGATTTTCAGCACAATCCCATTCAAGATCAGACAAACATTACAGGGATCGTTGACGGGTCTGCCAACGTCCAGCGCCCCTTACAAAAAAAGGTGAGAAACAGGTAAACGTTGGGGGAGGAGGGGAGTGAAAAAATATTTAGTCAAAGGCTGCACTCCAGGGCGAGGGTCCAGACTGAGGCCAAGCAAAAACCTCTTAGCCATAGCACACATAAACAAGTTACATAGAATCAACAAAACTTGCAACAGAGGGGAAGGAAATGGTACTAAAATCTTGACCTATAAATATACAAATATCCCACCAGCATCTTTCCGCCTTCAAGCTTAAACCTCAGGTGGGAATATTAAGTAGAAGGGATTCGTTATTGTGTCCTCTGTTGAGGAACGAGGACATCCACAGATCCACAAAATAATTCATTTTGTTACCAGCTGATTCTGCATTTAGGTGTGTTACCTCAGGCAAGTCCATTCTCTCCATGTAAATTAAGTACTTCATTAATCCTTGAGGGGGTATTGAGATTTTCAGCACAATCCCATTCAAGATCAGACAAACATTACAGGGATCGTTGACGGGTCCGCCAACTTCCGGCGCCCCTTTCAAAAAAAAGGTGAGAAACAGGTAAACGTTGAGGGAGGAGGGGAGTAAAAAAATATTCAGTCAAAGGCTGGACTCCAGGGAGAGGGTCCAGACTGAGGCCAAGGAAAACAAACTCTTAGCCATAGCACACATAAACAAGTTACATAGAATCAACAAAACTTGCAACAGAGGGGAAGGAAATGGTACTAAAATCTTGACCTATAAATATACAAATATCCCACCAGCATCTTTCCGCCTTCAAGCTTAAACCTCAGGTGGGATTTTAAGTAGAGGGGATTTGTTATTGTGTCCTCTGTTGAGGAACGAGGACATCCACAGATCCACAAAATAATTCAATTTGTTACCAGTTGATGCTGCATTTAGGTGTGTTACCTCAGGCAAGTCCATTCTCTCTATGTAAATTAGTACTTAATTAATCCCCGAGGGGAAATTGAGATTTTCAGCACAATCCCATTCAAGATCAGACAAACATTACAGGGATCGTTGACGGGTCTGCCAACTTCCGGCACCCCTTTCAAAAAAAAAGGTGAGAAACAGGTAAACGTTGGGGGAGGAGGGGAGTGAAAAAAATATTTAGTCAAAGGCTGGACTCCAGGGAGAAGGTCCAGACTGAGGCCAAGGAAAACAAACTCTTAGCCATAGCACACATAAACAAGTTACATAGAATCAACAAAACTTGCAACAGAGGGGAAGGAAACTGAACTAAAATCTTGACCTATAAATATACAAATATCCCACCAGCATCTTTCCGCCTTCAAGCTTAAACCTCGTGTGGGAATATTAAGTAGAAGGGATTTGTTATTGTGTCCTCTGTTGAGGAACGAGGACATCCACAGATCCACAAAATAATTCAGTTTGTTACCTGGTTGATGCTGCATTTAGGTGTGTTACCTCAGCCAAGTCCATTCTCTCCATGTAAATTAGTACTCAATTGATCCCAGAGGGGAAATTGAGATTTTCAGCACAATCCCATTCAAGATCAGACAAACATTACAGGGATCGTTGACGGGTCTGCCAACTTCCGGCGCCCCTTTGAAAAAAAAGGTGAGAAACAGGTAAACGTTGAGGGAGGAGGGGAGTAAAAAAAATATTCAGTCAAAGGCTGGACTCCAGGGAGAGGGTCCAGACTGAGACCAAGCAAAACAAACTCTTACCCATAGCACACATAAACAAGTTACATAGAACCAACAAAACTTGCAACAGAGGGGAAGGAAATGGTTCTAAAATCTCGACCTATAAATATACAAATATCCCACCAGCATCTTTCCGCCTTCAAGCTTAAACCTCAGGTGGGATTTTAAGTAGAAGGGATTTGTTATTGTGTCCTCTGTTGAGGAACGAGGACATCCACAGATCCACAAAATAATTCAGTTTGTTACCTGGTTGATGCTGCATTTAGGTGTGTTACCTCAGCCAAGTCCATTCTCCCCATGTAAATTAAGTACTTAATTAATCCTTGAGGGGAAATTGAGATGTTCAGCACAGTCCCATTCAAGATCAGACAAACATTGCAGGGATCGTTGACGGGTCCGCCAACTTCCGGCGCCCCTTTCAAAAAAAAGGTGAGAAACAGGTAAACGTTGGGGGAGGAGGGGAGTAAATACATATTCAGTCAAAGGCTGGACTCCAGGGAGGGGGTCCAGACTGAGGCCAAGCAAAAACCTCTTAGCCATAGCACACATAAACAAGTTACATAGAATCAACAAAACTTGCAACAGAGGGTAAGGAAATTGTACTAAAATCTTGACCTATAAATATACGAATATCCCACCAGCATCTTTCCGCCTTCAATCTTAAACCTCAGGTGGGAATATTAAGTAGAAGGGATTCGTTATTGTGTCCTCTGTTGAGGAACGAGGACATCCACAGATCCACAAAATAATTCAGTTTGTTACCTGGTTGATGCTGCATTTAGGTGTGTTACCTCAGCCAAGTCCTTTCTCTCCATGTAAATTAAGTACTTCATTAATCCTTGAGGGGAAATTGAGATTTTCAGCACAATCCCATTCAAGATCAGACAAACATTACAGGGATCGTTGACGGGTCTGCCAACTTCCGGCACCCCTTTCAAAAAAAAAGGTGAGAAACAGGTAAACGTTGGGGGAGGAGGGGAGTGAAAAAATATTTAGTCAAAGGCTGGACTCCAGGGAGGGGGTCCAGACTGAGGCCAAGGAAAACAAACTCTTAGCCATAGCACACATAAACAAGTTACATAGAACCAACAAAACTTGCAACAGAGGGGAAGGAAATGGTACTAAAATCTTGACCTATAAATAACAATTATCCCACCAGCATCTTTCCACCTTCAATCTTAAACCTCAGGTGGGATTTTAAGTAGAAGGGATTCGTTATTGTGTCCTCTGTTGAGGAACGAGGACATCCACAGATCCACAAAATAATTCAATTTGTTACCAGTTGATGCTGCATTTAGGTGTGTTACCTCAGGAAAGTCCATTCTCTCCATGTAAATTAAGTACTTCATTAATCCCAGAGCGTAAATTGAGATGTTCAGCACAATCCCATTCAAGATCAGACAAACATTACAGGGATCGTTGACGGGTCCGCCAACTTCCGGCGCCCCTTTCAAAAAAAAGGTGAGAAACAGGTAAACGTTGGGGGAGGAGGGGAGTGAAAAAATATTTAGTCAAAGGCTGGACTCCAGGGAGAGGGTCCAGACTGAGGCCAAGGAAAACAAACTCTTAGCCATAGCACACATAAACAAGTTACATAGAACCAACAAAACTTGCAACAGAGGGGAAGGAAACTGTACTAAAATCTTGACCTATAAATATACAAATATCCCACCAGCATCTTTCCGCCTTCAAGCTTAAACCTCAGGTGGGAATATTAAGTAGAAGGGATTCGTTATTGTGTCCTCTGTTGAGGAACGAGGACATCCACAGATCCACAAAATAATTCAGTTTGTTACCTGGTTGATGCTGCATTTAGGTGTGTTACCTCAGCCAAGTCATTTCTCTCCATGTAAATTAAGTACTTCATAAACCTTGAGGGGGTATTGAGATTTTCAGCACATTTCCATTCAAGATCAGACAAACATTACAGGGATCGTTGACGGGTCCGCCAACTTCCGGCGCCCCTTTCAAAAAAAAGGTGAGAAACAGGTAAACGTTGGGGGAGGAGGGGAGTGAAAAAATATTTAGTCAAAGGCTGGACTCCAGGGAGAGGGTCCAGACTGAGGCCAAGGAAAACAAACTCTTAGCCATAGCACACATAAACAAGTTACATAGAACCAACAAAACTTGCAACAGAGGGGAAGGAAATGGTACTATGGACCTATAAATATACAAATATCCCACCAGCATCTTTCCGCCTTCAAGCTTAAACCTCAGGTGGGAATATTAAGTAGAAGGGATTTGTTATTGTGTCCTCTGTTGAGGAACGAGGACATCCACAGATCTACAAAATAATTCAATTTGTTACGAGTTGATGCTGCATTTACGTGTGTTACCTCAGCCAAGTCCTTTCTCCCCATGTAAATTAAGTACTTCATTAATCCCAGAGCGGAAATTGAGATGTTCAGCACAATCCCATTCAAGATCAGACAAACATTACAGTGAGACAGAGAAAGGATCGCTGACGGGTCTGCCAACTTCCGGCGCCCCTTAAAAAAAAGTGTGAAACAGGTAAATTGTGTGTGTGTGTGTGTGTGTGTGAGGAGAGGGGGCGGGGGGGGGGGGGGGGGGGTGTAAAAAAATATTCAGTCAAAGGCTGGGGCCAAGGAAAACAAACTCTTAGCCATAGCACACATAAACAAGTTACATAGAACCAACAAAACTTGCAACAGAGGGGAAGAAAATGGTACTATGGACCTATAAATATACAAATATCCCACCAGCATCTTTCCGCCTTCAAGCTTAAACCTCAGGTGGGAAGATTAAGTAGAAGGGATTCATTATTGTGTCCTCTGTTGAGGAACGAGGACATCCACAGATCCACAAAATAATTCAATTTGTTACCAGTTGATGCTGCATTTAGATGTATTACCTCAGCCAAGTCCTTTCTCCCCATGTAAATTAAGTACTTCATTAATCCCAGAGCGGAAATTGAGATGTTCAGCACAATCCCATTCAAGATCAGACAAACATTACAGGGAGACAGAGAAAGGATCGCTGATGGGTCTGCCAACTTCCGGCGCCCCTTGAAAAAAAAGTGTGAAACAGGTAAATTGTGTGACTGAAAATATTCAGTCAAAGGCTGGACTCCAGGGACGGGGTCCAGACTGAGGCCAAGCAAAAACTCTTAGCCATAGCACACATAAACAAGTTACATAGAACCAACAAAACTTGCAACAGAGGGGAAGAAAATGGTACTATGGACCTATAAATATACAAATATCCCACCAGCATCTTCCCACCTTCAAGCTTAAACCTCAGGTGGGAAGATTAAGTAGAAGGGATTCATTATTGTGTCCTCTGTTGAGGAACGAGGACATCCACAGATCCACAAAATAATTCAGTTTGTTACCTGCTTGATGCTGCATTTAGGTGTGTTACCTCAGCCAAGTCCATTCTCCCCATGTAAATTAAGTACTTCATTAATCCCAGAGCGGAAATTGAGATGTTCAGCACAATCCCATTCAAGATCAGACAAACATTACAGGGAGACAGAGAAAGGATCGCTGACGGGTCTGCCAACTTCCGGCGCCCCCTAAAAAAAAAGTGTGAAACAGGTAAATTGTGTGTGTGTGTTGGTGTAAAAAAATATTCAGTCAAAGGCTGGACTCCAGGGAGGGGGTCCAGACTGAGGCCAAGGAAAACAAACTCTTAGCCATAGCACACATAAACAAGTTACATAGAATCAACAAAACTTGCAACAGAGGGGAAGGAAACTGTACTAAAATCTTGACCTATAAATATACAAATATCCCACCAGCATCTTTCCGCCTTCAAGCTTAAACCTCAGGTGGGAATATTAAGTAGAAGGGATTTGTTATTGTGTCCTCTGTTGAGGAACGAGGACATCCACAGATCCACAAAATAATTCAGTTTGTTACCTGGTTGATGCTGCATTTAGGTGTGTTACCTCAGCCAAGTCCTTTCTCCCCATGTAAATTAAGTACTTCATTAATCCCAGAGCGTAAATTGAGATGTTCAGCACAATCCCATTCAAGATCAGACAAACATTACAGGGAGACAGAGAAAGGATCGCTGACGGGTCTGCCAACTTCCGGCGCCCCCTAAAAAAAAAGGGTGAAACAGGTAAATTGTGTGACTGAAAATATTCAGTCAAAGGCTGGACTCCAGGGACAGGGTCCAAACTGACGCCAAGGAAAACAAACTCTTAGCCATAGCACACATAAACAAGTTACATAGAACCAACAAAACTTGCAACAGAGGGGAAGGAAATGGTACTAAAACCTTGACCTATAAATATACAGATATCCCACCAGCATCTTTCCGCCTTCAAGCTTAAACCTCATGTGGGAATACGAAGTAGAAGGGATTTGTTATTGTGTCCTCTGTTGAGGAACGAGGACATCCACAGATCTACAAAATAATTCTGTTTGTTACCTGGTTGATGCTGCATTTAGGTGTGTTACCTCAGGCAAGTCCATTCTCTCCATGTAAATTAAGTACTTAATTGATCCCCGAGGGGAAATTGAGATGTTCAGCACAATCCCATTCAAGATCAGACAAACATTACAGGGATCGTTGACGGGTCTGCCAACGTCCGGCGCCCCTTACAAAAAAAAGGTGAGAAACCGGTAAACGTTGGGGGAGGAGGGGAGTAAATACATATTCAGTCAAAGGCTGGACTCCAGGGACGGGGTCCAGACTGAGGCCAAGCAAAAACCTCTTAGCCATAGCACACATAAACAAGTTACATAGAATCAACAAAACTTGCAACAGAGGGGAAGGAAACTGTACTAAAATCTTGACCTATAAATATACAAATATCCCACCAGCATCTTTCCGCCTTCAAGCTTAAACCTCGTGTGGGAATATTAAGTAGAAGGGATTCGTTATTGTGTCCTCTGTTGAGGAACGAGGACATCCACAGATCCACAAAATAATTCAATTTGTTACCAGTTGATGCTGCATTTAGGTGTGTTACCTCAGCCAAGTCCTTTCTCCCCATGTAAATTAAGTACTTAATTAATCCCAGAGCGGAAATTGAGATGTTTAGCACAATCCCATTCAAGATCAGACAAACATTACAGGGAGACAGAGAAAGGATCGCTGATGGGTCTGCCAACTTCCGGCGCCCCCTAAAAAAAAAGGTGTGAAACAGGTAAATTGTGTGTGTGTGTTGGTGTAAAAAAATATTCAGTCAAAGGCTGGACTCCAGGGAGGGGGTCCAGACTGAGGCCAAGGAAAACAAACTCTTAGCCATAGCACACACAAACAAGTTACATAGAACCAACAAAACTTGCAACAGAGGGGAAGGAAATGGTACTATGGACCTATAAATATACAAATATCCCACCAGCATCTTTCCGCCTTCAAGCTTAAACCTCATGTGGGAAGATTAAGTAGAAGGGATTCATTATTGTGTCCTCTGTTGAGGAACGAGGACATCCACAGATCCACAAAATAATTCAGTTTGTTACCTGGTTGATGCTGCATTTAGGTGTGTTACCTCAGTCAAGTCCTTTCTCCCCATGTAAATTAAGTACTTCATTAATCCCAGAGCGGAAATTGAGATGTTCAGCACAATCCCATTCAAGATCAGACAAACATTACAGGGAAACAGAGAAAGGATCGCTGATGGGTCTGCCAACTTCCAGCGCCCCTTGAAAAAAAAGTGTGAAACAGGTAAATTGTGTGTGTGTGTTGGTGTAAAAAAATATTCAGTCAAAGGCTGGACTCCAGGGAGAGGGTCCAGACTGAGACCAAGCAAAACAAACTCTTACCCATAGCACACATAAACAAGTTACATAGAACCAACAAAACTTGCAACAGAGGGGAAGGAAATGGTTCTAAAATCTCGACCTATAAATATACAAATATTCCACCAGCATCTTTCCGCCTTCAAGCTAAAACCTCAGGTGGGAAGATTAAGTAGAAGGGATTCATTATTGTGTCCTCTGTTGAGGAACGAGGACATCCACAGATCCACAAAATAATTCAATTTGTTACCAGTTGATGCTGCATTTAGGTGTGTTACCTCAGCCAAGTCCTTTCTCCCCATGTAAATTAAGTACTTAATTGATCCCAGAGGGGAAATTGAGATTTTCAGCACAATCCCATTCAAGATCAGACAAACATTGCAGGGATCGTTGACGGGTCCGCCAACTTCCGGCGCCCCTTTCAAAAAAAAGGTGAGAAACAGGTAAACGTTGGGGGAGGAGGGGAGTAAATACATATTCAGTCAAAGGCTGGACTCCAGGGAGAGGGTCCAGACTGAGGCCAAGGAAAACAAACTCTTAGCCATAGCACACATAAACAAGTTACATAGAATCAACAAAACTTGCAACAGAGGGGAAGGAAATGGTACTAAAATCTCGACCTATAAAGATACAAATATCCCACCAGCATCTTTCCGCCATCAAGCTTAAACCTCAGGTGGGATTTTAAGTAGAAGGGATTTGTTATTGTGTCCTCTGTTGAGGAACGAGGACATCCACAGATCCACAAAATAATTCAGTGTGTTACCTGGTTGATGCTGCATTTAGGTGTGTTACCTCAGCCAAATCCATTCTCTCCATGTAAATTAAGTACTTAATTGATCCCAGAGGGGAAATTGAGATGTTCAGCACAATCCCATTCAAGATCAGACAAACATTACAGGGATCGTTGACGGGTCCGCCAACTTCCGGCGCCCCTTTCAAAAAAAAGGTGAGAAACAGGTAAACGTTGGGGGAGGAGGGGAGTGAAAAAATATTTAGTCAAAGGCTGGACTCCAGGGAGAGGGTCCAGACTGAGGCCAAGGAAAACAAACTCTTAGCCATAGCACACATAAACAAGTTACATAGAACCAACAAAACTTGCAACAGAGGGGAAGGAAATGGTACTATGGACCTATAAATATACAAATATCCCACCAGCATCTTTCCGCCTTCAAGCTTAAACCTCAGGTGGGAAGATTAAGTAGAAGGGATTCATTATTGTGTCCTCTGTTGAGGAACGAGGACATCCACAGATCCACAAAATAATTCAATTTGTTACCAGTTGATGCTGCATTTAGATGTATTACCTCAGCCAAGTCCTTTCCCTCCATATAAATACACACAGTGTGAAATGACTCTTGTTTTTTCCCCCCCTTTCTTCAACCAGGGAATATTGGAACGGAATTGTCCTCGGACAACCTTGGAATGTTTATAACGTCTGATGCAGGAAATAGCTGGAGACAGGTGGGCGTGCACACAAAGAAAAACGACAACTAAAAATGGCTGTGCCATTAGCGCAACTGTTGTTTGTGTTCTAGATATTCAAAGAGGAGCACAACATTTGGTTCCTGGACAACGGAGGGGCTCTGCTGGCCGTGTTGCAGGCGCCCACTCCCATTCGACACTTGTGGTGCGTACTCTCGGAACTGAAATTACCTGGCTCTGAAGTGGGTTTTTTTTTATTATTTATTTTATTAGCTAAAGCATGATGAGCGCGTTTCGGCCCCGCTGCTTCTCAACTGTCACAATCATTTCCAGCAGAGAAGAGACGGTCACAGCTCGCCGCTCTTGCCGGGATGCGACGCTTTGAGTGCTTTTATGTAAATCCCGAGTACAACAAGGTAGAAAATAGGAGGCTGCCAATGGCCTCCTAAGTCGCTCATATTGCGGCTGCAGCTTTGTAACATTATCTGCTTTGGCGTTCCCCCGCCCACGCCAGCCACTGTCCAAAGTGATTAAGTCGTTTAACCCCTTAAACAAACTATTATGTAGCCTAAGCCCCGTTTCAGCCACACTAAACCAGCGTTTAAGGTCCCCCTCCTCGGACAAATCTTTACACGGGTAAGTCAGCCGTGTAATTCTCTGTATGGACTCATCGATCGTTTACAAAGTGAGTTCGGAGAGGAAGTGAGGCCACTGAGGAACCTACTCAGTGGCCTAGTGGTTAGAGTGTCCGCCCTGAAATCGGTAGGTTGTGAGTTCAAACCAGTAAGGAAGCAGTGCCTGGGGAGTCTGTGGTGGGCTCTCCTATTTCTGGGGCTGAGGTTGCTGAGGTAGTTAAAAAGCTTCTCGGTGGCAAGGCCCCGGGGGTGGATGAGAACCGCCCGGAGTTCCTTAAGGCTCTGGATGCTGTGGGGGCTGTCTTGGTTGACAAGACTCTGCAGCATCGCGTGGACATCTGGGGCGGTACCTCTGGATTGGCAGACCGGGGTGGTGGTTCCTCTCTTTAAGAAGGGGAACCGGAGGGTGTGTTCTAACTATCGTGGGATCACACTCCTCAGCCTTCCCGGTAAGGTCTATTCGGGTGTACTGGAGAGAAGGCTACGCCGGATAGTCGAAGCTCGGATTCAGGAGGAACAGTGTGGTTTTCGTCCTGGTCGTGGAACTGTGGACCAGCTCTATACTCTCGGCAGGGTCCTTGAGGGTGCATGGGAGTTTGCCCAACCAGTTTACATGTGTTTTGTGGACTTGGAGAAGGCATTCGACCGTGTCCCTCGGGAAGTCCTGTGGGGAGTGCTCAGAGAGTATGGGGTATCGGACTGTCTGATTGTGGCAGTCCGCTCCCTGTATGATCAGTGCCAGAGCTTGGTCCGCATTGCCGGCAGTAAGTCGGACACGTTTCCAGGGAGGGTTGGACTTCGCCAAGGCTGCCCTTTGTCACCAATTCTGTTCATAACTTTTATGGACAGAATTCCTAGGCGCAGTCAAGGCGTTGAGGAGATCTGGTTTGGTGGCTGCAGGATTAGGTCTCTGCTTTTTCCAGATGATGTGGTCCTGATGGCTTCATCTGGCCAGGATCTTAAGCTCTCACTGGATCGGTCCGCAGCTGAGTGTGAAGCGACTGGGATGAGAATCAGCACCTCCAAGTCCGAGTCCATGGTTCTCGCTCGGAAAAGGGTGGAGTGCCATCTCCGGGTTGGGGAGGAGATCTTGCCCCAAGTGGAGGAGTTCAAGTACCTCGGAGTCTTGTTCACAAGTGAGGGAAGAGTGGATCGTGAGATCGACAGGCGGATCGATGCGGCGTCTTCAGTAATGCGGACGCTGTATCGATCCGTTGTGGTGAAGAAGGAGCTGAGCCGGAAGGCAAAGCTCTCAATTTACCGGTCGATCTACGTTCCCATCCTCACCTATGGTCATGAGCTTTGGGTTATGACCGAAAGGACAAGATCACGGGTACAAGCGGCCGAAATGAGTTTCCTCCGCCGGGTAGCGGGGCTCTCCCTTAATAATAGGGTGAGAAGCTCTGCCATCCGGGGGGAGCTCAAAGTAAAGCCGCTGCTCCTCCACATCGAGAGGAGCCAGATGAGGTGGTTCGGGCATCTGGTCAGGATGCCACCCGAACGTCTCCCTAGGGAGGTGTTTAGGCCATGTCCGACCGGTAGGAGGCAGCGGGGAAGACCCAGGACACGTTGGGAAGACTATGTCTCCCGGCTGGCCTGGGAACGCCTCGGGGTCCCACAGGAAGAGCTGGACGAAGTGGCTGGGGAGAGGGAAGTCTGGGCTTCCCTGCTTAGGCTGCTGCCCCCGCGACCCGACCTCGGATAAGCGGAAGAAGATGGATGGATGGTGAGTTCAAACCCCGGCCGAGTCATACCAAAGACTATAAAAATGGGAGCCATTACCTCCCTGCTTGGCACTCAGCATCAATGGTTGGAATTGGGGGGTTAAATCACCAAAAATGATTCCCGGGCGCGGCCACCGCTGCTCCCCACTGCTCCCCTCACCTCCCAGTGGGTGAACAAGGGGATGGGTCAAATGCAGAGGACAAATTTCACCACACCTAGTGTGATGCCGTGTTTTCCTTCCTCTACATGTACAGACGCTTGTGGAAATCACACATGAATACCTTAAGAGAAAGCCATTGCAGCTATTTGGGATACAACACTCCTCAGACGGCAAGAGAACTTTAGAATGCATGAAAAACTTTGTCCATTTTGTCGAAGGAGAGTCAACGGGAATCCGGGCTCCCGTGGATGTGATAAAAAAGGTAGCGTGTGCTTTGTATTACCTGGCTCTCGAGGGAAAACTACGGAAAACAGCGAATGCTTTTGGACTGGCAAAGCAGACTGTATCAGTTATTGTCCATGGCGGACTCAAAGTCTAGGTCCAGAGTATATAAAGCCACCAAAAAGGAATGGACAATGAAGGTGAAGGCAAAAGAGTGAGGAGTGTCCTGACCAGATATCTAGATCCCTAGTTTGATTGATGTCAAATGTTCTTTATCTCTTCTGCCTCCACACTACAACCATCCGTTTCAATACATGCATAATCTGTTGAATCGCTTAAGCCGCTGAAATCCGAGTCTGAATCCGAGCTAATGTCGCTATAGCTTGCTGTTCTTTCCGCCATGTTTGTTTGTGTCGGCTTCACTATGTGACGTCACAGGAAAATGGACGGGTGGTTAAAATCAGGCACTTTGAAACTTTTTTTAGGGATATTGCGTGATGGGTAAAATTTTGAAGAAAACTTTCGAAAAATATAATAAGCCACTGGGAACTGATTTTTAATGGTTTTAACCATTCTGAAATTGTGATAATGTTCCCCTTTAAATGATAGTTAAGTGTGGCTGAAACGGGGCTAAGGCTAAATAATTATTTGTTTAAGGCAGGGGTGCTCACACTTTTTCTGCAGGCGAGCTACTTTTCAATTGATCAAGTCGTGGGGATCTACCTCATTCATATATATCATTTAATTTACTTATTTATGAAATATATGTTTTTGTTAACAAGTTAAAGGTGTTTAATGATAATGCAAGCATGTTTAACACATATAGTTAATATTGTTAATACATTAAAGGTGTTTAATGATAATACAAGTATGTTTAATACATGTAGTTAATATTGTTAACAAGTTAAAGGTGTTTAAAGATAATGCAAGCATGTTTAACACATATAGTTAATATTGTTAACAACTTAAAGGTGTTTAAAGATAATACAAGCATGTTTAACACAAATAGTTAATATTGTTAACAACTTAAAGGTGTTTAAAGATAATACAAGCATGTTTAACACATATAGTTAATATTGTTAATAAGTTAAAAGTGTTTAAAGATAATACAAGCATGTTTAACACATATAGTTAATATTGTTAACAACTTAAAGGTGGTTAAAGATAATACAAGCATGTTTAACACATATAGTTAATATTGTTAACAACTTAAAGGTGTTTAAAGATAATACAAGCATGTTTAACACATATAGTTAATATTGTTAACAAGTTAAAGGTGTTTAATGATAATACAAGCATGTTTAACACATATAGTTAATATTGTTAACAACTTAAAGGTGTTTAAAGATAATACAAGCATGTTTAACACATAAAGTTAATATTGTTAACAACTTAAAGGTGTTTAAAGATAATACAAGCATGTTTAACACAAATAGTTAATATTGTTAACAAGTTAAAGGTGTTTAAAGATAATACAAGCATGTTTAACACATATAGTTAATATTGTTAATAAGTTAAACGTGTTTAAAGATAATACAAGCATGTTTAACACATATAGTTAATATTGTTAATAAGTTAAAAGTGTTTAAAGATAATACAAGCATGTTTAACACATATAGTTAATATTGTTAACAACTTAAAGGTGGTTAAAGATAATACAAGCATGTTTAACACATATAGATTCCTTTCTTTCATGAAGACAAGAATATAAGTTGGTGTATTACCTGATTGTGATGACTTGCATTGATTACAATCAGACAGTGGTGATGATAACGTCCGCATTTTCGAATGGAGCAGAAAAAAAGTCCTCCTTTCTGTCCAATACCACATGAAAGTGGTTGGTTTTTGCCATCTTATTTGTCCAGCTTCCGTACTCCTTTGTATACACTTTACAAGAAATACATTGTCGGCAAACTCCGTAGCTTGCTAGCTTGTGCACGCCAGCTTTCTGAGACTCTTATTTTGGTAGCGCAGGCAGGATGAAGCAGAGCTTTTATTGTGCAACTGTGCAGTCGGTCTTTGGAGTTTTGACGACAGGTACGGCGCCAGAGTCCGTTGAAATAAAGTGTTTCTCGCCTTCCAGTCGGTAATTTTAATGAGCTGGCAGCAGCCAGCGTCATCTCAGAAGACCCTCGGGTGCCGTGAATGTCAATCAAGTGACGAAAGTGACGTCATAGTGAAGATTTATGATCGCTCATTTTTAGGACTATTTTTTTTTAATGCCTGGCTGGTGATCGACTGACACACCCTCCGAGATCGACCGGTAGATCGCGATCGACGTAATGAGCACCCCTGGTTTAAGGGGTTATCCGGCTTAGTGTAAACATGGCCTAAGCTCCCAGAGAGGTGATTTCCATGCCACCCAAATCTATTTCTGGTGCTCCAACCTCAATCATAGCTCACTTTTGGGGCGTTTTGTCACCTCCAACTATTTACCCGCAACATTTATCCTTTCCTTTCGGGCCGGCCTGATGCATTTTCACCTTGGCGCGCTTCATCTTTTTTTTCGAAGACAAAACTGGTTTATCATATTCCATTTGCCCTCATCTCTCTTGTTGTTTAACGCGCCCGCTCCTAAATTGTGCACTCCTTTCGTGGAACATGAAGGATCAGTCTGGACGAGGGCAAGAAATGGGACCGCCACACTTTCTCCCTGGCGCCTCTCTACGTGGACGGAGTCCTGATGGAGTCTGAGTCCGACAATCACATTATCACGTAAGTAACTGCGTGTAATGTCCGTGAGGGATGAAGCAATCATCACGCAGAATGGATTTGACCTTAAGTCCATCCAAACAAGTTTACTTCAACTCGAGACGACGACTTTCTGTCTCGTGGGTGATACAAACCCCAAAACCAGTGAAGTTGGAACATTGTGTAAATGGTCAATAAAAAGAGAATACAAAAAAATCCTTTTCAACTCAATTGAATAGACTGCAAAGACAAGATACTTAACATTAGAACTGGTAAACCTTGGTATTTTTTGCAAATATTAGCTTTTTGTTTAAAAAAAGCTGGCACAAGTGGCAAAAAAGACTGAAAAAGTTGAGGAATGCTCATCAAAGACTTATTTGGAACATCCCACAGGTGAACGGGCTCATTGGGAACAGGTGGGTGACATGATTGGGTATAAAAGCAGCTTCCGTGAAATGCTCAGTCGTTCACAAACAAGGACGGGGGCGAGGGTCACCACTTTGTCAACAAATGCCTGAGCAAATTGTTGAAGAACAACATTTCTCAACCGGCTATTGCAAGGAATTTAGGGATTTCACCATCTACGCTCCGTAATATCATCAAAATGTTCGGATAATCTGGAGAAATCACTGCACGTAAAAGCGTCAATGCCCATGACCTTGGATCCCTCAGGCGGTACTGCATCAAAAAGCCACATCAGTGTGTAAAGGATATCACCACATGGGCTCAGGAACACCTCAGAAAACCACTGTCAGTAACTACAGTCGGTCGCTACATCTGTAAGTGCAAGTTAAAACTCTACTATGCAAAGCAAAAACATTTTATCAACAACACCCAGAGACGCCGCCGGCTTCGCTGGGCCCGAGCTCATCTAAGATGGACTGATGCAAAGTGTAAAAGTGTTCTGTGGGTCTGACGAGTCCACATTTCAAATAGTTTTTTGGAAACTGTGGACGACAAAGAGGAAAAGAACCATCAAAAAAGCTGGCACAAGTGGCAAAAAAGACTGAAAAAGTTGAGGAATGCTCATCAAAGACTTATTTGGAACATCCCACAGGTGAACGGGCTAATTGGGAACAGGTGGGTGCCATGATTGGGTATAAAAGCAGCTTCCGTGAAATGCTCAGTCGTTCACAAACAAGGACGGGGCGAGGGTCACCACTTTGTCAACAAATGCCTGAGCAATTTGTTGAAGAACAACATTTATCAACAAGGAATTTAGGGATTTCACCATCTACGCTCCGTAATATCATCAAAATGTTCGGATAATCTAGAGAAATTACTGCACGTAAAAGCGTCAATGCCCATGACCTTGGATCCCTCAGGCGGTACTGCATCAAAAACTGTCTTCAGTGTGTAAAGGATATCACCACATGGGCTCAGGAACACCTCAGAAAACCACTGTCAGTAACTACAGTCGGTCGCTACATCTGTAAGTGCAAGTTAAAACTCTACTATGCAAAGCAAAAACATTTTATCAACAACACCCAGAGACGCCGCCGGCTTCGCTGAGCCCGAGCTCATCTAAGATGGACTGATGCAAAGTGGAAAAGTGTTCTGTGGGTCTGACGAGTCCACATTTCAAATAGTTTTTTGGAAACTGTGGACGACCAAAGAGGAAAAGAACCATCAAAAAAGCTGGCACAAGTGGCAAAAAAGACTGAAAAAGTTGAGGAATGCTCATCAAAGACTTATTTGGAACATCCCACAGGTGAACGGGCTCATTGGGAACAGGTGGGTGCCATGATTGGGTATAAAAGCAGCTTCCGTGAAATGCTCAGTCGTTCACAAACAAGGACGGGGCGAGGGTCACCACTTTGTCAACAAATGCCTGAGCAAATTGTTGAAGAACAACATTTATCAACCAGCTATTGCAAGGAATTTAGGGATTTCACCATCTACGCTCCGTAATATCATCAAAAGGTTCAGATAATCTGGAGAAATCACTGCACGTAAAAGCGTCAATGCCCATGACCTTGGATCCCTCAGGCGGTACTGCATCAAAAAGCGACATCAGTGTGTAAAGGATATCACCACATGGGCTCAGGAACACCTCGGAAAACCACTGTCAGTAACTACAGTCGGTCGCTACATCTGTAAGTGCAAGTTAAAACTCTCCTATGCAAAGCAAAAACATTTTATCAACAACACCCAGAGACGCCGCCGGCTTCGCTGAGCCCGAGCTCATCTAAGATGGACTGATGCAAAGTGGAAAAGTGTTCTGTGGGTCTGACGAGTCCACATTTCAAATAGTTTTTTGGAAACTGTGGACGACCAAAGAGGAAAAGAACCATCAAAAAGCTGGCACAAGTGGCAAAAAAGACTGATAAAGTTGAGGAATGCTCATCAATGACTTATTTGGAACATCCCACAGGTGAACGGGCTAATTGGGAACAGGTGGGTGCCATGATTGGGTATAAAAGCAGCTTCCGTGAAATGCTCAGTCGTTCACAAACAAGGACGGGTCGAGGGTCACCACTTTGTCAACAAATGCCTGAGCAAATTGTTGAAGGACAACATTTCTCAACCGGCTATTGCAAGGAATTTAGGGATTTCACCATCTACGCTCCGTAATATCATCAAAAGGTTCGGATAATCTGGAGAAATTACTGCACGTAAAAGCGTCAATGCCCGTGACCTTGGATCCCTCAGGCGGTACTGCATCAAAAAGCGACATCAGTGTGTAAAGGATATCACCACATGGGCTCAGGAACACCTCGGAAAACCACTGTCAGTAACTACAGTCGGTCGCTACATCTGTAAGTGCAAGTTAAAACTCTCCTATGCAAAGCAAAAACATTTTATCAACAACACCCAGAAACGCCGCCGGCTTCGCTGAGCCCGAGCTCATCTAAGATGGACTGATGCAAAGTGGAAAAGTGTTCTGTAGGTCTGACGAGTCCACATTTCAAATTGTTTTTGGAAACTGCGGATGTCGTGTCCTCCGGACCAAAGAGGAAAAGAACCACCCGGATTGTTATAGGCCCAAAGTGTAAAAGGCAGCATGTGTGATGGTATGGGGGTGTATTAGTGCCCAAGACATGGGTAACTTACACATCTGTGAAGGCACCATTAATGCTGAAAGGTACATACAGCAACATATGTTGCCATCCAAGCAATGTTATCATGGACGCCCCTGCTTATTTCAGCAAGACAATGCCAAGCCAGGTGTTACATCAATATATGAGAAGGGAGACTGTTGAACAACTTAAGCTGTACATCAAGCAAGAATGGGAAAGAGTTCCACTTCAAAAATGTGTCTCCTCAGTTCCCAAAACCTTTACTGAGTGTTGTTAAAAGGAAAGGCCATGTAACACACTGGTTAAAATGCCTTTTTTTTTTTTGCAATGTGTTGCTGCCATTAAATTCTAAGTTCATGATTATTTGCAAAAAATATATATATGAAATATCTTGTCTTTGCAGTCTATTCAATTGAATATAAGTTGAAAAGGATTTGTTGTTTTATTGACCATTTACACAACGTGACAACTTCACTGCTTTTTCTAAACATTAAGACAAAAATGTGTAATGATTATAAGTGGCTTCATCAATATTATTTCCATTACTGCGTTAAAATCTATTTGTTTTTGTATTTATGTTGAAACTACTCTCCATCCATTACAAAGTGTCTTATATGAATATTATTATCATTTTCTGTGTCGTCTTACAGTTTCTTCGGACACTTCAGCCACCGCTCAGAGTGGCAGCTCATGAAGATCGACTACAAGGGTCTGTTCAGCAGGAAATGCATGGATGGAGATTATCAGACCTGGTTCCTGAAGAACAAAGTAATGACATTTTTACCTAACCCACTGAGCATCATTCTGGAATAATAATAATTAAAGCTGCAAGCAGCATTGGTCGGGCCCGCGTATTTGGCAGGTGCTAGTCCTAAGTGTCCCAATACTTTTGTCTACTTTTAGTCTGAAGTGTCCCAAGACTTTTGTCTAGTGTACCTACCTTGTCTGCATTGTGTGGGCACGTTGGTGCTTCCTGCTTTTGAGCAGCCGTCTTAAAAAAACAGCAGCGCAGCAGCATCAGTGCAGCGGGTCTTTGAAGGGTCATAAAATCAAAACCGGAGCAGTTAGAAAAAAAAAGCGCTTCTGTCATTGCAATCACAAGGGTTCAATATCTCTCCTGTGTTAGTTTGAAGGCGAAACGACAAACGCGCTCAGAGGAGTTCGTTTTTGAAGGAAGGTGACCGGTTTTTACAAAAAATGTGTTTTGAAGGGGGAATAGCAATCTTCCTGTTGATTTTTGCTGGGGGTTGTCAATTTATGAAATGTAGGTCTAAGTGAGACCTACATAGAGGTTTTTGTTTCATGTCTCTCCGACCTTCCCAGTGGGAGTTACAGGCAGTTTTGTCATTTTTTTCTTCCGAGGAGCAGTTTTTTTTGCGTTTTATTAAAAAATTGCAGTAGAGCGCAATTTTGAGATTTGGGGTTTGCCAGTCCTGATGTGTGCGTTCAGTTCGGTGAGTTTTGAAGCATGTTAAGGGGGTCAAATTACAGCTCAAAGAGGCAAAAGTGACTGTTTTTAGTACTTTTTTGTCTTGAAGGGGGAATTTCCAACTTTCTGTTGATTTTAGCCCGAGAATGTACTTTTATGAAATCTAGATCTGAGTCAGACCTACATAGAGGTTTTTGTTTCATGTCTCTCCGACCTTCCTAGTGGGAGTTACAGGCAGTCTAGTTTTCTTTTTTTCTAGGGGGCGCTAGAGCGCAATTTTGAGTTTTGAGGTTAGGTTTTTTGATAAAAAGTTTTGCCGTATATTACTGATGTGTGTGTACAATTTGGTGAGTTTTGAAGTATGTTAAGGGGGTCAAATTACAGCGCAAAGTTGCGGAAGAATAATAATAATAAAACCTTAGAAATTCAATAGGTCCTTATGTCCCATTGCATAAGGACTCCCTTCGGGAGTCCTTTTGCAATGGGCCATGCGGGCCCTAATTAAAGCTGCAAGCAGCATTGGTCGGGCCCGCGTATTTGGCAGGTGCTAGTCCTAAGTGTCCCAATACTTTTGTCTACTTTTAGTCTGAAGTGTCCCAAGACTTTTGTCTACTTTTAGTCTGAAGTGTCCCAAGACTTTTGTCTAGTGTACCTACCTTGTCTGCATTGTGTGGGCACGTTGGTGCTTCCTGCTTTTGAGCAGCCGTCTTAAAAAAAACAGCAGCGCAGCAGCATCAGTGCAGCGGGTCTTTGAAGGGTCATAAAATCAAAACCGGAGCAGTTATTAAAAATCCCATCTATACTTTTAATCACAAGGGTTTAATCTCTCTCCTGTGTTAGTTTGAAGGCGAAACGACAAATGCGCTCAGAGGAGATAGATTTTGAAGGAAGGTGACCGGTTTTTACAAAAATGTTGTTTTGAAGGGGGAATAGCAAACTTCCTGTTGATTTTTGCTGGGGGTTGTCAATTTATGAAATGTAGGTCTAAGTGAGACCTACATTGAAGTTTTTGTTTCATGTCTCTCCGACCTTCCCAGTGGGAGTTACAGGCAGTTTTGTCATTTTTTTTCTTCCGAGGAGCAGTTTTTTCTCCGTTTTATTAAAAAATTGCTCTAGAGTGCAATTTTTAAATTTGGGGTTAGGTTTTCTGCTAGTCCTGATGTGTGCGTTCAGTTCGGTGAGTTTTGAAGCATGTTAAGGGGGTCAAATTACAGCTCAAAGAGGCAAAAGTGACTGTTTTTAGTACTTTTTTGTCTTGAAGGGGGAATTGCCAACTTCCTGTTGATTTTAGCCCGAGTATATACAATTATGAAAACTAGGTCTAAGTCAGACCTACATAGAGGATTTTGTTTCATGTCTTTCCGACCTTCCTAGTAGGAGTTACAGGCAGTCTGTTTTTTTTTTTCCTAGGGGGCGCTAGAGCGCAATTTGGGAGTCCTTATGCAAAGGGCCATGCGGGCCCTAATAATAATAGAGTAAATATTGAAAAGAAAATGTACGCTTGTTCCAAACAAAGCAGTTTTTGTCAGTCTTTTGTTGTTTTTCTCCCATGCCCAACACACCAGTACAAGTGAAAATGAGTCACCTCTCGCTTGCTTCTCCAAGGACGAGCTGTGTGTGATGGGTGAGAAGCAGACCTTTATGAAGCGCCGACCCGGAAACCGCTGCATGCTGGCCCAGGACTACTCCAGGATCTATTCCTCCGAACCCTGCCAGTGCACCGCCTACGACTTCGAATGGTGACTTCTCTCTATTCCCTCAACCGGGGCTCGGCAACACAAAACGGGGAAAGAGAGCCATGTTGGACCAAAAATACCAAAAACTAAATTTGTCTGGAGCCGCAAAAATCGAAAAGTCTTATATAAATATTATAATGAAGACAACACATGATGTAAGTGTCTATATTAGCCTACTAACAAAATGACTTTAAAAGTCTTATATAAGTGTTATAATGAAGGCAACACATGATGTAAGTGTCTATATTAGCCTACTATCAAAATGACTTTAAAAGTCTTATATAAGTGCTATAATGAAGGCAACACATGATGTAAGTGTCTATATTAGCCTACTATCAAAATGACTTTAAAAGTCTTATATAAGTGTTATAATGAAGGCAACACATGATGTAAGTGTCTATAATAGCCTACTATCAAAATGACTTTAAAAGTCTTGTATAAGTGTCTATATTAGCTGTATTAGCCTACTATCAAAATGACTTTAAAAGTCTTATATAAGTCTTATGATGAAGACAACACATGATGTAAGTGTCTATAATAGCCTACTATCAAAATTACTTTAAAAGTCTTATATAAGTGTTATAATGAAGACAACACATGATGTAAGTGTCTATATTAGCTATATTAGCCTACTATCAAAATGACTTTAAAAGTCTTATATAAGTGTTATAATGAAGGCAACACATGATGTAAGTGTCTATATTAGCCTACTATCAAAATGACTGTAAAAGTCTTATATAAGTGTTATAATGAAGGCAACACATGATGTAAGTGTCTATATTAGCTATATTAGCCTACTATCAAAATTACTTTAAAAGTGTTATATAAGTGTTCTAATGAAGGCAACACATGATGTAAGTGTCTATATTAGCCTACTATCAAAATGACTTTAAAAGTCTTATATAAGTGTTATAATGAAGACAACACATGATGTAAGTGTCCATATTAGCTATATTAGCCTACTATCAAAATGACTTTAAACGTCTTATATAAGTGTTATAATGAAGACAACACATGATGTAAGTGTCTATATTAGCCTACTATCAAAATGACTTTAAACGTCTTATATAAGTGTTATAATGAAGACAACACATGATGTAAGTGTCTATATTAGCCTACTATCAAAATGACTTTAAAAGTCTTATATAAGTGTTATAATGAAGACAACACATGATGTAAGTGTCTATACTAGTTATATTAGTCTACTATCAAAATGACTTTAAAAGTCTTATATAAGTGTTATAATGAAGGCAACACATGATGTAAGTGTCTATATTAGCCTACTATCAAAATGACTGTAAAAGTCTTATATAAGTGTTATAATGAAGGCAACACATGATGTAAGTGTCTATATTAGCCTACTATCAAAATGACTTTAAAAGTCGTATATAAGTGTTATGATGAAGACAACAAATGATGTAAGTGTCTATAATAGCCTACTATCAAAATGACTTTACAAGTCTTGTATAAATGTTATATTAAACAGCTTTCTAACAATTATTAGTGTCATGTTTGTCCTCAAACTAAAAACATGCTAAAACAAAAACATTATTTTTTTTCTCCCCCCATTTTCAATCCTTTTTAAAAAATACTCCAGGAAGCCACCAGGGCGGCACTAAAGAGAGCCGAGAGCCGCGTGTTGCAGACCTTCGCCCGAACTTGTCGCTAATTGCTTTCCTAATGTTTCACAGAGATGTGATTACCAGGAGGAGACACCAGGACCAGTTTGCATTCATTCATTGAGTATAACTTTGAGTCTAATTATAGCCATTGTAGTCACAATCCCTCACAACTTCCATGTCACTAACTTATTAGAATTCAATTAATAATGAATGGCTCCATTAATTTTAAATGTCTTTTATCCGTCTGTCAGATATTCTCTTTGATCCCCGCTTGTCTGACAATCTTGTCGCTATTTACGGCGCTAAAATACGCCGCTCGGCACCAACGCCGCCGCGTATAAAAAGTTCCCTAATGAAGTTGATCATGTGTGACTTGTGAATGTTTTCAAAGAGTTTTGTCGTGCAGCGACTACGGCTGGGAACGCGGCGCGGGCGGAACCTGCTCTCCCGCTTTCTGGTTTCGTCCAAACAGCCTGGCTCAAGGATGCATCACGGGACTGACCTTCCTCAACAGCACCGGGTGAGTTCCTGGAACTGAAACTGGATATCAGTTCTATGAAACTACACTAAATAAGCCAAAAAGGTGTGAAGTTTGACAACAATCTGGACAAGGTCGGTCTTCCAAAGAAGTGTTTGTTCTGATAAGTTGTAAATACCTGGTAAAGTTCCCAAAAAAAACTTGGGATTCTCTACCAGAAAATGACAGTCTTTGGATTAAATGTGCATACCGTATTTTCCGCACTATAAGGCGCGCCTAAAAACCACAAATTTTCTCAAAAGCTGACAGTGCGCCTTATAACCCGGTGCGCTTTATATATGGATTAATATTAAGATTCATTTTCATAAAGTTTCGGTCTCGCAACTACGGTAAACAGCCGCCATCTTTTTTCCCGGTAGAACAGGAAGCGCTTCTTCTTCTACGCAAGCAACCGCCAAGGTAAGCACCCGCCCCCATAGAACAGGAAGCGCTTCTTCTTCTACTGTAAGCAACCACCCGCCCCGGAAGAAGAAGAAGCGCGCGGATATTTCGTTTCATTTCCTTTGTGTGTTTACATCTGCAAAGACCAGACCACAAAATGGCTCCTACTAAGCCAGTGGTTCTCAAACTTTTTTTGTCATCCCCCACTTTGGACAAGGGGGAGTTTTCAAGCCCCACCTGCCTCCATCGCCCCAACAGAGCGCTAATGCCAAACTTTAACATTTTCAAATTTATTGAACATCAAGTTGTATACATTCAAACTCAATAACATAAAATAACATTAAGTTCAATAATAAATAAAATAACTGTGCAGCTGTGGTATAACTTGCATCAAGTTCAATAATAATAAAAAAATAACTTCCATCAAGTTCAATAATAAATAAAACAAAAGTGTTATAACTTGCATCAAGTTCAATAATAAATCAAAAAAAGTGTTATAACTTGCATCACGTTCAATAATAAATTAAAAAAACTGTTATAACTTGCATCAGGTTGAATAATAAATCAAAAAAGTGTTATAACTTGCATCACGTTCAATAATAAATCAAAAAAAGTGTTATAACTTGCATCAAGTTCAATAATAAATCAAATAAAAGTGTTATAACTTGCATCAAGTTCAATAATAAATCAAAAAGTGTTATAACTTGCATCACGTTCAATAATAAATCAAAAAAAGTGTTATAACTTGCATGAAGTTCAATAATAAATCAAATAACTTGCATCAAGTTCAATAATAAATCAAAAAAAGTGTTATAACTTGCATCAAGTTCAATAATAAATAAAACAAAAGTGTTATAACTTGCATCAAGTTCAATAATAAAAAAAAAGTGTTATAACTTGCATCAAGTTCAATAACAAATCAAATAAAAGTGTTATAACTTGCATCAAGTTCAATAATAAATCAAATAACTTGCATCAAGTTCAATAATAAATCAAAAAAAGTGTTATAACTTGCATCAAGTTCAATAATAAATAAAACAAAAGTGTTATAACTTGCATCAAGTTCAATAATTAAAAAAAAGTGTTATAACTTGCATCAAGTTCAATAAAAAATCAAATAAAAGTGTTATAACTTGCATCAAGTTCAATAATAAATCAAATAACTTCCATCAAGTTCAATAATAAATCAAAAAAAGTGTTATAACTTGCATCAAGTTCAATAATAAATAAAACAAAAGTGTTATAACTTGCATCAAGTTCAATAATAAATCTAAAAAAGTGTTATAACTTGCATCAAGTTCAATAATAAATCAAATAACTTGCATCAAGTTCAATAATAAATACAATAAAAGTGCCACTTTGCAATCTTTGCAAAAAAAAAAGGAGGAGCTATGCATTTGGCAAGACAGGGCAAGTGACAGCACTTTCCCCCAGGAGAGCCACCTTGCTTCACTGTGAAACAGCACGGCTGTATGATCAGCTCCCATTTCCTCACACAGTGCAGAGAACAGTCGCGCTTTCAGTGGTCGTGTTTTGATCAAATTTACCGCGCTCACAACATCTGTTAAAACCTCATTGAGTTCGGGGCTGAGCTGCCTTGACGCGAGTGCTTCCCGGTGAATGACACAGTGTGTGCCCGTCACATTTTTGTTTCTCTGCAGGCGCTGGCTCTGGCTCGACGACCTTTGAGGTGCGAGTCACAAATGTATATATTTGTGTAATTGTGATCCACACATTAGCCTGCTACCCATCCGCGCGAAAGTTTGTTCCGCTTAGCCCCGCCCCCATTAGTTACTGTTGCTATGTCTGTCAAACTTTCGCTCGTACCGAGAAATATAAAGACTACAGTAAAAATAAGTACCGGTAATTTCCATTTATTTATATAGCGGATTTCACAGACAGGATCACAAAGTGATTTACAGTGTGTATAGAAAATGAAAGCATAGTAAAAAAAATAATCTAAGAATATAATAATTTAAAAAAAAAATTTTAAGTGAAATTTCCTCTATTCCCCACCAGTGGGGCGCGCCCCACACTTTGAGAAACGCTGTACTAAGCGACACGCGTATAACGCAGAATTTAAACTTAAGGCAATAAGTCATGCCGAAGAACACGGAAATAGAGCAGCAGCAAGGGAATATAACATAAATGAATCAATGGTGCGTAGGTGGAGGAAGCAAGAAGATGACCTGCGCCAGGTAAAGAAGACAAAACAGAGTTTCCGAGGGAACAAAGCAAGATGGCTACTGTTGGAGGACAAACTGGAACAGTGGGTTGTTGAGCAGAGAGCAGCAAGCAGAAGTGTCAGCACCATCACTATTCCAATGAAGGCAACAGCGCTAGCAAGCGAACTTCACCTGGATGATTTTAAAGGTGGTGCTTCTTGGTGTTTCCGGTTCATGAAAAGACGCAATCTCTCCATCCGCACACGGACTACTATTTCACAGCAACTGCCTAAAGACTTTCAAGAAAAGCTGGCTACTTTCCGTGCATATTGTAAAAACAAGATAGCTGGAAAAAAAGATCCGGCCAGAGAACATTATCAACATGGACGAGGTTCCACTGACTTTTGATATTCCTGTGAACCGCACTGTGGATACAACGGGAGCACGTACGGTGAATATTCGCACCACAGGGAATGAGAAGTCGTCCTTCACTGTGGTTCTAGCTTGCCATGCTAATGGCCAGAAACTTCCACCCATGGTGATATTCAAAAGGAAGACCTTGCCAAAAGAGACCTTTCCAGCCGGCGTCATCATAAAAGCTAACTCGAAGGGATGGATGGATGAAGAAAAGATGAGCGAGTGGTTAAGGTAAGTTTACGCGAAGAGGCCGGGTGGCTTTTTTCACGCAGCTCCGTCCATGTTGATATACGACTCCATGCGCTCCCACATCACAGATGGTGTCAAAAAACAAGTGAAGCACACAAATACAACACTCGCCGTCATTCCGGGTGGATTAACCAAAGAACTCCAACTGCTCGATATTGGTGTCAACAGGGCATTCAAAGCACGACTGCGAACGGCGTGGGAACAATGGATGACCGAAGGCGAACACACCTTCACTAAGACAGGGAGACAGCGCCGGACGACATACGCCAACATCTGCCAGTGGATCGTAAATGCCTGGGCGGATATTTCGGTCACAACTGTGGTCCGAGCTTTCCGGAAGGCAGGATTCACAGAACTGCTGGACAACAACAGCGACACTGACTCCGATGACTTTGACGAGACGGAGCCGGCCATTTTGGATCCCACATTCGCCCAACTTTTCAATTCGGACACCGAAGGAGAAGAATTCGAGGGATTTATGAATGAAGAATAACTTCAGAAAGTGAGCGTTATGTTTATTTTGTGTGTTGTGACATTAACGTTCGAGCAACATTATGTTGCTATTGCTCTGCACTATTTTGAATTTTACTATGTTTGTGATTGCACATTTGCGTACATTTTGGGACAGAGTTGTTAGAACGCTGGTTTTTAATATATTATTAAAGTTTGACTGACCTATCTGACTGTTTTTTTGACATTCCCTTTAGCGCAGTTAGATGCGGCTTACAACACGGGGCGGCTTATAGGTGGACAAAGTTTTGAAATATGCCGTTCATTGAAGGCGCGGCTTATAACCCAGGGCGCCTTATGGTGCGGAAAATACGGTACCCTAAAACCAGTAAAGGTCAAAAAATGGCAAATAAAAAAGAGAATACAACAAATCCTTTTCAACTTATATTCAATTGAATAGACTGCAAAGACAAGATATTTCATGTTCACACTGAGAAACTTTGTTATTTCCATCCATCCATCCATCTTCTTCCGCTTATCCGAGGTCGGGTCGCGGGGGCAGCAGCCTAAGCAGGGAAGCCCAGACTTCCCTCTCCCCAGCCACTTCGTCCAGCTCCTCCCGGGGGATCCCGAGGCGTTCCCAGGCCAGCCGGGAGACATAGTCTTCCCAACGTGTCCTGGGTCTTCCTCGTGGCCTCCTACCGGTCGGACATGCCCTAAACACCTCCCTAGTGAGGCGCTCGGGTGGCATCCTGACCAGATGCCCGAACCACCTCATCTGGCTCCTCTCCATGTGGAGGAGCAGCGGCTTTACTTTGAGCTCCCCCCGGATGACAGAGCTTCTCACCCTATCTCTAAGGGAGAGCCCCGCCACCCGGCGGAGGAAACTCATTTCGGCCGCTTGTACCCGTGATCTTGTCCTTTCGGTCATAACCCAAAGCTCATGACCATAGGTGAGGATGGGAACGTAGATCGACCGGTAAATTGAGAGCTTTGCCTTCCGGCTCAGCTCCTTCTTCACCACAACGGATCGATACAGCGTCCGCATTACTGAAGACGCCGCACCGATCCGCCTGTCGATCTCGCGATCCACTCTTCCCTCACTCGTGAACAAGACTCCGAGGTACTTGAACTCCTGCACTTGGGGCAAGATCTCCTCCCCAACCCGGAGATGGCACTCCACCCTTTCCCGTGGACTCGGACTTGGAGGTGCTGATTCTCATCCCAGTCGCTTCACACTCGGCTGCGAACCGATCCAGCGAGAGCTGAAGATCCTGGCCAGATGAAGCCATCAGGACCAAATCATCTGCAAAAAGCAGAGACCTAATCCTGCAGCCACCAAACCGGATCCCCTCAACGCCTTGACTGCGCCTAGAAATTCTGTCCATAAAAGTTATGAACAGAATCGGTGTCAAAGGGCAGCCTTGGCGGAGTCCAACCCTCACCGGAAACGTGTCCGACTTACTGCCGGCAATGCGAACCAAGCTCTGGCACTGATCATACAGGGAGCGGACTGCCACAATCAGACAGTCCGAAACCCCATACTCTCTGAGCACTCCCCACAGGACTTCCCGGGGTACACGGTCGAATGCCTTCTCCAAGTCCACAAAGCACATGTAGACTGGTTGGGCAAACTCCCATGCACCCTCAAGGACCCTGCCGAGAGTATAGAGCTGGTCCACAGTTCCACGACCAGGACGAAAACCACACTGTTCCTCCTGAATCCGAGGTTCGACTATCCGGCGTAGCCTCCTCTCCAGTACACCTGAATAGACCTTACCGGGAAGGCTGAGGAGTGTGATCCCACGATAGTTAGAACACACCCTCCGGTTCCCCTTCTTAAAGAGAGGAACCACCACCCCGGTCTGCCAATCCAGAGGTACTTTGTTATTTTTTGTGCAAATAATCATGAACTTTGTCATGTCTGTGTAATCATGTTTTGTGTTAAGTCATGTTTTTGTTTAGTTATAGGACTCTTTAGTTTCTGTCTTTTCACTCCCTTGTCTTGTTTCCATGATTACCCCATTAGTTTCACCTGTTCCACGTTTGGACTCATTGTGCACTCTTGTTTGTCACCATAGCAACCCATTAGTTTTCACCTGTCACGTCACGCACCTGTTTCACGTTTTGAGTCACGCACCTGCTTTCACTAATCATGTCCGTAGTATTTAAGTTCATTCATTTTCTGTTGTTCGTGCTGACGACCTCACACCACATTTATGCTCTGTCCATTTTTTTCATGTCCATGTTCACGCTGCTCCTTTTTTGTCCATGCCAAGTAAGTTTTCTTTATTCAAGCCATAGTTTGCAAGTTTTGTTTAATTGTTCATAGTTTATTCTCCGCCACTGTGCGCGCTTTTTGTTTGATCCTTTTTTTTTGTATTTATAGTTAATAAATAAATCATGTACCTTCATTCCCGTCTCGCCCGTGCCAACTTTCCGTTGCATCCCGGAAAAGCAAACTCACAAGATCAAGACATGACAAACTTAGAATTGAATGGCAGCAACACATTGCACAAAAAAAGGCATTTTTACCAGTGTGTTACATGGCCTTTCCTTTTAACAACACTCAGTAAAGGTTTGGGAACTGAGGAGACACATTTTTGAAGTGGAATTCTTTCCCATTCTTGCTTGATGTACAGCTTAAGTTGTTCAACAGTCTCCCTTCTCATATTTTAGCCTTCACACATTTTCAATGGTCTGGACTACAGGCAGGCCAGTCTAGTACCTGCACTCTTTTACTATGAAGCCACGCTGTTGTAACACCTGGCTTGGCATCGTCTTGCTGAAATAAGCAGGGGCGTCCATGATAACGTAGTTTTTCAGCAGTAATGGTGCCTTCACAGATGTGTAAGTTACCCATGTCTTGGCCACTAATACACCCCCATACCATCACACATGCTGCCTTTTACACTTTCACCCTAGAACAGTCCGGAATGTCCTTTCCGTCTTTGGTCTGGAGGACACGACGTCCACAGTTTCCAAAAACAATTTGAAATGTGGACTCGTCAGACCACAGAACACTTTTCCACTTTGCATCAGTCCATCTTAGATGATCTCGGGCCCAGTGAAGCAAGTGGCCTTTCTGGGGTGTTGTTGATAAATGGCTTTGGCTTTGCATAGTAGAGTTTTAACTTGCACTGACAGATGTAGCGACCGACTGTAGTTACTGACAGTGGTTTTCTTAAGTGTTCCTGAGCCCATGTGGTGATATCCTTTACGCACTGATGTCGCTTTTGGATGCAGTACCGCCTGAGGGATTGAAGGTGTGTAAAATCCTGGCTTGCGGCACCACAGTTTCTGGACA
The DNA here is from genome assembly GCF_033978685.3 of Nerophis lumbriciformis. Taxonomy (NCBI): domain Eukaryota; kingdom Metazoa; phylum Chordata; class Actinopteri; order Syngnathiformes; family Syngnathidae; genus Nerophis; species Nerophis lumbriciformis. The sequence continues at coordinate 72,268,111 of NC_084549.2, read as the reverse complement.
TTCCAAATATCATTTTTCAAGTTGAAAAAAATTCCAGGAATTTCCAGAATTCCTGGTTTTCCAAAGCCCTAATTCCACCCTTTTTTCTGGTGACTACTCCTTCCACATTTTTCAACGCATTTCGACCGTTCCGCCGTCAAAACATTCCTCTTAATCAGGACCAAAAAAAATTGTTTTTCGAACTGGAAAAATTCCCGGTTTTCCAGAAATTCCAGGAATTCCGCAATACCATTTCTCAATTCAACATGTTTCTTACGTCAAAATTTCTCGACTGATTTGAAAAATTCCAACACCAACTCATTCAGACAATTCAAGTTTTTTTCTATAATTTAAAAAAAAATTGCCGCATTTCCCGATATTCCCAATTTTTCTTTTTCTGGGGTGTTGTTGATAAATGGCTTTGGCTTTGCATAGTAGAGTTTTAACTTGCACTTACAGGTGTAGCGACCGACTGTAGTTACTGACAGTGGTTTTCTGAAGTGTTCCTGAGCCCATGTGGTGATATCCTTTACACACTGATGTGGCTTTTGGATGCAGTACCGCCTGAGGGATCGAAGGTGTGTAAAATCCTGGCTTGCGTGCAGTGATTTCTCCAGATTCCCTGAACCTTTTGATGATATTACGGAGCGTAGATGGTGAAATCCCTCAATTCCTTGCTGAGAAATGTTGTTCTTCAACAATTTGCTCAGGCATTTGTTGACAAAGTGGTGACCCTCGCCCCCGTCCTTGTTTGTGAACGACTGAGCATTTCATGGACTCTACTTTTATTCCCAATCATGGCACCCACCTGTTCCCAATTAGCCTGTTCACCTGTGGGATGTTCCAAATAAGTCTTTGATGAGCATTCCTCAACTTCCTCAGTCTTTTTTGCCACTTGTGCCAGCTTTGTTGAAACATATTGCAGGCATCAAATTCCAAATGAGCTAATATTTGCAAAAAATAACTAATTTTTCCAGTTTGAATGTTAAATATCTTGTCTTTGCAGTCTATTCAATTGAATATAAGTTGAAAAGGATTTGTTGTATTCTCTTTTTATTGACCATTTACACAACGTGACAACTTCACTGCTTTTGGGGTTTGTAAATTAACAAGTTATCCAGTCCTTCTTTGTTTAAATGTTTTCTTAATATTTGCTTTTTAAAGGTATCGTAAGGTTTTATCCAATAACTGCAAAGAGTCCGGGAAGAACGTGTACTCACCCAGGAGGCAGGCGTGTCGGTCAAGACCACCCAGAGGCCTCCGCTTGACCACGAACGGCGGCGGCGGCGGCGGCGGCGGCGGCGGCGGCGGCGGCGGCGAGCTGAGTGCTGGCGTTGGAAGCAACGTCACGTTCATGGTGCACCTGGAAGAAGTAAGCCAATGAATCCTGTAAGTCAGAGGTGTCAAAGTGGTTTTCACTGAGGGCCACATAGTTATGTTTGGCCCCAGAGGGCCGATTCTCATTTTATTAGTAGATTTTTTTAAATTAAAATGTCAAAAAAATATGGTAAGTTGCAATAATTTCACCTCAAAATGTAGTGTATATTACTGTAAATGGAAAAACTGTACTGCTGTTTTTATGGTAAAAAAAAAAAAAAAAAAAAGGCAGCTCAGTTGTCAGAATTCTACTGTAAAATTTACATTATTTTTTTTACTGTAAATAAAAAAAAGTGCAAATTTACAGTAAAATGTTGGCACCTGAGCTGCCAGTTTTTTTGTTTTGTTTTTTACCGCAAATCAACAAGTGTATATTTTTGGGTGTATTACTGTAAATGCTAAAATGGCACCACAGTTTATTACAATAAAAAAAGGACAGTTTTTATGATTTAGAGAAAAATGCTGTAAAAAGTACAGTCAATTTCACAATTTGAGCATGAAATCTATTGCTACTTTTACATTGCACACTTTGATGGATAACTTGCTTTGAAATCATTATTATTAGTATTGATTTCTATTTTAAAAAATGGTTTGAATGTTTGATCACATATTTTTGCATAATTAGACAATATTTAAGTTAACATACAGTTTGTATTATTACTCAATTTTTTTAATGCAATTTTTAGTAGATTTTTTAAAATCTAAAATGTCAAAAAAAATATGGTAAGTTGCAATAGTTTCACCTCAAAATGTAGTGTATATTACTGTAAATGGAAAAACTGTACTACTGTTTTTATGGTAAAAAAAAAGGGCAGCTCAGCTGCCAGAATTTTACAGTAAAATTAACATTTGTTTTTTTATTGTAAATAAAAAAAAGTGCTATTTTACAGTAAAATTTTGGCAGCTGAGCTGCCCTTTTTTAAATATGTTTTTTTTTTTTTACCGCAAATCAACAAGTGTATATTTTTGGGTGTGTTACTGTAAATGCCAAAATGGCACCACAGTTTATTACAGTAAAAAAAAGGACAGTTTTTATCATTTAGAGAAAAATGCTGTAAAAAGCACAGTCAATTTCACAATTTGACCATGAAATCTTTTGCTACTTTTACATTGCACACTTTGATGGATAACTTGCTTTGAAATCATCATTATTAGTATTTATTTCTATTTAAAAAATGGTTTGAATGTTTGATCACATATTTTTGCATAATTAGACAATATTTAAGTTAACATACAGTTTGTATTATTACTCAATTTTTTTTAATGCAATTTTTAGTAGATATTTTAAAAACTAAAATGTCAACAAAAATATGTTAAGTTGCAATAGTTTCACCTCAAAATGTAGTGTATATTACTGTAAATGGAAAAACTGTACTGCTGGTTTTATAGTAAAAAAAAAAAAAAAAAAAAAAAAAAAAAAAAAGGCAGCTCAGTTGTCAGAATTCTACTGTAAAATTTACATTATTTTTTTTACTGTAAATTAAAAAAAGTGCAATTTTACAGCAATTTTACAGGTTTTTTTTTTGTTTGTTTGTTTTTTACCGCAAATCAACAAGTGTATATTTTTGGGTGTATTACTGTAAATGCCAAAATGACACCACAGTTTATTACAGTAAAAAAAAGGACAGTTTTTATGATTTAGAGAAAAATGCCGTAAAAACCACAGTAAATTTCACAATTTGAGCATGAAATCTATTGCTACTTTTACATTGCACACTTTGATGGATAACTTGCTTTGAAATCATCATTATTAGTATTTATTTCTATTTAAAAAAATGGTTTGAATTTTTGATCACATATTTTTGCATAATTAGACAATATTTAAGTTAACATACAGTTTGTATTATTACTCAATTTTTTTAATGCAATTTTTAGTAGATTTTTAAAAAACTAAAATGTCAACAAAAATATGGTAAGTTGCAATAGTTTCACCTCAAAATGTAGTGCATATTACTGTAAATGGAAAAACACTACTGCTGTTTTTATGGTAAAAAAAAAAAAAAAAAAAAAAAAAAAAAAAAGGCAGCTCAGCTGCCAGAATTTTACTGTAAAATTGACAATTGTTTTTTTACTGTAAATAAAAAAAAAGTGCAATTTTACAGTTACATTTTGGCACCTGAGCTGCCATTTTTTTTATTTTATTTTTTATTTTTTTTACCGTAAATTAACAAGTGTAGATTTTTGGGTGTATGACTGTAAATGCCAAAACGGCACCACAGTTTCTGGACATTCCAACTATCATTTTTCAAGTTTAAAAAAATTCCAGGAATTTCCAGAATTCCTGGTTTTCCAAAGCCCTATTTCCACCCTTTTTTCTGGTGACTACTCCTTCCACATTTTTCAACGCATTTCGACCGTTCCGCCGTCAAAACATTCCTCTTAATCAGGACCAAAAAAAAGTTGTTTTTCGAACTGGAAAAATTCCCGGTTTTCCAGAAATTCCAGGAATTCCATAATACCATTTCTCAATTCAACATGTTCCTACTTCAAAATTTCTCGACTGATTTGAAAAATTCCAACACCAACCATTTTAACTCATTCAGACAATTCAAGTTTTTTTCTACCATTTTCAAAAAAAAAAATCGCCGCTTTTCCCGATATTCCCAATTTTTTGGGAAATTCCCATTGAAATGAATGAGACATTCTTCAAAGTTCCACAACTCCCACATTATTCATCCGATTCAAACTGTTCCAACTTCAACATATTCAGCCTGTTTGGGAATTGTGTGCTCTACTTCAACAATTCTAAAAAAATTCCAGGATTTTAGTTCATTCACACGCAATTCAGGAATTGCAACATCTAGTTCTTCTACTTCTTCTCCAGATTTTGGCGCGCTCTACATTCCACATTTTCCATCCGATTCAAACCGTTCCAACTTCAAACTGTTCAGCCTATTCGGGAATCGCGGGCTTTCCCTTGACAAATTCCAAATATTCCCAGATTTCCCTGAATTCCAGGTTTTCCGGGACATTTTTCCCATTTAAAATGAATTAGCCATTTTTAAAACTTCCACCATTTCCACATTTTTCTACCGATTCAAACCACTTTCAACACATTCCACCATCCTGGAAATTTAAACTACCGTATTTTCCGCACCATAAGGCGCCCTGGGTTATAAGCCGCGCCTTCAATGAACGGCATATTTCAAAACTTTGTCCACCTATAAGCCGCCCCGTGTTGTAAGCCGCATCTAACTGCGCTAAAGGAATGTCAAAAAAACAGTCAGATAGGTCAGTCAAACTTTAATAATATATTAAAACCAGCGTGATGTGGGCGCGCATGGAGTCGTATATCAACATGGACGAAGCTGCGTGAAAAAAGCCACCCGGCCTCTTCGCGTAAACTTAAACTTACCTTAACCACTCGCTCATCTTTTCTTCATCCATCCCTTCGAGTTAGCTTTTATGATGACGCCGGCTGGAAAGGTCTCTTTTGGCAAGGTCTTCCTTTTGAATATCACCATGGGTGGAAGTTTCTGGCCATTAGCATGGCAAGCTAGAACCACAGTGAAGGATGACTTCTCATTCCCTGTGGTGCGAATATTCACCGTACGTGCTCCCGTTGTATCCACAGTGCGGTTCACAGGAATATCGAAATAGTAATCCGTGTGCGGATGGAGAGATTGCGTCTTTTCATGAACCGGATCCCTGTCGCTTTGTAGGAGCCATTTTGTGGTCTTTACAGATGTAAACACACAAAGGAAATGATAATATCCGCGCGCTTTTTATTCTTCTACGCGGGCGGGTGGTTGCTTACAGTAGAAGAAGAAGCGCTTCCTGTTCTATGGGGGCGGGTGCTTACCTTGGCGGTTGCTTGCGTAGAAGAAGAAGCGCTTCCTGTTCTACCGGGAAAAAAGATGGCGGCTGTTTACCGAAGTTGCGAGACCGAAACTTTATGAAAATGAATCTTAATATTTATCCATATATAAAGCGCACCGGGTTATAAGGCGCACTGTCAGCTTTTGAGAAAATTTGTGGTTTTTAGGTGCGCCTTATAGTGCGGAAAATACGGTACCTTTTTTCCCCAAGTTAAAAAAAATTCCAGGAATTTCCAGAATTCCTGGTTTTCCAAAGCCCTATTTCCACCCTTTTTTCTGGCGACTACTCCTTCCACATTTTTCAACGCATTTCGACCGTTCCGCCATCAAAACATTCCTCTTAATCAGGACCAAAATAAAGTTGTTTTTCGAACTGGAAAAATTACCGGTTTTCCAGAAATTCCAGGAATTCCGCAATACCATTTCTCAATTCAACATGTTTCTTACGTCAAAATTTCTCGACTGATTTGAAAAATTCCAACACCAACCATTTCAACTCATTCAGACAATTCAAGTTTTTTCTACCATTTTCAAAAAAAAATCGCCGCTTTTCCCGATATTCCCAATTTTTGGGGGAAATTCCCATTGAAATGAATGAGACATTCTTCAAAGTTCCACAACTCCCACATTATTCATCCGATTCAAACTGTTCCAACTTCAACATATTCAGCACAATTTGGGAATTGTGTGCTCTACTTCAACAATTCTAAAAAAATTCCAGGATTTTAGTTCATTCACACGCAATTCAGGAATTGCCACATTTAGTTCTTCTACTTCTTCTTCTTCTCCAGATTTTGGCGCGCTCGACCTTCCACATTTTCCATCCGATTCAAACCGTTCCAACTTCAAACTGTTCAGCCTATTCGGGAATCGCGGGCTTTCCCTTGACAAATTCCAAAGATTCCCAGATTTCCCAGAAATCCAGGTTTTTCGGGACATTTTTCCCATTTAAAATGAATTAGCCATTTTTAAAACTTCCACCATTTCCACATTTTTCAACCGATTCAAACCACTTTCAACACATTCCACCATCCTGGAAATTTAAACTACCGTATTTTCCGCACCATAAGGCGCCCTGGGTTATAAGCCGCGCCTTCAATGAACGGCATATTTCAAAACTTTGTCCACCTATAAGCCGCCCCGTGTTGTAAGCCGCATCTAACTGCGCTAAAGGAATGTCAAAAAAACAGTCAAATAGGTCAGTCAAACTTTAATAATATATTAAAAACCAGCGTGATGTGGGCGCGCATGGAGTCGTATATCAACATGGACGAAGCTGCGTGAAAAAAGCCACCCGGCCTCTTCGCGTAAACTTACCTTAACCACTCGCTCTTCTTTTCTTCATCCATCCCTTCGAGTTAGCTTTTATGATGACGCCGGCTGGAAAGGTCTCTTTTGGCAAGGTCTTCCTTTTGAATATCACCATGGGTGGAAGTTTCTGGCCATTAGCATGGCAAGCTAGAACCACAGTGAAGGATGACTTCTCATTCCCTGTGGTGCGAATATTCACCGTACGTGCTCCCGTTGTATCCACAGTGCGGTTCACAGGAATATCGAAATAGTAATCCGTGTGCGGATGGAGAGATTGCGTCTTTTCATGAACCGGATCCCTGTCGCTTTGTAGGAGCCATTTTGTGGTCTTTACAGATGTAAACACACAAAGGAAATGATAATATCCGCGCGCTTTTTCTTCTTCTACGCGGGCGGGTGGTTGCTTACAGTAGAAGAAGAAGCGCTTCCTGTTCTATGGGGGCGGGTGCTTACCTTGGCGGTTGCTTGCGTAGAAGAAGAAGCGCTTCCTGTTCTACCGGGAAAAAAGATGGCGGCTGTTTACCGAAGTTGCGAGACCGAAACTTTATGAAAATGAATCTTAATATTTATCCATATATAAAGCGCACCGGGTTATAAGGCGCACTGTCAGCTTTTGAGAAAATTTGTGGTTTTTAGGTGCGCCTTATAGTGCGGAAAATACGGTACCTTTTTTCCCCAAGTTAAAAAAAATTCCAGGAATTTTCCAGAATTCTACACCAGGAATTGCATATTCTAGTTATTATTAGTATTTATTTCTAATTGTTTGAATATTTGATCACATATTTTTGCATAATTAGGCAATATTTAAGTGAACACAATTTGATATTACATGGAGTACATTGATTTTTTTTCTCCCAAAATGGAAAGAAATAATACATTTAGCAAGAAAAGTTACAGTACTTTATTGATACATAACATTTCCAGGCTTTCCAGGGGCCAAATAAAATGCCCGTGTTCAAGCGCGATGCTAATTTTACTCGGGCACGTTGACAAGCTGTAATTACCACATGGTACTAGCTAATTAGTATATCTCCGATTAGCATCACTAATTAGCGCTATGCACAGTGTAGCTCGGGCTGATGATGTTTGAGTTAATCAGGTCACATCAGAGCTGCATGGCAGTTTCTAGAAGGCACCCGGAGAGGAACGTGACTTTTAGAGGTAGGGGATGATAAAGGTAAAACATGCATGGGTACATGGAGGCAGGAACAACGCTGGTAATCACTGTTGTGTTGGAGTTATTGTTTAGTGCTCATCCATAAATCAATACCAATATTTTGGTACTGGTACCAAAATGTATTTAAATAATTTTCTAAATAAAGGGGACCTCAAAAAATGTCATTATTGTCTTTATTTGAACAAAAAATCTTAGTGTACTTGAAACATATGTTTATTATTGTCATTTAGTCCTTAAATAAAATAGTGAACATACTAGACAACTTGTCTTTTAGTAGTAAGTAAACAAACAAAGACTCCTAATTAGCAATCAGTAACATATTGTGTCATTTATACACCTATTATTTTGTGGAACGTGGAAAAATGATAGGGAATTATGGGAAATCCTGGAACTTTTTCTTGGAATTGTTGAAGCAGAGCACACAATTCCCAAACAGGCTGAATATTTTGAAGTTGGAACATTTTGAATCAGATGAAAAATGTGGGAGTTGTGGAACTTTGAAGAATGTCCCATAGATTTAAATGGGAATTTCTCAAAAATTTCGGGAAAAGCGGGAATTTTTCCAGTTCAAAAAACAACTTTGTTTTTTGTCCTGGTTAAGAGGAATGTTTTGACGGCAGAACGGTCGAAATGCGTTGAAAAATGTGGAAGGAGTAGTCGCCAGAAAAAAGGATGGAAATAAGGCTTTGGAAAACCAGGAATTCTGGAAATTCCCGGAATTTTTTAAAACTTGAAAAATGATAGTTTGAATGTCCAGGATGGTGGAATATGTTGAAGTTGGAACAGTTTGAATCGGATGAATAATGTGGGAGTTGTGGAACTTTGAAGAACGTCCCATAGATTTAAATGGGAATTTCTCAAAAATTTCGGGAAAAGCGGGAATTTTTCCAGTTCAAAAAACAACTTTGTTTTTTGTCCTGGTTAAGAGGAATGTTTTGACGGCAGAACGGTCGAAATGCGTTGAAAAATGTGGAAAGAGTAGTCGCCAGAAAAAAGGATGGAAATAAGGCTTTGGAAAACCAGGAATTCTGGAAATTCCTGGAATTTTTTTAAACTTGAAAAATGATAGTTTGAATGTCCAGGATGGTGGAATATGTTGAAGTTGGAACAGTTTGAATCGGATGAATAATGTGGGAGTTGTGGAACTTTGAAGAACGTCCCATTGACTTCAATGGGAATTTCTCAAGAATTTGGGAATTTCAGGAAAAGCGGGAATTTTTCCAGTTCAAAAAACAACTTTGTTTTTTGTCCTGGTTAAGAGGAATGTTTTGACGGCAGAACGGTCAAAATGCGTTGAAAAATGTGGAAAGAGTAGTCGCCAGAGAAAATGGTGGAAATAGGGTTTTGGAAAAGCAGGAATTTTGGAAATTCCTGGAATTTTTTTTAAACTTGAAAAATTATAGGTTGAATGTCCAGGATGGTGGAATATGTTGAAGTTGTAACAGTTTGAACCGGATGAATAATGTGGGAGTTGTGGAACTTTGAAGAATGTCCCATTGACTTCAATGGGAATTTCTCAAAAATTTGGGAATTTCGGGAAAAGCGGGAATTTTTCCAGTTCAAAAAACAACTTTGTTTTTTGTCCTGATTAAGAGAAATGTTTTGACGGCGGAACGGTCGAAATGCGTTGAAAAATGTGGAAAGAGTAGTCGCCAAAGAAAATGGTGGAAATAGGGCTTTGGAAAAGCAGGAATTTTGGAAATTCCTGGAATTTTTTTTCAACTTAAAAAATTATAGGTTGAATGTCCAGGATGGTGGAACATATTGTGTCATTTCTACACCTATTATTTTGTGGAATGTGGAAAAATGATAGGGAATTATGGGAAATCCTGGAACTTTTTCTTGGAATTGTTGAAGGAGAGCACACAATTCCCAAACAGGCTGAATATTTTGAAGTTGGAACAGTTTGAATCAGATGAAAAATGTGGGAGTTGTGGAACTTTGAAGTATGTCCCATTGATTTCGATGTGAATTTCCCAAAAATGTGGGATTATCGGGAAAAGCAGGAATTTTTTTTTAAAAATGGTAAAAAAAAAAACTTGAATAGTCTGAATGAAAAAATTGTGTTTTTTGTCCTGATTAAGAGGAATGTTTTGACGGCGGAACAGTTGAAATGCGTTGAAAAATGTGGAAGGAGTTGTCGCCAGAAAAAAGGATGGAAATAAGGCTTTGGAAAACCAGGAATTCTGGAAATTCCTGGAATTTTTTAAAACTTGAAAAATTATAGTTTGAATGTCCAGGATTGTGGAATATGTTGAAGTTGGAACAGTTTGAATCGGATGAAAAATGTGGGAGTTGTGGAACTTTGAAGAATGTCCCATAGATTTAAATGGGAATTTCTCAAAAATTTCGGGAAAAGCGGGAATTTTTCCAGTTCAAAAAACAACTTTGTTTTTTGTCCTGGTTAAGAGGAATGTTTTGACGGCAGAACGGTCGAAATGCGTTGAAAAGTGTGGAAAGAGTAGTCGCCAGAGAAAATGGATGGAAATAAGGCTTTGGAAAACTAGGAATTCTGGAAATTCCTGGAATTTTTTTAAACTTGAAAAATGATAGTTTGAATGTCCAGGATGGTGGAATATGTTGAAGTTGGAACAGTTTGAATCGGATGAATAATGTGGGAGTTGTGGAACTTTGAAGAACGTCCCATAGATTTAAATGGGAATTTCTCAAAAATTTCGGGAAAAGCGGGAATTTTTCCAGTTCAAAAAACAACTTTGTTTTTTGTCCTGGTTAAGAGGAATGTTTTGACGGCAGAACGGTCAAAATGCGTTGAAAAATGTGGAAAGAGTAGTCGCCAGAAAAAAGGATGGAAATAAGGCTTTGGAAAACCAGGAATTCTGGAAATTCCTGGAATTTTTTTAAACTTGAAAAATGATAGTTTGAATGTCCAGGATGGTGGAATATGTTGAAGTTGGAACAGTTTGAATCGGATGAATAATGTGGGAGTTGTGGAACTTTGAAGAACGTCCCATAGATTTAAATGGGGATTTCTCAAAAATTTCGGGAAAAGCGGGAATTTTTCCAGTTCAAAAAACAACTTTGTTTTTTGTCCTGGTTAAGAGGAATGTTTTGACGGCAGAACGGTCAAAATGCGTTGAAAAATGTGGAAAGAGTAGTCGCCAGAGAAAATGGTGGAAATATGGCTTTGGAAAAGCAGAAATTTGGGAAATTCCTGGAATTTTTTTTAAACTTAAAAAATTATAGGTTGAATGTCCAAGATGGTGGAATATGTTGAAGTTGTAACAGTTTGAATCAGATGAATGATGTGGGAGTTGTGGAACTTTGAAGAATGTCCCGTTGACTTCAATGGGAATTTCTAAAAAATGTGGGAATTTCGGGAAAAGCGGGAATTTTTTTTTTTAAATGGTATAAAAAAAAAACTTGAGAAGTCTGAATGAAAAAATTTTGGTTTTTGTCCTGATTAAGAGGAATGTTTTGACGGCGGAACGGTCGAAATGCGTTGAAAAATGTGGAAGGAGTAGTCGCCAGAAAAAAGGATGGAAATAAGGCTTTGGAAAACCAGGAATTCTGGAAATTCCTGGAATTTTTTAAAACTTGAAAAATGATAGTTTGAATGTCCAGGATGGTGGAATATGTTGAAGTTGGAACAGTTTGAATCGGATGAATAATGTGGGAGTTGTGGAACTTTGAAGAACGTCCCATAGATTTAATTGGGAATTTCTCAAAAATTTGGGAATTTCAGGAAAAGCGGGAATTTTTCCAGTTCAAAAAACAACTTCGTTTTTTGTCCTGATTAAGAGGAATGTTTTGACGGCAAAACGGTCGAAATGCGTTGAAAAATGTGGAAAGAGTAGTCGCCAGAGAAAATGGTGGAAATAGGGCTTTGGAAAAGCAGGAATTTTGGAAATTCCTGGAATTTTTTTTAAACTTGAAAAATTATAGGTTGAATGTCCAGGATGGTGGAATATGTTGAAGTTGTAACAGTTTGAATCAGATGAATAATGTGGGAGTTGTGGAACTTTGAAGAATGTCCCATTGACTTCAATGGGAATTTCTCAAAAATTTGGGAATTTCGGGAAAAGCGGGAATTTTTCCAGTTCAAAAAACAACTTTGTTTTTTGTCCTGATTAAGAGGAATGTTTTGACGGTGGAACGGTCGAAATGCGTTGAAAAATGTGGAAAGAGTAGTCGCCAGAGAAAATGGTGGAAAAATGGCTTTGGAAAAGCAGAAATTTTGGAAATTCCTGGAATTTTTTTTAAACTTCAAAAATGATAGGTTGAATGTCCAGGATGGTGGAATATGTTGAAGTTGTAACAGTTTGAATCAGAGTTGTGGAACTTTGAAGAATGTCCCGTTGACTTCAATGGGAATTTCTAAAAAATTTGGGAATTTCGGGAAAAGCGGGATTTTTTTTTTTTTAAATGGTAAACAACTTGAATGGTCTGAATGACTTGAAATGGTTGGTGTTGGAATTTTTTCAAATCGGTCAAGAAATTTTGAAGTAGAAACATGTTGAATTGAGAAATGGTTTTACGGAGTTCCTGGAATTTCTGGAAAACCGGGAATTTTTCCAGTTCAAAAAACAACTTTGTTTTTTGTCCTGATTAGGAGGAATGTTTTGACGGCGGAACAGTTGAAATGCGTTGAAAAATGTGGAAGGAGTAGTGCCCAGAATGGATGGAAATAAGGCTTTGGAAAACCAGGAATTCTGGAAATTCCTGGAATTTTTTAAAACTTGAAAAATGATAGTTTGAATGTCCAGGATGGTGGAATATGTTGAAGTTGTAACAGTTTGAATCAGATGAAAAATGTGGTAGTTGTGGAACTTTGAAGTATGTCCCATTGATTTCGATAACAATTTCCCAAAAATTTGGGATTATCGGGAAAAGCAGGATTTTTTTTTTTTTATGGTAAAAAAAACTTGAATAGTCTGAATGAAAAAATTGTGTTTTTTGTCCTGATTAAGAGGAATGCTTTGACGGCGGAACAGTTGAAATGCGTTGAAAAATGTGGAAGGAGTAGTGCCCAGAATGGATGGAAATAAGGCTTTGGAAAACCAGGAATTCTGGAAATTCCTGGAATTTTTTAAAACTTGAAAAATGATGGTTTGAATGTCCAGGATGGTGGAATATGTTGAAGTTGGAACAGTTTGAACTGGATGAATAATGTGGGAGTTGTGGAACTTTGAAGAATGTCCCATAGATTTAATTGGGAATTTCTCAAGAATTTGGTAATTTCAGGAAAAGCGGGAATTTTCCAGTTCAAAAAACAACTTTGTTTTTTGTCCTGATTAACAGGAATGTTTTGACGGCGGAACGGTCGAAATGCGTTGAAAAATGTGTAAAGAGTAGTCGCCAGAGAAAATGGTGGAAATAGGGTTTTGGAAAAGCAGGAATTTTGGAAATTCCTGGAATTTTTTTTAAACTTGAAAAATTATAGGTTGAATGTCCAGGATGGTGGAATATGTTGAAGTTGTAACAGTTTGAATCAGATGAATAATGTGGGAGTTGTGGAACTTTGAAGAATGTCCCATTGACTTCAATGGGAATTTCTCAAAAATTTGGGAATTTCGGGAAAAGCGGGAATTTTTTCCAGTTCAAAAAACAACTTTGTTTTTTGTCCTGATTAAGAGGAATGTTTTGACGGCGGAACGGTCGAAATGCGTTGAAAAGTATGGAAAGAGTAGTCGCCAGAGAAAATGGTGGAAATAGGGCTTTGGAAAAGCATGAATTTTGGAAATTCCTGGAATTTTTTTTAAACTTGAAAAATTATAGGTTGAATGTCCAGGATGGTGGAACATATTGTGTCATTTCTACACCTATTATTTTGTGAAACGTGGAAAAATGATAGGGAATTATGGGAAATCCTGGAACTTTTTCTTGGAATTGTTGAAGGAGAGCACACAATTCCCAAACAGGCTGAATATTTAGAAGTTGGAACAGTTTGAATCCGATGAAAAATGTGGGAGTTGTGGAACTTTGAAGTATGTCCCATTGATTTTGATGTGAATTTCCCAAAAATTTGGGATTATCGGGAAAAGCAGGATTTTTTTTTTTAAAATGGTAAAAAAAAACTTGAATAGTCTGAATGAAAACATTTTGTTTTTTGTCCTGATTAAGAGGAATGTTTTGACGGCGGAACAGTTGAAATGCGTTGAAAAATGTGGAAGGAGTAGTGCCCAGAATGGATGGAAATAAGGCTTTGGAAAACCAGGAATTCTGGAAATTCCTGGAATTTTTTAAAACTTGAAAAATGATAGTTTGAATGTCCAGGATGGTGGAATATGTTGAAGGTGGAACAGTTTGAACTGGATGAATAATGTGGGAGTTGTGGAACTTTGAAGCATGTCCCATTGACTTCAATGGGAATTTCTAAAAAAAATTGGGAATTTCGGGAAAAGCGGGAATTTTTCCAGTTCAAAAAACAACTTCGTTTTTTTGTCCTGATTAAGAGGAATGTTTTGACTGCGGAACGGTCGAAATGCGTTGAAAAATGTGGAAAGAGTAGTTGCCAGAGAAAATGGTGGAAATAGGGCTTTGGAAAAGCAGGAATTTTGGAAATTCCTGGAATTTTTTTAAACTTGAAAAATGATAGGTTGAATGTCCAGGATGGTGGAATATGTTGAAGTTGTAACAGTTTGAATCAGATGAATGATGTGGGAGTTGTGGAACTTTGAAGAATGTCCCATTGATTTCGATGTGAATTTCCCAAAAATTTCGGATTATCGGGAAAAGCAGGATTTTTTTTTTTTTAAATGGTAAAAAAAACTTGAATAGTCTGAATGAAAACATTGTGTTTTTTGTCCTGATTAAGAGGAATGTTTTGACGGCGGAACAGTTGAAATGCGTTGAAAAATGTGGAAGGAGTAGTCGCCAGAAAAAAGGATTGAAATAAGGCTTTGGAAAACCAGGAATTCTGGAAATTCCTGGAATTTTTTTAAACTTGAAAAATGATAGTTTGAATGTCCAGTATGGTGGAATATTTTGAAGTTGTAACAGTTTGAATCAGATGAATAATGTGGGAGTTGTGGAACTTTGAAGAATGTCCCATTGACTTCAATGGGAATTTCTCAAAAATTTGGGGATTTCAGGAAAAGCGGGAATTTTTTCCAGTTCAAAAAACAACTTCGTTTTTTGTCCTGATTAAGAGGAATGTTTTGACGTCGGAACGGTCGAAATGCGTTGAAAAATGTGGAAAGAGTAGTCGCCAGAGAAAATGGTGGAAATAGGGCTTTGGAAAAGCAGGAATTTTGGAAATTCCTGGAATTTTTTTTAAACTTGAAAAATTATAGGTTGAATGTCCAGGATGGTGGAATATGTTGAAGTTGTAACAGTTTGAATCAAATGAATAATGTGGGAAGAATGTCCCATTGACTTCAATGGGAATTTCTCCAAAATTTGGGAATTTCGGGAAAAGCGGCAATTTTTCCAGTTCAAAAAACAACTTTGTTTTTTGTCCTGATTAAGAGGAATGTTTTGTCGGCGGAACGGTCGAAATGCGTTGAAAAATGTGGAAAGAGTAGTCGCCAGAGAAAATCGTGGAAATAGGGCTTTGGAAAAGCAGGAATTTTGGAAATTCCTGGAATTTTGGAAATTCCTGGATTTTTTTTTAAACTTGAAAAATTATAGGTTGAATGTCCAGGATGGTGGAATATGTTGAAGTTGTAACAGTTTGAATCAGAGTTGTGGAACTTTGAAGAATGTCCCGTTGACTTCAATGGGAATTTCTAAAAAAGTTGGGAATTTCGGGAAAAGCGGGATTTTTTTTTTTAAATGGTAAAAAACTTGAATGGTCTGAATGACTTGAAATGGTTGGTGTTGGAATTTTTTCAAATCGGTCAAGAAATTTTGAAGTAGAAACATGTTGAATTGAGAAATGGTTTTACGGAGTTCCTGGAATTTCTGGAAAACCGGGAATTTTTCCAGTTCAAAAAACAACTTTGTTTTTTGTCCTGATTAAGAAGAATGTTTTGACGGTGGTACGGTCCAAATGCGTTGAAAAATGTGGAAAGAGTAGTCGCCAGAGAAAATGGTATAAATAGGGCTTTGGAAAAGCAGGAATTTTGGAAATTCCTGGAATTTTTTTTAAACTTAAAAAATGATAGGTTGAATGTCCAGGATGGTGGAATATGTTGAAGTTGTAACAGTTTGAATCAGAGTTGTGGAACTTTGAAGAATGTCCCGTTGACTTCAATGGGAATTTCTAAAAAATTTGGGAATTTCGGGAAAAGCGGGATTTTTTTTTTTAATGGTAAAAAAAACTTGAATGGTCTGAATGACTTGAAATGGTTGGTGTTGGAATTTTTTCAAATCGGTCAAGAAATTTTGAAGTAGAAACATGTTGAAATGAGAAATGGTTTTACGGAGTTCCTGGAATTTCTGGAAAAGCGGGAATTTTTCCTGTTCAAAAAACAACTTTGTTTTTTGTCCTGATTAAGAAGAATGTTTTGACGGCGGTACGGTCGAAATGCGTTGAAAAATGTGGAAAGAGTAGTCGCCAGAGAAAATGGTAGAAATAGGGCTTTGGAAAAGCAGGAATTTTGGAAATTCCTGGAATTTTTTTTAAACTTGAAAAATGATAGGTTGAATGTCCAGGATGGTGGAATATGTTGAAGTTGTAACAGTTTGAATTAGATGAATGATGTGGGAGTTGTGGAACTTTGAAGAATGTCCCATTGATTTCGATGTGAATTTCCCAAAAATTTCGGATTATCGGGAAAAGCAGGATTTTTTTTTTTAAATGGTAAAAAAAAAACTTGAATAGTCTGAATGAAAACATTGTGTTTTTTGTCCTGATTAAGAGGAATGTTTTGACGGCGGAACAGTTGAAATGCGTTGAAAAATGTGGAAGGAGTAGTCGCCAGAAAAAAGGATGGAAATAAGGCTTTGGAAAACCAGGAATTATGGAAAATCCTGGAATTTTTTAAAACTTGAAAAATGATAGTTTGAATGTCCAGGATGGTGGAATATGTTGAAGTTGGAACAGTTTGAACTGGATGAATAATGTGGGAGTTGTGGAACTTTGAAGAATATCCCATTGACTTCAATGGGAATTTCTCAAAAATTTGGGAATTTCGGGAAAAGCGGGAATTTTTCCAGTTCAAAAAACAACTTTGTTTTTTGTCCTGATTAAGAAGAATGTTTTTGACGGTGGTACGGTCGAAATGCGTTGAAAAATGTGGAAAGAGTAGTCACCAGAGAAAATGGTGGAAATAGGGCTTTGGAAAAGCAGGAATTTTGGAAATTCCTGGAATTTTTTTTAAACTTGAAAAATTATAGGTTGAATGTCCAGGATGGTGGAATATGTTGAAGTTGTAACAGTTTGAATCAGAGTTGTGGAACTTTGAAGAATGTCCCGTTGACTTCAATGGGAATTTCTAAAAAAATTGGGAATTTCGGGAAAAGCGGGATTTTTTTTTAAAATAGTTAAAAACTTGAATGGTCTGAATGACTTGAAATGGTTGGTGTTGGAATTTTTTCAAATCGGTCAAGAAATTTTGAAGTAGAAACATGTTGAATTGAGAAATGGTTTTACGGAGTTCCTGGAATTTCTGGAAAACCGGGAATTTTTCCAGTTCAAAAAACAACTTTGTTTTTTGTCCTGATTAAGAAGAATGTTTTGACGGTGGTACGGTCGAAAATGCGTTGAAAAATGTGGAAAGAGTAGTCGCCAGAGAAAATGGTGGAAATAGGGCTTTGGAAAAGCAGGAATTTTGGAAATTCCTGGAATTTTTTTTTAACTTGAAAAATGATAGGTTGAATGTCCAGGATGGTGGAACATATTGTGTCATTTCTACACCTATTATTTTGTGGAACGTGGAAAAATGATAGGGAATTATGGGAAATCCTGGAACTTTTTCTTGGAATTGTTGAAGGAGAGCACACAATTCCCAAACAGGCTGAATATTTTGAAGTTGGAACAGTTTGAATCAGATGAAAAATGTGGGAGTTGTGGAACTTTAAAGTATGTCCCATTGATTTTGATGTGAATTTCCCAAAAATTTGGGATTATCGGGAAAAGCAGATTTTTTTTTTTTATTGTAAAAAAAAAAATTGAATAGTCTGAATGAAAAAATTTTGTTTTTTGTCCTGATTAAGAGGAATGTTTTGACGGCGGAACAGTTGAAATGCGTTGAAAAATGTGGAAGGAGTAGTGCCCAGAATGGATGGAAATAAGGCTTTGGAAAACCAGGAATTCTGGAAATTCCTGGAATTTTTTAAAACTTGAAAAATGATAGTTTGAATGTCCAGGATGGTGGAATATGTTGAAGTTGGAACAGTTTGAATCGGATGAAAAATGTGGGAGTTGTGGAACTTTGAAGAATGTCCCATAGATTTAAATGGGAATTTCTCAAAAATTTCGGGAAAAGCGGGAATTTTTCCAGTTCAAAAAACAACTTTGTTTTTTGTCCTGGTTAAGAGGAATGTTTTGACGGCAGAACGGTCGAAATGCGTTGAAAAATGTGGAAAGAGTAGTCGCCAGAGAAAATGGTGGAAATAGGGCTTTGGAAAAGCAGGAATTTTGGAAATTCCTGGAATTTTTTTTAAACTTGAAAAATTATAGGTTGGTGGAATATGGTGGAATATGTTGAAGTTGTAACAGTTTGAATCAGAGTTGTGGAACATTGAAGAATGTCCCGTTGACTTCAATGGGAATTTCTCAAAAATTTGGGAATTTCGGGAAAAGCGGGATTTTTTTTTTTTTTAAATTGTAAAAAACGTGAATAGTCTGAATGACTTGAAATGGTTGGTGTTGGGAATTTTTCAAATCGGTCAAGAAATTTTGAAGTAGAAACATGTTGAATTGAGAAATGGTTTTACGGAGTTCCTGGAATTTCTGGAAAACCGGGAATTTTTCCTGTTCAAAAAACAACTTTGTTTTTTGTCCTGATTAAGAAGAATGTTTTGACGGTGGTACGGTCGAAATGCGTTGAAAAATGTGGAACGAGTAGTCGCCAGAGAAAATGGTGGAAATAGGGCTTTGGAAAAGCAGGAATTTTGGAAATTCCTGGAATTTTTTTTAAACTTGAAAAATGACAGGTTGAATGTTCAGGATGGTTGAATATGTTGAAGTTGTAACAGTTTGAATCAGAGTTGTGGAACTTTGAAGAATGTCCCGTTGACTTCAATGGGAATTTCTAAAAAATTTGGGAATTTCGGGAAAAGCGGGATTTTTTTTTTTAAATGGTAAAAAACTTGAATGGTCTGAATGACTTGAAATGGTTGGTGTTGGAATTTTTTCAAATCGGTCAAGAAATTTTGAAGTAGAAACATGTTGAATTGAGAAATGGTTTTACGGAGTTCCTGGAATTTCTGGAAAACCGGGAATTTTTCCAGTTCAAAAAACAACTTTGTTTTTTGTCCTGATTAAGAAGAATGTTTTGACGGTGGTACGGTCGAAATGCGTTGAAAAATGTGGAAGGAGTAGTCGCCAGAGAAAATGGTGGAAATAGGGCTTTGGAAAAGCAGGAATTTTGGAAATTCCTGGAATTTTTTTTCAACTTGAAAAATTATAGGTTGAATGTCCAGGATGGTGGAATATGTTGAAGTTGTAACAGTTTGAATCAGAGTTGTGGAACTTTGAAGAATGTCCCGTTGACTTCAATGGGAATTTCTAAAAAACGTGGGAATTTTGGGAAAAGCGGGATTTTTTTTTTTCAAATGGTAAAAAACTTGAATGGTCTGAATGACTTGAAATGGTTGGTGTTGGAATTTTTTCAAATCGGTCGAGAAATTTTGAAGTAGAAACATGTTGAATTGAGAAACGGTTTTACGGAGTTCCTGGAATTTCTGGAAAACCGGGAATTTTTCCAGTTCAAAAAACAACTTTGTTTTTTGTCCTGATTAAGAAGAATGTTTTGACGGTGGTACGGTCGAAATGCGTTGAAAAATGTGGAAGGAGTAGTCGCCAGAGAAAATGGTGGAAATAGGGCTTTGGAAAAGCAGAAATTTTGGAAATTCCTGGATTTTTTTTTTAAACTTGAAAAATGATAGTTTGAATGTCCAGGATGGTGGAATATGTTGAAGTTGTAACAGTTTGAATCAGAGTTGTGGAACTTTGAAGAATGTCCCGTTGACTTCAATGGGAATTTCTAAAAAATTTGGGAATTTCGGGAAAAGCGGGATTTTTTTTTTTAAATGGTAAAAAACTTGAATGGTCTGAATGACTTGAAATGGTTGGTGTTGGAATTTTTTCAAATCGGTCGAGAAATTTTGAAGTAGAAACATGTTGAATTGAGAAATGGTTTTACGGAGTTCCTAGAATTTCTGGAAAACCGGGAATTTTTCCAGTTCAAAAAACCACTTTGTTTTTTGTCCTGATTAAGAAGAATGTTTTGACGGTGGTACGGTCGAAATGCGTTGGAAAAATGTGGAAAGAGTAGTCGCCAGAAAAAATGGTGGAAATAGGGCTTTGGAAAAGCAGGAATTTTGGAAATTCCTGGAATTTTTTTTAAACTTGAAAAATTATAGGTTGAATGTCCAGGATGGTGGAATATGTTGAAGTTGTAACAGTTTGAATCAGAGTTGTGGAACTTTGAAGAATGTCCCGTTGACTTCAATGGGAATTTCTCAAAAATTTGGGAATTTCGGGAAAAGCGGGATTTTTTTTTTTTTAAATGGTAAAAAACTTGAATGGTCTGAATGACTTGAAATGGTTGGTGTTGGAATTTTTTCAAATCGGTCAAGAAATTTTGAAGTAGAAACATGTTGAATTGAGAAATGGTTTTACGGAGTTCCTGGAATTTCTGGAAAACCGGGAATTTTTCCAGTTCAAAAAACAACTTTGTTTTTTGTCCTGATTAAGCGGAATGTTTTGACGGCGGAACGGTCCAAATGCGTTGAAAAATGTGGAAGGAGTAGTCGCCAGAAAAAAGGGTGGAAATAGGGCTTTGAAAAAGCAGGAATTTTGGAAATTCCTGGAATTTTTTAAAACTTGAAAAATGATAGTTTGAATGTCCAGGATGGTGGAATATGTTGAAGTTGGAACAGTTTGAACCGGATGAATAATGTGGGAGTTGTGGAACTTTGAAGAATGTCCCATTGACTTCAATGGGAATTTCTCAAAAATTTGGGAATTTCGGGAAAAGCGGGAATTTTTCCAGTTCAAAAAACAACTTTGTTTTTTGTCCTGATTAAGCGGAATGTTTTGACGGCGGAACGGTCCAAATGCGTTGAAAAATGTGGAAAGAGTAGTCGCCAGAGAAAATGGTGGAAATAGGGCTTTGGAAAAGCAGGAATTTTGGAAATTCCTGGAATTTTTTAAAACTTGAAAAATGATAGTTTGAATGTCCAGGATGGTGGAATATGTTGAAGTTGGAACAGTTTGAACCGGATGAATAATGTGGGAGTTGTGGAACTTTGAAGAATGTCCCATTGACTTCAATGGGAATTTCTCCAAAATTTGGGAATTTCGGGAAAAGCGGGAATTCTTTTAAAAAATGGTAAAAAAAAACAAACTTGAATGGTCTGAATGACTTGAAATGGTTGGTGTTGGAATTTTTCAATTCGGTCAAGAAATTTTGAAGTAGAAACATGTTGAATTGAGAAATGGTATTATGAAATTCCTGGAATTTCTGTAAAAACTGGAATTTTTCCAGTTAAAAAAAACTTGTTTTTTGTCTTGATTAAGAGGAATGTTTTGACGGTGGATCGGTCGAAATGCGTTGAAAAATGTGGAAGGAGTAGTCGCCAGAAAAAAGGGTGGAAATAGGGCTTTGGAAAACCAGGAATTCTGAAAAATCCTGGAATTTTTTTTAACTTGGGGGAAAAAAAGGGTAGCTTGAATTTCCAGAATGGTGGAATGTGTTGAAGGTGGAATGGTTTGAATTAGTTGAAAAATGTGGAAATGGTGGAAGTTTGAAAAATGGCCAATTCCTTTTGAATGGGAAAAATGTCCCGGAAAACCTGGAATTCGGGAAAATTGGGAATTTGTCAAGGGAAAGCCCGCGATTCACGAATAGGCTGAACAGTTTGAAGTTGGAACGGTTTGAATTGGACGAAAAATGTGGAAGGTAGAGTGCGGCAAAAAAAGAAGTAGTGAATACGTGTGAATGCTCCAATGCTGAAGTTGAAGGGAAATCCTGGAATTTTTGGACAAACTGTAAAAAATTTATTATTAATCTACTTGTTCATTTACTGTTAATATCTGCTTATTTTCTGTTTTAACATGTTCTATCTACACTTCTGTTAAAATGTAATAATCACTAATTCTTCTCTTCGTTGATACTTTACATTAGTTTTGGACGATACCACACATTTAGGTATCGATGCGATAACAAGTTAGTTGCAGGATCATACAATAAAATATAATACCTAATAAACCAATTATAATATGGTTAAAAAATACTGATGTAAAGGGTAGGTGTCGCGCTGTTTTCTGTTTGAACATGTTCTATCTACACTTCTGTTAAAATGTAATAATCACTTATTCTTCTCTCCTTTGATACTTGACATTAGTTTTGGATGATACCACACATTTAGGTATCGATGCGATAACAAGTTAGTTGCAGGATCATACAATAAAATATAATACCTAATAAACCAATAATAATATGGTTAAAAAATACTGATGTAAAGGGTAGGTGTCGCGCTGTTTTCTGTTTTAACATGTTCTATCTACACTTCTGTTAAAATGTAATAATCACTTATTCTTCTCTTCGTTGATACTTTACATTAGTTTTGGATGATATCACACATTTTGGTATCAATGCGATAACAAGTTAGTTGCAGGATCATACAATAAAATATAATACCTAATAAACCAATTATAATATGGTTAAAATATACTGATGTAAAGGGTAGGTGTCGCTCTGTTTTCTGTTTTAACATGTTCTATCTACACTTCTGTTAAAATGTAATAATCACTTATTCTTCTCTTTGTTGATACTTTACATTAGTTTTGGATGACACCACACATTTAGGTATCGATGCGATACCAAGTAGTTACAGGATCATACAATAAAATATAATACCTAATAAACCAATTATAACATGGTTAAAAAATACTGATGTAAAGGGTAGGTGTCGCGCTGTTTTCTGTTTTAACATGTTCTATCTACACTTCTGTTAAAATGTAATAATCACTAATTCTTCTCTTCGTTGATACTTGACATTAGTTTTGGATGATACCACATATTTAGGTATCGATGCGATACCAAGTAGTTACAGGATCATACATTGGTCATATTCAAAGTCCTCATGTGTCCGGGGACGTATTTACTTACTTTATAAACATAATAAACATTTTTTTTAAACAAAAAAATGTTGTGATACTAAAAAAAACATCAATGTAATCATAGTAGTATCGACCAGATATCATTACAGTGGATGTCAGGTGTAGATCCACACATGGTGTTTGTTTACATTGTGAGCTATTGTGTCCTCCTACGGTGTGTAGTGAATAATTAACTATTCCTCGTCCTCCAGTGATAATGCTACTTGTAAGAAACATACTTTATTTGTCGCCATGGAGGCCAGGATTAGTGATTTAGAAGTAGCTGAAACACTGCTGTTTCAGTCTTATAACTTCACCTTTATCTTGACTTTTTACACCAAAATGCGTCCATTCTCCCTTTTCTGTCTACACACTGTGTCTGCTTGTAAGTACTCTGTGTGTGTGCGCTGCCCAACATGCTCCTTTACTCGTATAACCAACCATGCACCAACGTGACGATGCGCCGTCATACCCGTTAATAAAAAAAAAAGGGGGCGGCTTGTACCGGTACTTTTTTAGAGGCGGTATAGTACCTAATATGATTCATTAGTATTGTGGTACTATACTAGTACTGGTACACAGTACAACCCTAGTACAGAGCAGGCCCGGCCCTAACCAATCTGGCGCCCTAGGCAAGATTTTAGGTGGCGCCCCCCCACATCGGCAGTGAAGTGTATATACTCACAAGAAACCGAATAGCTTTGTCTTTGACCTTTTTTTTTTTACTTACAACCAGAGGTGGGTAGTAACGCGCTACATTTACTCCGTTACATCTACTTGAGTAACTTTTGGGATAAGCTAGCAAGCTACGGAGTTTGACGCCAATATATTTCTTGTAAAGTGTATAAAAAACGAATATGGAAGCTGGACAAATAAGGTGCCAAAAAAAAAAAGACCCTTTTTTTATTTCAACCGTACATCCCGTCAAAAGCCTAAAGACTGACTGCACAGTTCCTGTCTTCACAATAAAAGTGCCGCTCCATCGCGCGTGCGCTTTCAAAACAAGAGTCTCCGAAAGCCAGCGCGAACAAGCTAGCAAGCGACGGAGTTTGCCGCCAATGTATTTCTTGTAAAGTGTATAAAAACGAATATGGAAGCTGGACAAATAAGGTGCCAAAAAAAAAAGACCCTTTTTTTATTTCAACCGTACATCCCGTCAAAAGCCTAAAGACTGACTGCACAGTTCCTGTCTTCACAATAAAAGTGCCGCTCCATCGCGCCTGCGCTTTCAAAATAAGAGTCTCCGAAAGCCAGCGCGAACAAGCTAGCAAGCGACGGAGTTTGCCGCCAATGTATTTCTTGTAAAGTGTATAAAAACGAATATGGAAGCTGGACAAATAAGGTGCCAAAAAAAAAAGACCCTTTTTTTATTTCAACCGTACATCCCGTCAAAAGCCTAAAGACTGACTGCACAGTTCCTGTCTTCCCAATAAAAGTGCCGCTCCATCGCGCCTGCGCTTTCAAAACAAGAGTCTCCGAAAGCCAGCGCGGACAAGCTAGCAAGCGACGGAGTTTGCCGCCAATGTATTTCTTGTAAAGTGTATAAAAACGAATATGGAAGCTGGACAAATAAGGTGCCAAAAAAAAAAAGACCCTTTTTTTATTTCAACCGTACATCCCGTCAAAAGCCTAAAGACTGACTGCACAGTTCCTGTCTTCACAATAAAAGTGCCGCTCCATCGCGCCTGCGCTTTCAAAATAAGAGTCTCCGAAAGCCAGCGCGAACAAGCTAGCAAGCGACGGAGTTTGCCGCCAATGTATTTCTTGTAAAGTGTATAAAAACGAATATGGAAGCTGGACAAATAAGGTGCCAAAAAAAAAAGACCCTTTTTTTATTTCAACCGTACATCCCGTCAAAAGCCTAAAGACTGACTGCACAGTTCCTGTCTTCACAATAAAAGTGCCGCTCCATCGCGCCTGCGCTTTCAAAATAAGAGTCTCCGAAAGCCAGCGCGGACAAGCTAGCAAGCGACGGAGTTTGCCGCCAATGTATTTCTTGTAAAGTGTATAAAAACGAATATGGAAGCTGGACAAATAAGGTGCCAAAAAAAAAAGACCCTTTTTTTTATTTCAACCGTACATCCCGTCAAAAGCCTAAAGACTGACTGCACAGTTCCTGTCTTCACAATAAAAGTGCCGCTCCATCGCGCCTGCGCTTTCAAAATAAGAGTCTCCGAAAGCCAGCGCGAACAAGCTAGCAAGCGACGGAGTTTGCCGCCAATGTATTTCTTGTAAAGTGTATAAAAACGAATATGGAAGCTGGACAAACAAGGTGCCAAAAAAAAAAGACCCTTTTTTTATTTCAACCGTACATCCCGTCAAAAGCCTAAAGACTGACTGCACAGTTCCTGTCTTCACAATAAAAGTGCCGCTCCATCGCGCCTGCGCTTTCAAAACAAGAGTCTCCGAAAGCCAGCGCGAACAAGCTAGCAAGCGACGGAGTTTGCCGCCAATGTATTTCTTGTAAAGTGTATAAAAACGAATATGGAAGCTGGACAAATAAGGTGCCAAAAACCAACCACTTTCATGTGGTATTAGACAGAAAGGAGGAACTTTTCTTCTCCTCCATTTGAAAACGTGGACGTTATCATCACTACTGTCTGATTACAATCAACGCAAGTCATCAGAATCAGGTAATACACCAACTTATATTCTTGTCTTCATGAAAGAAAGGAATCTATATGTGTTAAACATGCATGTATATTCATTAAAACATCTTTAACATGTAAACAAAAACAGCAAAATAAATACATATAAATTATATACTGTATATATCAATGTATATGTATGTATATATATATATATATATATATATATGTCTTAATAAGGTTATCCAAAAAATAGTGCTCGATACCGTAGTAGAGCGCAATATATGTATGTGTGGGGAAAAAAAGCCCTTGATGAAAGCGGATACAATTTCACCCTCACCTATGAACCCACGCCAGGAAACCAGCCAAAAAAGAACAGAAAACGAAACGGCATCATCTGGTACAACCCCCCATACAGCAAAAACGTCTCAACGAACATTGGACACAAATTCCTCAACCTGATTGACAAACACTTTCCCAAAGACAACAACCTAAGAAAAGTATTCAACAAGAACAACATCAAATTGAGCTACAGCTGCATGAACAATACACGACAAATCATCTCAAACCACAACAAAACAATTGCAAATGAGCCGTCGACCCCCAGTCAGAACGACTCCAAAACCAACAAAGCATGTAACTGTCGAAAGAAACCTGATTGCCCCCTCAACGGGGGGTGCTTACAAACATCAGTTGTCTACCAATCTAAGGTAATACGCAAGGACATTAACACATCCGACACATATGTAGGATTAACCGAGGGTGAATTCAAAACCAGATGGAACAACCACAAGGCTTCTTTCAGGAACAAAAACCTGCGAAATACCACAGAACTCAGCAAACACATTTGGGACCTCAAAGACAATAATGTTGAATATTCAATAACATGGCAAATTCTTGCATCCAGCACACCTTACAATAGTGGTAATAAAAGATGCAACCTATGCTTGAAAGAGAAACTGTTTATTATCCACCGTCCAGACCTGTCATCCCTCAACAAGCGCAGCGAAATTGTAACAACATGCCGCCATAGACGGAAACACCTCCTAGGTAACACATGAACCAATCACCACGCCCCTAGGCCAGCCTGTACCCACCCACTCTGTGCCCTATATAAACCATGGTATGCGAATGCTCCCATTAAAATCTCCTGACGATTGAGGGAACCCCCCCTCATGAAACAGGCCTGTAGAGATGAAATAGTCTTGTGATTTTTTTCCCCACACATACATATATATATATATATATATATATATATATATATATATATATATATATATATATATATATATGTGTGTGTGTGTGTGTGTGTATGTTACTCATCAGTTACTCAGTACTTGAGTAGTTTTTTCACAACATACTTTTTACTTTTACTCAAGTAAATATTTGGGTGACTACTCCTTACTTTTACTTGAGTAATAAATCCCTAAAGTAACAGTACTCTTACTTGAGTACAATTTCTGGCTACTCTACCCACCTCTGCTTACAACTATACCTAATATATAAAGGGGTGGAAAAGTGACTATTACCTGCAGGGCAAACATTAGCTAACCAGAAGGCAATAACAATGTAAACAAAAAAATACCTGCTTAAAAGATCTAATACAAATGTCCCTGAGGAATGTAAGGTGGGAGTACTGTAATTACCTAACGTTACATTATTATTTTCCATAACAATTTAGCCCCCTCCAACAATATCAACCCGACGTTAAAACAGAACTAGCTATTTATTGATTAGCAATTGCCGAATCATGTAACATTAGCTTAATGCTAAAAAGCCAGGTTACTATCACATTCTGTAACAGACCAATAATTTCATGTAGGCTAACGTTACCTACCTGCTACCTCTTGTCTTTTTCTCGTTTCTCCTCCTCTTCTTTTCTCTTTTTTCTTCCCTGGGCACCTGACAGTTTTGGCCTTTTTGACATCTTGTGTTGTTTTTTTGATGTGGTGACGTCCAAAAAGAGTCATGATACGGGAAGGGGGGGGGGGCGTAATGTTGTAACAAATAATATTTCTATTAAATAGGCTTTAATTTGCATTTTAATTAACGTGGGATTATTTTTTGTATTTAGAAATAATAGTACCAACTTTTTTTTTCTCCAACATTTGTGGCACTGGCGTGGCGCCCCCTGATGGACGGCGCCCTTAGCATTTGCCTATACGGCCTATGCCACGGGCCGGCCCTGGTACAGAGTATAATAAAAACTGTATTGTCATCATTGTATCATATTCTATCACCTTCAAAAGTGCACAATAATGCACTACTAATAATGGATGTTAGTTAGTAGTGTTGTGTGGTCTCAGGTGGAAACGCAATGCAACCCTTGCAGCATATCCGGAATGTTCTTCCCTTTTACGTCCTGCTCTACCCAGCTTTTTGATTTTTATTTGATAAGCTTCGACTGCCAGTCAGGCCGGTGGAAGGATGCTTTTACGTTTGTTTGTGTTGAATATAAAAGACATTTTAGCAGAAGACTTTCTCCCAAAGTGAGTCCCTAGAAAGCTGGTTGAGGGGAATCAGTGTGAGGAGAACTAGGCCAGCGCCTCAGGAGGACCAGTCACTCTTCAATTTGACGCGCTTGCTTTTTTTTTAAAGGGAATATTATTACTTATTGAATTAAAGGGGAAATATTTCTGTATTTGTGACATAAACACACACTCCTTGTGTGAACGCTGCTAAACATTCACACAACTTTTCTACACCAACATTCATCTATTTATTATTAGTATTATTCTTCTCCAGATTTTGCAGCGCTCTACTTTCCAAATGTGTCATCCGATTCAAACTGTTCCAACTTAAAACTGTTTAACCTATTCAGGAATCGAGGGCTTTCCCTTGAAAAATTCCAAAAATTCCCAGATTTTCCAGAATTCCAGGTTTTTCGGGACATTTTTTCAAACTTCCACCATTTCCACATTTTTCAAACGATGCAAACCATTCCCCCTTCAACATATTCCATCATCTTGGACATTCAAACTATAATTTTTTAAGTTAAAAAAAATTCCAGGAATTTCCAGAATTCCTGGTTTTCCAAAGCCTTGTTTCCACCCTTTTTTCTGGCGACTACTCCTTCCACATTTTTCAACGCATTTCGACCGTTCCACCGTCAAAACATTCCTCTTAATCAGGACAAAAACCAAAGTTGTTTTTTGAACTGGAAAAATTCCTGGTTTTCCCAAAAATTCCAGGAATTCCGTAATACAGTTTCTCAATTCAACATCTTCAAAGGCAGTTCCCAAAATTCCCAGATTTTCCAGAATTCCAGGTTTTTCGGGACATTGTTTCCCATTCAAAATGAATTGGCCATTTTTCAAACTTCCACCATTTCCACATTTTTCAACTAATTCAAACCATTCCACCTTCAACACATTTCACCATCTTGGACATTCAAACTATCATTTTTCAAGTTAAAAAAAAATTCCAGGAATTTCCAGAAGTCCTGGTTTTCCAAAGCCTTGTTTCCACCCTTTTTTTCTGGCGACTACTCCTTCCACATTTTTCAACGCATTTCAACCGTTCCACCGTCAAAACATTCCTCTTAATCAGGAAAAAAAAACAAAGTTGTTTTTTGAACTGGAAAAATTCCTGGTTTTCCAGAAAATCCAGGAATTCCGTAATACCATTTCTCAATTCAACATGTTCCTACTTCAAAATTTCTCGACCGATTTGAAAAATTCCAACACCAACCATTTCAACTTATTCAGACCATTAAAATCTTGTTTTTTTTTAATTAAAAAATTCCCGCTTTTCCCGAAATTTCCAAAATTTTTAGAAATTCCCATTGAAATCAAAGGGACATGCTTCAAAGTTCTACAACTCCCACAACTTTCATCTGATTCAAAGCGTTTCAACTTCAAACTATTCAGGAATCGCAGGCTTTCTCTTGACATAATTCCAAAAATTCCCAGATTTCCCAGAATTCCAGGTTTTTCGGGACATTTTTCCCATTCAAAATGAATTGCCCATTTTTCAAACTCCATTTCCACATTTCTCAACCAATCCAAACCATTCCACCTTCAACATATTCCACTATCCTGGAAATTCAAACTATCATTTTTCAAGTTTAAAAATTTTTTCCAGGAATTTCCAGAATTCCTGTTTTTCCGAAGCCTTGTTTCCACCCTTTTTTCTGGCGACTACTCCTTTCACATTTTTCAACGCATTTCGACCGTTTTACCGTCAAAACATTCCTCTTAATCAGGACAAAGAACGAAGTTGTTTTTTGAACTGAAAAAATTCCTGGTTTTCCAGAAATTCCGTAAAAACATTCCTCAATTCAACATGTTTCTACTTCAAAATTTCCCGACCGATTTGAAAATTTCCAACACCAACCATTTCAACTTATTCAGACCATTCAATTTTTTTTTTTTAATTAAAAAATTCCCAAATTTCTGAGAAATTCCAAAATTTCTGAGAAATTCCAAAATTTTTTAGAAATTCCCATTGAAATCAAAGGGACATTCTTCAAAGTTCCACAACTCCCACAATTTCCATCTGATTCAAAGCGTTCCAACTTCAAACTGTTTAACCTATTCAGGAGTCGCGGGCTTTCCCTTGACATATTCCAAAAATTCCCAGATTTTCCAGAATTCCAGGTTTTTCGGGACATTTTTTCCCATTCAAAATGAATTGGGCATTTTTCAAACTTCCACCATTTCCACATTTTTCAAACGATGCAAACCATTCCACCTTCAACATATTCCACCATTTTGGACATTCAAACTATAATTTTTCAATTTAAAAAAAAATTCCAGGAATTTCCAGAAGTCCTAGTTTTCCAAAGCCTTGTTTCCACCCTTTTTTTCTGGAGACTACTCCTTCCACATTTTTCAACGCATTTCAACCATTCTACCGTCAAAACATTCCTCTTGATCAGGAAAAAAACCAAAGTTGTTTTTTGAACTGGAAAAATTCCTGGTTTTCCAGAAATTCCATCATACCATTTCTCAATTCAACATGTTCCTACTTCAAATTTTCTCGACCGATTTGAAAAATTCCAACACCAACCATTTCAACTTATTCAGACCATTCAAGTTTTGTTTTTTTTTTAATTAAAAAATTCCCGCTTTTCCCGAAATTCCCAAATTTTTGAGAAATTCCCATTGAAGTCAAGGGGACATTCTTCAAAGTTCCACAACTCCCACAATTTTCATCTGATTCAAAGCGTTCCAACTTCAAACTATTCAGGAATCGCGGGCTTTCTCTTGACATGATTCCAAAAATTCCTATATTTCCCAGAATTCCAGGTTTTTCGGGACATTTTTCCCATTCAAAATGAATTGGCCATTTTTCAAAGTACATTTCCATATTTCTCAACCAATCCAAACCATTCCACCTTCAACATATTCCACCACCCTGGACATTCAAACTATCATTTTTTAAGTTTAAAATAATTCCAGGAATTTCCAGAATTCCTGGTTTTCCAAATCGCTATTTCCACCCTTTTTTTTCTGGCGACTACTCCTTCCACATTTTTCAACGCATTTCAACCATTCCACCGTCAAAACATTCCTCTTAATCAGGAAAAAAAAACAAAGTTGTTTTTTGAACTGGAAAAATTCCTGGTTTTCCAGAAAATTCCAGGAATTCCGTAATACCATTTCTCAATTCAACATGTTCCTACTTCAAAATTTCTCGACCGATTTGAAAAATTCCAACACCAACCATTTCAGCTTATTCAGACCATTCAAGTTTTGTTTTGTTTTAATAAAAAAATTCCTGCTTTTCCCGAAATTTCCAAAATTTTGAGAAATTCCCATTGAAATCAAAGGGACATTCTTCAAAGTTCCACAACTCCCACAATTTTCATCTGATTCAAAGCGTTCCAACTTCAAATTATTCAGGAATCGCGGGCTTTCCCTTGACATAATTCCAAAAATTCCCAGATTTCCCAGAATTCCAGGTTTTTCGGGACATTTTTCCCATTCAAAATGAATTGGCCATTTTTCAAAGTACATTTCCACATTTCTCAACCACTCCAAACCATTCCACCTTCAACATATTCCACCATCTTAGACATTCAAACTATAATTTTTCAAACTAAAATAAATTCCGGGAATTTCCAGAAGTCCTGGTTTTCCAAAGCGCTATTTCCACCCTTTTTTTTCTGGTGACTACTCCTTCCACATTTTTCAACGCATTTCAACCATTCCACCGTCAAAACATTCCTCTTAATCAGGAAAAAAACCAAACTTGTTTTTTGAACTGGAAAAATTCCTGGTTTTCCAGAAATTCCAGGAATTCCGTAATACCATTTCTCAATTCAACATGTTCCTACTTAAAAAATTCTCGACCGATTTGAAAAATTCCAACACCAACCATTTCAACTTATTCAGACCATTAAAATTTTGTTTTTTTTAATTAAAAAATTCCCGCTTTTCCCGAAATTCCCAAATTTTGGAGAAATTCCCATTGAAATCAAGGGGACATTCTTCAAAGTTCCACAACTCCCACAATTTTAATCTGATTCAAAGCGTTCCAACTTCAAACTGTTTAACCTATTTTGAATTCCAAAAATTCCTATATTTCCCAGAATTCCAGGTTTTTCAGGACATTTTTCCCGTTCAAAATGAATTGGCCATTTTTCAAACTCCATTTCCACATTTTTCAACCAATCCAAACCATTCCACCTTCAACATATTCCATCATCTTGGACATTCAAACTATAATTTTTTAAGTTAAAAAAAATTCCAGGAATTTCCAGAATTCCTGGTTTTCCAAAGCCTTGTTTCCACCCTTTTTTCTGGCGACTACTCCTTCCACATTTTTCAACGCATTTCGACCGTTCCACCGTCAAAACATTCCTCTTAATCAGGACAAAAACCAAAGTTGTTTTTTGAACTGGAAAAATTCCCGGTTTTCCAGAAATTCCAGGAATTCCTTAATACCATTTCTCAATTCAACATGTTCCTACTTAAAAACTTCTCGACCGATTTGAAAAATTCCAACACCAACCATTTCAACTTATTCAGACCATTCAAGTTTTGTTTAAAAAAAAAAAAAAAAAAATGTTTCCCAAAATTTCCAAAATTTTGAGAAATTCCCATTGAAATCAAAGGGACATTCTTCAAAGTTCCACAACTCCCACAATTTTCATCTGATTCAAAGCGTTCCAACTTCAAACAATTCAGGAATCGCGGGCTTTCTCTTGACATAATTCCAAAAATTCCCAGAATTCCAGGTTTTTCGGGACATTTTTCCCATTCAAAATGAATTGGCCATTTTTCAAACTCCATTTCCACATTTTTCAACCAATCCAAACCATTCCACCTTCAACATATTCCACTATCCTGGAAATTCAAACTATCATTTTTCAAGTTTAAAAAAAAAATTCCAGGAATTTCCAGAAGTCCTGGTTTTCCAAAGCCTTGTTTCCACCCTTTTTTCTGGCGACTACTCCTTTCACATTTTTCAACGCATTTCGACCGTTTTACCGTCAAAACATTCCTCTTAATCAGGACAAAAAACAAAGTTTTTTGAACTGGAAAAATTCCTGGTTTTCCAGAAATTCCGTAAAACCATTCCTCAATTCAACATGTTTCTACTTCAAAATTTCTCGACTGATATGAAAAATTCCAACACCAACCATTTCAACTTATTCAGACCATTCAAGTTTGTTTGTTTTTTAATTAAAATATTCCCTCTTTTCCCGAAATTCCCAAATTTTTGAGAAATTCCCATTGAAATCAAAGGGACATTCTTCAAAGTTCCATAACTCCCACAATTTTCATCTGATTCAAAGCGTTCCAACTTCAAACTGTTTAACCTATTCAGGAGTCGCGGGCTTTCCCTTGACATATTCCAAAAATTCCCAGATTTTCCAGAATTCCAGGTTTTTCGGGACATTTTTTCCCATTCAAAATGAATTGGCCATTTTTCAAACTTCCACCATTTCCACATTTTTCAACTAATTCAAACCATTCCACCTTCAACACATTTCACCATCTTGGACATTCAAACTATCATTTTTCAAGTTAAAAAAAAATTCCAGGAATTTCCAGAAGTCCTGGTTTTCCAAAGCGCTATTTCCACCCTTTTTTTCTGGCGACTACTCCTTCCACATTTTTCAACGCATTTCAACCATTCCACCGTCAAAACATTCCTCTTAATCAGGACAAAAACCAAAGTTGTTTTTTGAACTGGAAAAATTCCTGGTTTTCCAGAAATTCCAGGAATTCCGTAATACCATTTCTCAATTCTACATGTTCCTACTTCAAAATTTCTCGACCGATTTGAAAAATTCCAACACCAACCATTTCAACTTATTCAGACCATTCAAGTTTGTTTTTTTTTTTAATTAAAAAAATTCCCACTTTTCCCGAAATTCCCAAATTTTTGAGAAATTCCCATTGAAATCAAGGGGACATTCTTCAAAGTTCCACAACTCCCACAATTTTCATCTGATTCAAAGCGTTCCAACTTCAAACTATTCAGGAATCGCGGCCTTTCTCTTGACATAATTCCAAAAATTCCTATATTTCCCAGAATTCCAGGTTTTTTGGGAGATTCTTCCCATTCAAAATGAATTGGCCATTTTTCAAACTCCATTTCCACTTTTTTCAACCAATTCAAACCATTCCACCTTCAACATATTCCACCATCCTGGACATTCAAACTATCATTTTTCAAGCTAAAAAAAATTCCAGGAATTTCCAGAAGTCCTGGTTTTCCAAAGCCTTGTTTCCACCCTTTTTTTCTGCCGACTACTCCTTCCACATTTTTCAACGCATTTCAACCGTTCCACCGTCAAAACATTCCTTTTAATTAGGACAAAAACCAAAGTTGTTTTTTGAACTGGAAAAATTCCCGGTTTTCCAGAAATTCCAGGAATTCTGTAATACCATTTCTCAATTCAACATGTTCCTACTTAAAAACTTCTCGACCGATTTGAAAAATTCCAACACCAACCATTTCAACTTATTCAGACCATTCAAGTTTTGTTTAAAAAAAAAAAAAAATGTTTCCCGAAATTTCCAAAATTTTGAGAAATTCCCATTGAAATCAAAGGGACATTCTTCAAAGTTCCACAACTCCCACAATTTTCATCTGATTCAAAGCGTTCCAACTTCAAACAATTCAGGAATCGCGGGCTTTCTCTTGACATGATTCCAAAAATTCCCAGAATTCCAGGTTTTTCGGGACATTTTTCCCATTCAAAATGAATTGGCCATTTTTCAAACTCCATTTCCACATTTTTCAACCAATCCAAACCATTCCACCTTCAACATATTCCACTATCCTGGAAATTCAAACTATCATTTTTCAAGTTTAAAAAAAAATTCCAGGAATTTCCAGAATTCCTGTTTTTCCGAAGCCTTGTTTCCACCCTTTTTTCTGGCGACTACTCCTTCCACATTTTTCAACGCATTTCGACCGTTCCACCGTCAAAACATTCTTCTTAATCAGGACAAAATAAAAAGTTGTTTTTGGAACTGGAAAAATTCCAGTTTTTCCAG
This sequence comes from Nerophis lumbriciformis, assembly GCF_033978685.3. Lineage (NCBI taxonomy): Eukaryota > Metazoa > Chordata > Actinopteri > Syngnathiformes > Syngnathidae > Nerophis > Nerophis lumbriciformis. Next base: position 72,233,228 of record NC_084549.2, on the reverse strand, counting down.
AAATTCGTAATACCATTTCTCAATTCAACATGTTCCTACTTCAAAATTTCTCGACCAATTTGAAAAATTCCAACACCAACCATTTCAACTTATTCAGACCATTCAAGTTTTGTTTTTTTTAAATTAAATAATTCCCGTTTCTCCCGAAATTCCCAACTTTTTGAGAAATTCCCATTTGAAATCAAAAGGACATTCTTCAAAGTTCCACAACTCCCACAATTTTCATCTGATTCAAAGCGTTCCAACTTCAAATTATTCAGGAATCGCGGCCTTTCTCTTGACATGATTCCAAAAATTCCCATATTTCCCAGAATTCCAGGTTTTTTGGGACATTTTTCCCATTCAAAATGAATTGGCCATTTTTCAAACTCTATTTCCACATTTTTCAACCAATTCAAACCATTCCACCTTCAACATATTCCACCACCCTGGACATTCAAACTATCATTTTTCAAGTTTAAAAAAATTCCAGGAATTTCCAGAATTCCTGGTTTTCCAAAGCGCTATTTCCACCATTTTTTTCTGGCGACTACTCCTTCCACATTTTTCAACGCATTTCAACCATTCCACCGTCAAAACATTCCTCTTAATCAGGAAAAAAACCAACGTTGTTTTTTGAACTGGAAAAATTCCTGGTTTTCCAGGAATTCCGTAATACCATTTCTCAATTCAACATGTTCCTACTTCAAAATTTCTCGACCAATTTGAAAAATTCCAACACCAACCATTTCAACTTATTCAGACCATTCAAGTTTGTTTTTTTTTAAATTAAATAATTCCTGTTTCTCCTGAAATTCCCAACTTTTTGAGAAATTCCCATTTGAAATCAAAAGGACATTCTTCAAAGTTCCACAACTCCCACAATTTTCATCTGATTCAAAGCGTTCCAACTTCAAATTATTCAGGAATCGCGGCCTTTCTCTTACATGATTCTAAAAATTCCCATATTTCCCAGAATTCCAGGTTTTTTGGGACATTTTTCCCATTCAAAATGAATTGGCCATTTTTCAAACTCTATTTCCACATTTTTCAACCAATTCAAACCATTCCACCTTCAACATATTCCACCACGCTGGACATTCAAACTATCATTTTTCAAGTTTAAAAAAATTCCAGGAATTTCCAGAATTCCTGGTTTTCCAAAGCGCTATTTCCACCATTTTTTTCTGGCGACTACTCCTTCCACATTTTTCAACGCATTTCAACCATTCCACCGTCAAAACATTCCTCTTAATCAGGAAAAAAACCAACGTTGTTTTTTGAAGTGGAAAAATTCCTGGTTTTCCAGAAATTCCATAATACCATTTCTCAATTCAACATGTTCCTACTTCAAAATTTCTCGACCGATTTTGAAAAATTCCAACACCAACCATTTTAACTTATTCAGACCATTCAAGTTTTGTTTTTTTTTAATTAAAAAAATTCCCGTTTCTCCCGAAATTCCCAACTTTTTGAGAAATTCCCATTTGAAATCAAAAGGACATTCTTCAAAGTTCCACAACTCCCACAATTTTTATCTGATTCAAAGCGTTCCAACTTCAAACTATTCAGGAATCGCAGGCTTTCCCTTGACATGATTCCAAAAATTCCCAGATTTCCCAGAATTCCAGGTTTTTCGGGACATTTTTCCCATTCAAAATGAATTGGCCATTTTTCAAAGTACATTTCCACATTTCTCATCCAATCCAAACCATTCCACCTTCAACATATTCCACCATCTTGGACATTCAAACTATAATTTTTCAAGTTAAAAAAAATTCCATGAATTTCCAGAAGTCCTGGTTTTCCAAAGCCTTGTTTCCACACTTTTTTTCTGGCGACTACTCCTTCCACATTTTTCAACGCTTTTCAACCGTTCCACCGTCAAAACATTCCTTTTAATTAGGACAAAAACCAAAGTTGTTTTTTGAACTGGAAAAATTCCTGGTTCTCCAAAAAATTCCAGGAATTCCGTAATACAGTTTCTCAATTCAACATCTTCAAAGTTCCACAACTTTCAACCCTTAACTCAACAATGAGTAGATGAGTGTTATGTGTGTGTATATGTGTAAATAAATGAACACTGAAATTCAAGTATTTCTTTTATTATATATATATATATATATATATATATATATATATATATATATATATATATATATATATATATATATATATATATATATATAATAAAATAAATATATATACAGCTAGAATTCACTGAAAGTCAAGTATTTCTTATATATATATATATATATATATATATATATATATATATATATATATATATATTAGAGATGCGCGGTTTGCGGGCACAACCGCAGAGTCCGCAGATAATCCGCGGACTCTGCGGTTGTGCGGATGAAATTAAAAAAAATGTGATTTTATCCGCGGGTCGGGTCGGGCGGTTGAAATAAAAAAAAATTAGATTTTAAATAGATTCAGGCGGGTGGCAGTTAAACCAATTGGGAAATATATATACATAGTTAAATGTTGTTACCTACATACGAAAAACGAGCAGGCACCTGCAGCATATGCCACAACAGAAGAAAAAAAAAAAAAGAGATGGACACTTTTACGGAGCGGAGAAGGGACGCCTCGCCGGGGTCCGGGACCGAGGCCCCTTCCCCCGAGAGGGCCCCACCGGGAGCCGTAGCTGAGGCGATCCGCGAGAAGGGCCCGACGCACGTCCAGGGTCACCACCGCGCCCACCGCACCGACACCCCGCCTCGTCCGCCTTCGCCGCGGCCGGCGTCACGCGCAGCAGGTAAGCAGCTTACCTGCCCGCCACCCCCGTGGCCGGGGGCTCGTAACAGGGGTCACTCCGCGCGCTCCGCCCGCGCAGCTTACCTGCCCGCCACCCCTGTTGCCGGGGGCTCGTAACAGGGGTCACTCCGCGCGCAGTGCGCTCACGAAAGGGGTGGGGCTCACCCTGGTTGATATAGACAGCAGGACGGTGGCCATGGAAGTCGGAACCCGCTAAGGAGTGTGTAACAACCCACCTGCCGAATCAACTAGCCCTGAAAATGGATGGCGCTGGAGCGTCGGGCCCATACCGGGCCGTCGCCGGCAGCGAGACGCGCTTGGAGGTGCGCTCAGCGCGGCTCCCATATGATTGCGCACTGGTGTGCGTCTGGGCCGTGACGGCGTGGCACGCGAATGTCTGTGCTGCATTGGATCAGTCTCCTTTCTTTAACAGGCAAAAGCTTTATAACCTCACTAATGCCTTGCATCGTCTATATTAGATATATAACAACGGGCGGGTGCGGTTCTGATCAAATGTTAGAAAGCGGGTGGATGGTGGATGGTTGACGACTTTCTGATGCGGTTGCGGATGAAATAATTGCCTATCCGCGCATCTCTAATATATATATATGTATAGCTGTAAATATACTCCTCCCCCTTAGCCCCGCCCCCAACCACGCCCCCGCCCCACCCCGACCACGCCCCCCACCTCCCGAAATCGGAGGTCTCAAGGTTGGCAAGTATGTCTTGCTTGTGTTTTCTCACTTCATCGCCTGTCATCTTCTATTGGGGAGCGGCTTCAAAACGTTTGTGACACACCTGATGGGACAGCTGGGAAGCGGCACTCTAGTGTCGGGCCTGCTCCGTTACGAGTCTGAGCCGTGGTGACAGGTGTTGTTGTTCTTCTCCTGGCCGTCCGCAGGGAGACTCGCTGAGGACCAGCATCCAGCTCGACTTCGGGGACGGCATCCGGATCACTTACTCCAACCTGAGCCGGGCCGACGACGGCATCAAGCACATCTACAGAGCGACCGGGATTTACCGCGTCACCGCCTCTGCTGAGAACAGTCAAGGATCTGACAGCTGCACACTCTTCTTGCACATCACCAGTACGCACACTCCCCCCGTCTCTTCTGACAAATTTACGTGCAGCGGGGAAATGCAGGAGACTAATAAAAAAAAACACTTAAATCCGCCGGTGCAATAACAATTATACACTAATTGTTGTGTTTGTACTGACGTATTTGTATTCCTGTCACAGGTCCGGTGGAGCGTGTTTATCTCTCTGCTCCCATCGTGGCCGTCAGGGGGAAGGAGACCAACTTGACCGTGGTGGTTTGGCCGAGTCACATTCGAACCTTGACCTTCTTCTGGTGGATTGCCAACAGCTCCGAGGTGAGGCGCTTCCCTTTCACTGCCTTCCTTTGGAGTCCATATAGTGATTCTTTCCAATTGAATAGACTGCAAAGACAAGATATTTCATGTTCACACTGAGAAACTTTGTTATATTTAGCAAATAATCATGAACTAAGAATTTAATGGCAGCAACACATTGCGAAAAAGGCATTTTTACCAGTGGCCTTTCCTTTTAACAACACTCAGTAAAGGTTTGGGAATTGAGAAGACACATTTTTGAAGTGGAATTCTTTCCCATTCAGCTTAAGTTGTTCCAACAGTCTCCCTTCTCATATTTTAGCCTTCACACATTTTCAATGATCTGGACTACAGGCAGGCCAGTCTAGTACCCGCACTCTTTTACGACGAAGCCACGCTGTTGTAACGCGTGGCTTGGCATTGTTCTTGCTGAAATAAGCAGGGGCGTCCATGATAATGTCGCTTGGGTGGCAACATATGTTGCTCCAAAACCCATACTTGCCAACCATGAGACCTCCGATTTCGGGAGGTGGGGGGAGGGGGTGGGGGTGGGCGTGGTCGGGGTGGGGCGGGGGCGTGGTTGGGGGCGTGTCTAAACGGGGAGGAGTATATTTACAGCTAGAATTCACCAAGTCAAGTATTTCCTCTATATATATATATATATATATATATATATATATATATATATATATATATATATATATATATATATATACATATATATATAGTCAAGTATTTCCTCTATATATATATATATATATATATATATATATATATATATATATATATATATATATATACATATATATATAGGAAATACTTGACGTTCAGTGATATCTAGCTATATGTATATATATATATTTATTTTATTATATATGTATATATATATATATATTTGTATATATTTTTTTTATTTTATTATAAAGATATATATATATATATATATATATATATATATATATATATATATATATATATATATATATATATATATATACCCCCCCGTACCAAAAAGCCCTTGATGAAAGCGGATACAATTTCACCCTCACCTATGAACCCACGCCAGGAAACCAGCCAAAAAAGAACAGAAAACGAAACGACATCATCTGGTACAACCCCCCATACAGCAAAAACGTCTCAACTAACATTGGACACAAATTCCTCACTCTGATTGACAAACACTTTCCCAAAGACAACACCCTAAGAAAAGTATTCAACAAGAACAACATTAAATTGGTCGGGGTGGGGCGGGGGCGTGGTTGGGGGCGCGGCTAAACGGGGAGGAGTATATTTACAGCTAGAATTCACCAAGTCAAGTATTTCCTCTATATATATATATATATATATATATATATATATATATATATATATGTCTTAATAAGGTTATCCAAAAAATAGTGCTCGATACCGTAGTAGAGCGCAATATATGTATGTGTGGGGAAAAAAATCACAAGACTACTTCATCTCTACAGGCCTGTTTCATGAGGGGTTCCCTCAATCATCAGGAGATTTTAATGGAAGCATTCACATACCATGGTTTATATGTTCACGAAATCCAACACAACACTCCAATATGTGCACCATGACAGCAACCACCCACCCACCACCACGAAAAGAATACCTACCGGAATTAATAAAAGGCTATCGATGCTGTCATCTAGCAAAGCTGAATTTGACCAAGCAACCCCCCCGTACCAAAAAGCCCTTGATGAAAGCGGATACAATTTCACCCTCACCTATGAACCCACGCCAGGAAACCAACCAAAAAAGAACAGAAAACGAAACGACATCATCTGGTACAACCCCCCATACAGCAAAAACGTCTCAACTAACATTGGACACAAATTCCTCACTCTGATTGACAAACACTTTCCCAAAGACAACACCCTAAGAAAAGTATTCAACAAGAACAACATTAAATTGGTCGGGGTGGGGCGGGGGCGTGGTTGGGGGCGCGGCTAAACGGGGAGGAGTATATTTACAGCTAGAATTCACCAAGTCAAGTATTTCCTCTATATATATATATATATATATATATATATATATATATATATATATATATATATATATATATATATATATATATATATATATATATATATATGTCTTAATAAGGTTATCCAAAAAATAGTGCTCGATACCGTAGTAGAGCGCAATATATGTATGTGTGGGAAAAAAATCACAAGACTACTTCATCTCTACAGGCCTGTTTCATGAGGGGTTCCCTCAATCATCAGGAGATTTTAATGGAAGCATTCACATACCATGGTTTATATGTTCACGAAATCCAACACAACACTCCAATACGTGCACCATGACAGCAACCACCCACCCACCACCACGAAAAGAATACCTACCGGAATTAATAAAAGGCTATCGATGCTGTCATCTAGCAAAGCTGAATTTGACCAAGCAACCCCCCCGTACCAAAAAGCCCTTGATGAAAGCGGATACAATTTCACCCTCACCTATGAACCCACGCAAGGAAACCAACCAAAAAAGAACAGAAAACGAAACGACATCATCTGGTACAACCCCCCATACAGCAAAAACGTCTCAACTAACATTGGACACAAATTCCTCACTCTGATTGACAAACACTTTCCCAAAGACAACACCCTAAGAAAAGTATTCAACAAGAACAACATTAAATTGAGCTACAGCTGTATGAACAATATACGACAAATCATCTCAAACCACAACAAAACAATTGCAAATGAGCCGTCGGCCCCCGGACAGAGCGACTCCAAAACCAACAAAGGCTGTAACTGTCGAAAGAAACCTGATTGCCCTCTCAACGGGGGGTGCTTACAAACATCAGTTGTCTACCAATCTAAGGTAACACGCAAGGACATTAACACATCCGACACATATGTAGGATTAACCGAGGGAGAGTTCAAAACCAGATGGAACAATCACAAGGCTTCTTTCAGGAACCAAAACCTGCGGAATACCACAGAACTCAGCAAACACATTTGGGACCTCAAAGACAATAATGTTGAATATTCAATAACATGGCAAATTCTTGCATCCAGCACACCTTACAATAGTGGTAATAAAAGATGCAACCTATGCTTGAAAGAGAAACTGTTTATTATTTGCCGTCCAGACCTGTCATCCCTCAACAAGCGCAGCGAAATCGTAACAGCATGCCGCCACAGACGGAAACACCTCCTAGGTAACACATGAGCCAATCACCACGCCCCTACGCCAGCCTGTACCCACCCCACTCTGTGCCCTATATAAACCATGGTATGTGAATGCTCCCATTAAAATCTCCTGATGATTGAGGGAACCCCCCCTCATGAAACAGGCCTGTAGAGATGAAATAGTCTTGTGATTTTTTTTCCCACACATACATATATATATATATATATATATATATATATATATATATATATATATATATATATATATATATATATATATATATATATATATATAAATAAATACTTGAATTTCAGTGTTCATTTATTTACACGTATACAAACACATAACACTCATCTACTCATTGTTGAGTTAAGGGTTGAATTGTCCATCCTTGTTCTATTCTCTGTCACTATTTTTCGAACCATGCTGAACACCCTCTCTGATGATGCATTGCTGTGTGGCACGCACAAAAGTGCTTTCATCAAATGCACTAGATGGCAGTATTGTCCCGTTTAAGAGTGTCACAACATTGCTGTTTACGGCAGACGAACTGCTTTACGGCATACAAAAAAGTGACTGCTGTTGTTGTGTGTTGTTGCCACGCTGGGAGGACGTTAATGAAAACTGCTTAACAATAAACCCACATAAGAAACCAAGACCTCGCCCTCCATTATTCTATAGTTATAACGTGATTGGGCAGGTACACTTTTTTACATTGTGGAGGACCTGAGTCCGCCCCAATTTCGGGAGATTTTCGGGAGAAAATTTGTCCTGGGAGGTTTTCGGGAGAGGCGCTGAATTTCGGGAGTCTCCCAGAAAATCCGGGAGGGTTGGCAAGTATGTCCAAAAGCTGTATGTACCTTTCAGCATTAATGGTGCCTTCACAGATGTGTAAGTTACCCATGTCTTGGGCACTAATACACCCCCATACCATCACACATGCTGCCTTTTACACTTTCACCCTAGAACAGTTCTTTACCCCGTTGTTCCCGAGGACACGACGTCCACAGTTTCCAAAAACAATTTGAAATGTGGACTCGTCAGACCACAGAACACTTTTACATTTTGCATCAGTCCATCTTAGATGAGCTCGGGCGTTGTTTCTGGGTGTTGTTGATAAATGGCTTTGGCTTTGTGTAGTAGAGTTTTAACTTGCCATTCTTGCTTGATGTACAGCTTAAGTTGTTCAACAGTCTCCTTTCTCATATTTTAGCCTTCACACATTTTCAATGATCTGGACTACAGGCAGGCCAGTCTAGTACCCGCACTCTTTTACTACGAAGCCACGTTGATGTAACACCTGGCTTGGCATCGTCTTGCTGAAATAAGCAGGGGCGTCCATGATAACAACATATGTTGCTCCAAAAGCTGTATGTACCTTTCAGCATTAATGGTGCCTTCACAGATGTGTAAGTTACCCATGTCTTGGGCACTAATACACCCCCATACCATCACACATGCTGCCTTTTACACTTTCACCCTAGAACAGTCCGAATGGTTCTTTTCCTCTTTGGTCGTCCACAGTTTCCAAAAAACTATTTGAAATGTGGACTCGTCAGACTACAGAACACTTTTCCACTTTGTATCAGTCCATCTTAGATGAGCTCGGGCTCAGCGAAGCCGGCGGCGTTTCTGGGTGTTGTTGATAAAATGTTTTTGCTTTGCATAGGAGAGTTTTAACTTGCACTTACAGATGTAGCGACCAACTGCAGTTATTGACGGTGGTTTTCTGAGGTGTTCCTGAGCCCATGTGGTGATATCCTTTACACGCTGATGTGGCTTTTTGATGCAGTACCGCCTGAGGGATCCAAGGTCACTGGCCTTGCCACTTAGGTGCGGCGATTTCTCCAGATTCTCTGAACCTTTTGATGATATTACGGAGCGTGGATGGTGAAATCCCTAAATTCCTTGTTGAGAAATGTTGTTCTTAAACAATTTGCTCAGGCATTTGTTGACAAAGCGGTGACCCTCGCCCCCGTCCTTGTTTGTGAACGACTGAGCATTTCACGGAAGCTGCTTTTATACCCAATCATGGCACCCACCTGTTCCCAATTAGCCTGTTCACCTGTGGGATGTTCCAAATAAGTCTTTGACGAGCATTCCTCAACTTTCTCACTCTTTTTTGCCACTTGTGCCAGCTTTTTTTTTAAACATGTTGCAGGCATCAAATTCCAAATGAGCTAGTATCTGCAAAAAATGAAGTTTTACACTTCGAACGTTAAGTATCTTGTCTTTGCAGTCTATTCAATTGAAGACAGTCATGACATTATGTTCTTTACATTATGCATGTACACTTTTGACCACGACTGTAAGTGAATGTAATGAGTTTCACACCAATAGCGCAGTAATAACATTTTAAAGTGAAAAGAGTTCAGTTCCTTTTTAAGCACTTAAGGTATTTAGCTGGTAGAACTAGCATGCAATCCTCCGTCATACAATCCGGCAGCAACAACCCCAATATACTCTTCTCTACCGTAAGCAAACTCCTCAAACCCATGGACACCACCACCACCTCATTCACCACCAGCAAATGTGAAGAATTTTTATCATTTTTTCAATCAAAAATCAACACCATCCACTCTGAACTGGCCGCCTCCTCTCCCACCTTCTCCACTACCCCTGATCACGCCCCCCCTTTACTCTCCAACCACCCACTCAACTTCTTCTCCAAAATCACCACAACTGACCTATCCTCCATAACTTCTGGTATGAAAGCCTCCACCTGCATCCTCGACCCAATCCCATCCACTTTAGTCATAGCCTGCCTCCCCTCACTCTCACCTCTCATCACCACTATAATTAACTCCTCCCTATCCACTGGATCTGTCCCTCCTGCCCTCAAGCTGGCTGCCATCACCCCCATTCTCAAGAAACCCGGTCTCGACCCCAACTCCCCCAACAACTACAGGCCCATCTCCAACCTCCCCTTCCTCTCTAAAATTCTCGAACGTGCAGCTGCCTCCCAAATCAAATCCCACCTTCACCACAATAACCTATACGAAAAGTTCCAATCCGGCTTCCGCTCACTCCACAGCACAGAAACTGCCCTCCTCAAGGTCACCAATGACATCCTCCTCTCCGCCGACTCTGGTTCCCTCTCCATCCTCATCCTCCTCGACCTCAGTTCTGCCTTCGACACCATCAACCACTCCATCCTCCTAACACGCCTCCACTCCTCCCTTGGTTTATCCGGCACTGCCCTCTCCTGGATGAAATCCTACCTCTCTGACCGTCAGCAATTCATCTCAACCAACAACTGCACCTCCTCCACTGCCCCAGTCACCCACGGCGTCCCCCAGGGCTCAGTACTTGGCCCCCTACTCTTCACCATCTACCTCCTACCCCTCGGTCAGATCCTCCGACACCACGGCCTTCAATTTCACTGCTATGCCGACGACACACAACTATACATTTCCACCACGACCATCACCACAGCCACCCACTCCACCCTCACCACCTGCCTCACAGACATAAAAACCTGGATGCAAAAAAACTTTCTAAAACTCAACTGCAACAAATCTGAAATAATTATCATTGGCCCCGACTCCCTCACTCGCTCCACTCAGGACTTTTCATTAAACATCGACGGCTCCCTTGTCACTACCTCCACCCACATCCGCAATCTAGGTGTAATTTTCGACCCTACCCTTTCACTCCTCCCCCACGTAAACCACATCACCAAAACTGCATTCTTCCACCTCAGAAACATTGCCCGTCTCCGGCCCTCCCTCACATCCTCTGCTGCCGAAACCCTCATCCACGCCTTCATCTCATCCCGGCTAGACTACTGCAACAGCATCCTCTACGGCATCACCTCCAAAACCCTCAACAAACTGCAATACGTCCAGAACTCTGCTTCCCGCCTGCTCACCGGAACCCGCTCCAGAGAGCACATCACACCTGTCCTTCATGACCTCCACTGGCTGCCTGTCAAATACAGAATCACCTTTAAAATACTCCTCACTACCTACAAGGCACTCCATAACCTGGCACCACCTTACCTCTCTGACCTCCTCCAGCCACACGTCCCGTCCCGTTCCCTCAGGTCTAGTGATGCCGGCCTCCTTGAGGTCCCCAAGACCAGGCGCCGAACCTGGGGCGACAGGGCCTTCTCCGTGGCTGCCCCCTCTCTCTGGAACGCTCTCCCCAGGCACATCAGAGATGCCCCCTCCCTCCCTACCTTCAAAGCCACCCTAAAAACTCACCTCTTCACATTAGCCTTTCCAAACTGACCCTGCCCTAGGTGTCTCTTATTTATTTATTTATTTTTATTTTTATTTATTTTTTTCTAATAAAGTTGTTTTTATCGTCCCCCCCCCACACACACATGTAAAGCGACTTTGGGTATTTAGAAAAGCGCTATATAAATCCTAGGTATTATTATTATTATTATTAATATTGTCTGTCTTACTTTCCAATGCAGCCTATCATCACACTGGAGGGGAGTATCTCCTACACCTTCCAGAAGGAGGGAACAAACAAGGTCACCATCCAGGTGGCTTCTGGGAGCACTGTGATGCAGGACTCCAGAGTCCTAACAGTGAAAGGTTAGTGCGTCACTTTAATTGCTAACATGAATATGCAACATGCCGTCTCTGCTCGTTGCATGAAATGTCAAAGCAAGCCGACGCCGAATCTTGACTCCAATTAACTCCAACTTTGGGGGAATAAAAAAAAAAAAAAAATGTCCAAACCGTGCATCAGATGAATATAAAATGAAAACTGGAAGTAGCACTCGTGTTGAATACTTGTTTTTGTTTGCCAGAGTTCTTCAGGTCGCTGCTGTTGTCATTCTCGCCGGCGCTTGACGAGCACAATCCTGACATCCCAGAGTGGCGGGAGGACATAGGCCGCGTGGTGCAGACGGCTCTGTCACAGGTACGTCAACTCCCCGCTGCACCACGTGGCCCACCGGCAGCTCTCTGGGTCATTACGGTTTTATACCTCTGCGCACTACCCATACAGCAGTCATGGTGTTTTATGGGCCGTGACGGAGATCTTGTGGAGGGGGTTTTGTCGCTTTATGTAGCACAGATATAGGCTACTTTTTAATGACTGTCAGAGTGGACTCTGCCAAAGTTAAGTCAATGCTCTATTTGACATTTTTCTACTTGAAACCGCAAAAACCGAGCCGCATTTTAACACATCAGTTGGACCTAGACCCAATGACAAACTGAGTGAGGGACTACATGAGACAATTCCTGAAGGAATTGCGTGTGAATGCTCCAATGCTGAAGTGGAACTGAAATGCTGACTGAATCTAAGAACAGTTTGAATGTTGAAGAGTTTGGATTTCCAGGAAAACCGGAATTTGGTTCGGAACTTGGGGAAGTGTTAGTTTGAATGTCCAGGGTGAGTGGAATGTGTTGAATAGGTTGAAAAATGTGGGAATTGTGCAATTTGGAAAAATGTTCAATTCATTTCAATGGGAAATTGCTGAAAATTTGGGGAAAAGTCTAAATGTAAAAGAAGTCATTGCACTAAAAAAGGTTGGAAATAAGGTTAAAAAAAAAACAGGAATTCCTGGAAATTTGTTGAACGTGGAAACATTATAGTTTGAATGTCCTGGATGAGTTGAATGTGGAATGGTTTGAATCGGTTGAAAAATGTGGTAATCGTGCAACTTGGAAAAATGTCCCATTGGTAGTAGTCGCCAGAACAAAGGGGGGAAATAGAGCTTGGAAAACCGGGAATTCTGGGAATTCCTGGATATTTTTTTTTTTACTTGTGAAAATGATAGTTTGAATGTCCAGGGTGAGTGGAGTGTGTTGATGTTGGAATGGTTTGAATAGGTTGAAAAATGTAGGGAATTGTGCAACTTGGAAAAATGTCCAATTCCTTTTCAATGGGAAATTCCTGTAAATTTGGGGAAAAGCGGGATTTTTTTTGGAAAATGATTAGGAGCATGACTGTCCTGAACGAGCTGAATTGGTTGGTGTTGGAATTGTTTACATTTAAATTTGTAACAGTTTTTCAATTGACAAAAGGTGTTAAGGAATTTCGGGAAAACTGGACATTTTTTAAGTTCTTAAACCAACTTGGTTTTCTGTCCTGACTAAGAGGAATGTTTTGATGGTGGAACGGTTGAAATGGGTTGAAAAATGTGAAAGGAGTCATCGCCCTAAAAAAGGTTGGAAATAAGGTTAAAAAAAAAACAGGAATTCCTGGAAATTTGTTGAACGTGGAAACATTATAGTTTGAATGTCCTGGATGAGTTGAATGTGGAATGGTTTGAATGGGTTGAAAAATGTGGTAATCGTGCAACTTGGAAAAATGTCCCATTGGTAGTAGTCGCCAGAACAAAGGGGGAAAATTGAGTTTGGAAAATCGGGAATTCTGGGAATTCCTGTAGATTATTTTTTTTTTTACTTGTGAAAATGATAGTTTGAATGAACAGGATGAGTGGAATGTGTTGATGTTGGAATGGTTTGAATAGTTTGAAAAATGTGGGAATTGTGCAACATGGAAAAATGTTCAATTCATTTCAATGGGAAATTCCTGAAAATTTGGGGAAAAGCGGGATTTTTTTGGAAAATGAATGACTGTCCTGAACGAGCTGAATTGGTTGGTGTTGGAATTGTTTAAATTTAAATTTGAGTTTGGAAAACCGGGAAATCTGGGAATTCCTGGATATTTTTTTTTTTACTTGTGGAAATTATAGTTTGAATGTACAGGGTGAGTGGAATGTGTTGATGTTGGAATGGTTTGAATAGTTTGAAAAATGTGGGAATTGTGCAACTTGGAAAAATGCCCAATTCCTTTCAATGGGAAATTCCTGAAAATTTGGGGAAAAGCGGGATTTTTTTTGGGAAAATGATTAGGAGCATGACTGTCCTGAACGAGCTGAATTGGTTGGTGTTGGAATTGTTTAAATTGGTCAAATAATATTTAAATTTGTAACAGCTTTTTAATTGGTGTTATGGAATTTCGTGAAAACTGGACATTTTTTAATTTCTTAACCCAACTTGGTTTTCTGTCCTGACTAAGAGGAATGTTTTGATGGTGGAACGGTTGAAATGGGTTGAAAAATGTGAAAGGAGTCATCGCCCTAAAGAAGGTTGGAAATAAGGTTAGAAAAAAACAGACAGATTAGTTTTTTGTATGTTAGGTCCAATATGGCTCTTTCAACGTTTTTTGTTGCCGACCTCTGGTTTAGACTAATATTAGCAGATGTGTTTATTGCTGACATATTGTAGTCATTGTATCATGAAATGTTTCCATCAATCATTGGAACCCAAGCTGAGTAAAAATCCAAATTCCATCCTCACTAATGTATTTTTCTGTCATTAGATTTCTGGTGTTCCTGCCAATCAGCTACTGGTTTCTTTGTACCCTGGACTTCCCACCACAGCGGAGCTCTTCATCCTACCCGATGCGCTCACGCCACACCAGCACAAGAGACACACGGAGGAGGAACTCCAAAGGGTGTGTTTGTATCCCTGCACCATCTAATGAGAACCATTTGATCAATCAATGTCTCATTTGGCCAATTGTGACGTTATGGTGCCAGCTCGGTGTTGGTTGGGTACACTTGAATGCACAAGGACGGCCAAATTGAAAGTTAAAGTAAATCGATGACTGAAAATGACTACATAAGCCCCTTTTCAGCCAAAAATCCCAGGAACTGTATTACCAAAACCATTTTTTAAATCAACACAAACACACCCGGTTGATTTGGCTTTGGCCTGGGCAATTATTTTGACTCAGGGGGCCAAATTTAGAGAAAAAAATGTTCCTGTTTTTAGGAACATCGATACAAAACCTCACAATCATGTCTAAATCATACTTGCCAACCTTGAGACCTCCGATTTCGGGAGGTGGGGGGAGGGGGTGGGCGTGGTGGGACGGGGGCGTGGTTGGGGGCGTGGCTAAAAGGGGAGGAGTATATATACGGCTAGAATTCACCAAGTCAAGTATTTCATATATATATATATATATATATATATATATATATATATATATATATATATATATATATATATAAGAAATACTTGATGTTCAGTGAATTATATATATATATATATATATATATATATATATATATATATATATATATATATATACGATACATATATACATATATACGTATATATATATATATATTTATTTATTTATTTTATTATATATATATATATATATATATATATATATATATATATATATATATGGGGGCGTAGTGGGTAGAGCAACCGTGCCAGAAACCTGAGGGTTACCATCCAAAAATCGCTGCCGTTGTGTCCTTGGGTGGGACACTTCACCCTTTGCCCCCGGTGCCACTCACACCGGTGAATTGAATGATGAATGGTAGGTGGTGGTCGGAGGGGCCGTTGGCGCAAATTGCAGCCACGCTTCCGTCAGTCTACCCCAGGGCAGCTGTGGCTATGAAAGTAGCTTACCACCACCAGGTGTGAATGATTGATGGGTTCTACATGTAAAGCGACTTTGGGTACTTAGAAAAGCGCTATATAAATCCCAGTTATTATTATTATATATATATATACATATATATATATATATACATATATATATATATATGTGTGTGGGGAAAAAAATCACAAGACTACTTCATCTCTACAGGCCTGTTTCATGAGGGGTTCCCTCAATCATCAGGAGATTGAGGGAACCCCTCATGAAACAGGCCTGTAGAGATGAAGTAGTCTTGTGATTTTTTTTCCCACACATACATATATTGCGCTCTACTACGGTATCGAGCACTATTTTTTGGATAACCTTATTAAGACATATATATATATATATATATATATATATATATATATATATATATATATATATATATATATATACGGATATATATATACATATATATATATATATATATATATATATATATATATATATATATATATATATACGGATATATATATATATATATATATATATATATATATTTATTTAATTTATTATATATATATATATATATATATATATATATATATATATACATATATATATATATATATATATATATACATATATATATATATACATATATATATATATATATATATAAAAGAAATATTTGAATTTTAGTGTTCATTTATTTACACATATACACACACATAACACTCATCTACTCATTGTTGAGTTAAGGGTTGAATTGTCCATCCTTGTTCTATTCTCTGTCACTATTTTTCTAACCATGCTGAACACCCTCTCTGATGATGCATTGCTGTGTGGCACGCACAAAAGTGCTTTCATCAAATGCACTAGATGGCAGTATTGTCCCGTTTAAGAGTGTCACAACATTGCTGTTTACGGCAGACAAACTGCTTTACGGTATACATAAACTTGACTGCTGTTGTTGTGTGTTGTTGCCGCGCTGGGAGGACGTTAATGAAACTGCCTAACAATAAACCCACATAAGAAACCAAGAACTCGCCCTCCATCATTCTACTGTTATAACGTGATTGGGCAGGTATGCTGTTTACATTGTGGGTTAGCGGACTCAGGTCCGCCTGAATTTCGGGAGAAAATTTGTCCCGGGAGGTTTTCGGGAGAGGCGCTGAATTTCTGGAGTCTCCCGGAAAATCCGGGAGGGTTGGCAAGTATGGTCTAAATACTAAAAACGTTATGACAGACCGCCTTAAACAAGCGAATTGCATTTTCCATTTTTTTACTGAATGAGACACCCAGAATGTACGTGAAAATCAAGAATGTGGGATTTACAATATTAACTATTAACGATAAAACACTGAATATTGACAACAATCAAGCGAAATGCAACACAAACAGCGAAATATGAATGCGAAAAAACATTTTAAAAAAAACACCTACAATCTGATATATCTGATATATCACTAAGCTTTAGAATTTTGTTGTAAAAAATATCCTTCCACGTCTGTCCCAGACACCCGCATTTCAGGCCGGCTCTGGGAACACTCTGTGGAAACGCTCCCCACCCACACTGCTCGGTGCCTCGTCTGAGCATTACATGTACCTAACTAATATTTGATGTGATTTACCCTTGATTCACTTGTTTACCGCCCTCCCCTAGTCCAGGCCTGGGCAATTATTTTGATTCGGCGGGCCAAATTTAGAGAAAAAAAAAATCCTATTTTTAGGAACTCTAATACAAAACGTGGAACTGTGGACCAGCTCTATACTCTGGGCAGGGTCCTTGAGGGTGCATGGGAGTTTGCCCAACCAGTCTACATGTGCTTTGTGGACTTGGAGAAGGCATTCGACCGTGTCCCTCGGGAAGTCCTGTGGGGAGTGCTCAGAGAGTATGGGGTATCGGACTGTCTGATTGTGGCAGTCCGCTCCCTGTATGATCAGTGCCAGAGCTTGGTCCGCATTGCCGGTAGTAAGTCGGACACGTTTCCAGTGAGGGTTGGACTCCGCCAAGGCTGCCCTTGGTCACCGATTCTGTTCATAACTTTTATGGACAGAATTTCTAGGCGCAGTCATGGCGTTGAGGGGATCTGGTTTGGTGGCTGCAGGATTAGGTCTCTGCTTTTTGCAGATGATGTGGTCCTGATGGCTTCATCTGGCCAGGATCTTCAGCTCTCGCTGGATCGGTTCGCAGCCGAGTGTGAAGCGACTGGGATGGGAATCAGCACCTCCAAGTCCGAGTCCATGGTTCTCGCCCGGAAATGGGTGGAGTGCCATCTCCGGGTTGGGGAGGAGATCTTGCCCCAAGTGGAGGAGTTCAAGTGCCTCGGAGTCTTGTTCACGAGTGAGGGAAGAGTGGATCGTGAGATTGACAGGCGGATCGGTGCGGCGTCTTCAGTAATGTGGACGCTGTATCGATCCGTTGTGGTGAAGAAGGAGCTGAGCCGGAAGGCAAAGCTCTCAATTTACTGGTCGATCTACGTTCCCATCCTCACCTATGGTCATGAGCTTTGGGTCATGACCGAAAGGACAAGATCACGGGTACAAGCGGCCGAAATGAGTTTCCTCCACCGGGTGGCGGGGCTCTCCCTTAGAGATAGGGTGAGAAGCTCTGCCATCCGGGGGGAGCTCAAAGTAAAGCCGCTGCTCCTCCACATCGAGAGGAGCCAGATGAGGTGGTTCGGGCATCTGGTCAGGATGCCACCCGAACGCCTCCCTAGGAAGGTGTTTCGGGCACGTCCGACCGGTAGGAGGCCACGGGGAAGACCCAGGACACGCTGGGAAGACTATCTCTCCCGGCTGGCCTGGGAACGCCTCGGGATCCCCCGGGAGGAGCTGGACGAAGTGGCTGGGGAGAGGGAAGTCTGGGCTTCCCTGCTTAAGCTGCTGCCCCCGCGACCCGACCTCGGATAAGCGGAAGAAGATGGATGGATGGATGGAATTTCAAACAGTACATATATTTCTTCTGTCAAATTGAAAAAAAAATCAATTACATTTAGTGAGAAAATATTAGGTAATATAAATAGTCACCATAACTATAAATAATATAATTTGTCTATAACAGCTTTATAACTATACTATATACATACAGTATATTAACATTAAAGGAAACTACACACTGGTCTTTCCCCGTCTCCCACCGAGTGCTTAATTTGCTTCTTCATATTCTGGTACAGTGTGTGAATGTTGTCTGTCTATCTGTGTTGGCCCTGCGATGAGGTGGCGACTTGTCCAGGGTGTACCCCGCCTTCCGCCCGATTGTAGCTGAGATATGCTACAGCCCCCACCATGTCTCCAAAGGGGAAAATGGATGGATGAATATTCTGGTACAGAAAAAAACGCATCTTCCCTGAGGTCCCACTATTTGAGAAGGACTGACTAGAGCAGACCTGGGCCAATTAAGGCCCGGGGGCCACATGCGGCCCGTTAAGCTTTTCAATCTGGCCTGCCGGACATTCCATAATCATTTTTTTTTAGATCTTTAAGAAGGAAAGTGTAGCTGCCATTATGATGTGCAGTGATGCTTTCTAATGACCGTAAGTCTTGAACTATACTAAGTATTTCAATGGTTGAAATCTGCATGATATACTAGTTACTAGAGATGCGCGGATAGGCAATTTATTTCATCCGCAACCGCGTCAGAAAGTCGTCAACCATCCGCCATCCACCCGATGTAACGTTTGATCAGAACTGCACCCGCCCGCCATCCGCCCGATCTAATATAGATGATGCAAGGCATTAGTGAGCCTGCCAACTACTCCGGTTTTCCCGTAATTCGTACGGTTTTCATCAACCTATTCCGGGTTTTTCATTAATTAAAAAAAAAAAAAGGGTGAAAACTACGCGAATTGCACCTTGTGCAGACAAGATTTTTCGATCGGACACGGAGGAATTAGCGATGTAAAAGACCACGTTGGGACAAAAAAACACAAGTCTAATGCCGTTGCTAGCGATACAAGTGGAAAACTTTCAACGTTTTTCGTCGCCCAAACAGATTCTTTGGATGTGATAAATGCCAAAGTTTTATTTACGGAGGCAATAATTGAGCATGGACTTCCAATCGCACTGGCTGATAACATGGGACAGTTAAATGTTTGTAATGCAACCTTTAAAAATCATTACGCGGTGATCGCGGTCCCAAAAATAAACTTTTCTTGCATGATAATGTCCAGAAAAATTCGCTTTATATTACTATAGAGTCCTTTTAACGAATGAGTTTGATGGTTTATCACAAACCTTAAATGAAAGAAGTCCTTTGTTCTCCTGCACCATGGCCTTGCTTCGTGTTTGGTGCGCAAGCTTTATAACCTCACTGAGGTTATAAAGCTTTTGCCTGTTAAAGAAAGGAGACTGATCCAATGCAGCACAGACTTTCGCGTGCCACGCTGTCACGACCCAGACGCACACCAGTGCGCAATCATATGGGAGCCGCGCTGAGCGCACCTCCAAGCGCGTCTCGCTGCCGGGGACGGCCGGGTATATGGGCCCGACGCTCCAGCGCCATCCATTTTCAGGGCTAGTTGATTCGGCAGGTGGGTTGTTACACACTCCTTAGCGGGTTCCGACTTCCATGGCCACCGTCCTGCTGTCTATATCAACCAGGGTGAGCCCCACACCTTTCGTGAGCGCACTGCGCGCGGAGTGACCCCTGTTACGCGCCCCCGGCAACAGGGGTGGCGGGCAGGTAAGCTGCGCGGGCGGAGCGCGCGGAGTGACCCCTGTTACGAGCCCCCGGCCACGGGGGTGGCGGGCAGGTAAGCTGCTTACCTGCTGCGCGTGACGCCTGCCGCGGCGAAGGCGGACGAGGCGGGGTGTCGGTGCGGTGGGCGCGGTAGTGACCCTGGACGTGCGTCGGGCCCTTCTCGTGGATCGCCTCAGCTACGGCTCCCGGTGGGGCCCTCTCGGGGGAAGGGGCCTCGGTCCCGGACCCCGGCGAGGCGTCCCTTCTCCGCTCCGTAAAAGTGTCCATCTCTTTTCTTTTTTTTTCTTCTGTTGTGGCATATGCAGCAGGTGCCTGCTCGTTTTTCGTATGTGGGTAACAACATTTAACTATGTATATATATTTACCAATTGGTTTAACTGCCACCCGCAAAAAAACAAAAAAAAAAAACAAAACAAAAAAAAAAATCTAATTAATCCACCCGACCCGACCCGCGCGCGGATAAAATCTTTTTTTTTTTTTATTTCATCCGCCCGATCCGCGGATAATCCGCGGACTCCGCGGTTGTGTCCGCAAACCGCGCATCTCTACTAGTTACTATGGTAAGTATTTTTATACATTTTTATTTAGACAATAACATGTTTGGAAAGTATGATAATATACTGTAATATTTGTTGCAATATTGGATATTATTAAAGTTTAAAGGGTAGGAAATTTCAAACAGTACATATATTTGTTCTGTCAAATTGAAAAAAAAATCAATTACATTTAGTGAGAAAATATTAGGTAATATAAATATTAAGTACTCTTCACCATGACTATAAATAGTATAATTTATCTATAACAGTTTTATAACTATACTATATACCAGAGGTGTGGACTCGAGTCATATGACTTGGACTCGAGTCAGACTCGAGTCATGAATTTGATGACTTTAGACTCGACTTGACAAAATGTAAAAAGACTTGCAACTCGACTTCGACTTTAACATCAATGACTTGTGACTTCACTTGGACTTGAGCCTTTTGAATTGACATGACTTGACATGACTTGCTACTTTCCTCAAAACCCAAAGATGAAAAAGTTATTCGGGAGCGCTCCGTATTTTTCATTGTGTACTTGTCTATCGGCGTTGCGTGTGTCAGCTGGTGTGCTCTCAGTACAACAGCCAATCAAATTAGATCTACTTTGTTTTCATCACACAGCATTCATCCAATCAAATTGCAGGACAACCAAGGAAGAAGACATGTCCAAACCACACGCCAGTGAACAAAAAATGATACCTAAAATAATTTTGTTTGGGTATAAAAATTACGAGTTGGTCAACACAAAACGGTTTGCAGTATGCAACACATGCGGTTCCAAAATTACTGATGGAGAGGCAACAACTTCCAACTTCGTCCGGCATTTGAAGTTGCACAAAGAACGGTAAGTTTTGAATGTAAGATAACATTTATTGGCTAAGTAACGTGACTTTTTTTTGCTGTGTAGTTAAATCAGTGAGGCTGTAAACTCACTGCTAACGTTATAACGTTATTGCAAACACGGGAATCTGTTGCAGTTCACTACCTTATTCATACTTTTTGTTCAGTGATTTTTTTTAAGCAGGGTTACGTTAGTCAATATATCACACGTAACGTTAGACGGCGGTCAGCAGCACCGCATATTTTAGCCACCTAAAAAAAGACAAAAATAGTAAAATAAAGGTCAGTTAAAATGTATACTATATTATGAATATGTGTACCGTTTTAGCTAGCTTTCTGACATACTGTTGGTTGTTTACCTCAGTGGTCCCCAACCACCGGGCCGCGGCCCGGTACTGGTCCGTGGATCGATTGGTATCGGGCCGCACAAGAAATATATATATATATTTTTTCTTTTTTTAATTAAATCAACATAAAAAACACAAGATACACTTACAAGTAGTGCACCAACCCAAAAAAACTCTCTCCCCCTTTTGTTCTGGGCATTGAACATGAAGACTCTTCCTTCACTGTTCCGAGTGGCCATGAGAGTCTTGGTAGTGCCTGCCTCCAGTGCTCCAGTGGAGCGAGTTTTCAGCCATGGTGGCATCATACTACGCCCCCATCGTGCACAAATGACTGACAGACTCTTGGCTAATTTGGTCTTTTGCAAATGCAATGCAGCATAGGGCCCTGACATATAAAAAGTACAACTTTTTTGTTATGTTCACGTATATGTCATGTTTTTTCAATGTTAACACTTTTGTACAAATAAGTACATTTGCACTTTATTTTTCAATGTGTTTGTTCTGTAAAGGAATGAGTTAATGTTTCAAATGACTGGTTAATAGTGCTATTATAAAGTGCAATGTCAGCACAATTTTCTTTCCTGCAATTTAAAATGCACTTGTTTTAATAAATAAATACAGCGTTTGAAAAGCATACACAATCTGTGTTAATATATTAGTCTGTGGTTAAAAGGACTTGAAAGGACTCGAAACTCAAAATGCAGGACTTAGGACTTGACTTGGGACTTTCCAGTCTTGACTTTGGACTTGACTCGGGGCTTGCCTGTCTTGACTCGGGACTTGACTCGGACTTGAGGGCAAAGACTTGAGACTTACTTGTGACTTGCAAAACAATGACTTGGTCCCACCTCTGCTATATACATACAGTATATTAACATTAAAGGAAACTACACACTGGTCTTTCCCCGTCTCCCACCGAGTGCTTAATTCGCTTCTTCATATTCTGGTACAGTGTGTGAATGTGATTTCTTAAAATTTCTTAAAAGCTCAGGGAATTTGGGAAGTTCCTGTGGCTAAAAAGGGGCTGTCATATCCAATTCTTGCTTGGACACTGTAAACACAGCAATTGTTCATTCATAGGTGTCTTTTTGTTCATATTCCTAACAGATTTCAGATGTTTTTGTCAACATACTGAACCAAGACCTGGTCCAGTTTGAGCTGAAGGCAAACACCAGCATCACAGTGTACATCACTCAGCAAACACTCGGTAGGTTTGTTCAAGACGACACAGAAATACAGGTAAAAGCCAGTAAATTAGAATATTTTGAAAAATTTGATTTATTTCAGTAATTGCATTCAAAAGGTGTAACTTGTACATTATATTTATTCATTGCACACAGACTGATGCATTCAAATGTTTATTTCATTTAATTTTGATGATTTGAAGTGGCAACAAATGAAAATCCAAAATTCCGTGTGTCACAAAATTAGAATATTACTTAAGGCTAATACAAAAAAGGGATTTTTAGAAATGTTGGCCAACTGAAAAGTATGAAAATGAAAAATATGAGCATGTACAATACTCAATACTTGGTTGGAGCTCCTTTTGCCTCAATTACTGCGTTAATGCGGCGTGGCATGGAGTCGATGAGTTTCTGGCACTGCTCAGGTGTTATGAGAGCCCAGGTTGCTCTGATAGTGGCCTTCAACTCTTCTGCGTTTTTGGGTCTGGCATTCTGCATCTTCCTTTTCACAATACCCCACAGATTTTCTATGGGGCTAAGGTCAGGGGAGTTGGCGGGCCAATTTAGAACAGAAATACCATGGTCCGTAAACCAGGCACGGGTAGATTTTGCGCTGTGTGCAGGCGCCAAGTCCTGTTGGAACTTGAAATCTCCATCTCCATAGAGCAGGTCAGCAGCAGGAAGCATGAAGTGCTCTAAAACTTGCTGGTAGACGGCTGCGTTGACCCTGGATCTCAGGAAACAGAGTGGACCGACACCAGCAGATGACATGGCACCCCAAACCATCACTGATGGTGGAAACTTTACACTAGACTTCAGGCAACGTGGATCCTGTGCCTCTCCTGTCTTCCTCCAGACTCTGGGACCTCGATTTCCAAAGGAAATGCAAAATTTGCATGGTTGGGTGATGGTTTGGGGTGCCATGTCATCTGCTGGTGTCGGTCCACTCTGTTTCCTGAGATCCAGGGTCAACGCAGCCGTCTCCCAGCAAGTTTTAGAGCACTTCATGCTTCCTGCTGCTGACCTGCTCTATGGAGATGGAGATTTCAAGTTCCAACAGGACTTGGCGCCTGCACACAGCGCAAAATCTACCCGTGCCTGGTTTACGGACCATGGTATTTCTGTTCTAAATTGGCCCGCCAACTCCCCTGACCTTAGCCCCATAGAAAATCTGTGGGGTATTGTGAAAAGGAAGATGCAGAATGCCAGACCCAAAAACGCAGAAGAGTTGAAGGCCACTATCAGAGCAACCTGGGCTCTCATAACACCTGAGCAGTGCCAGAAACTCATCGACTCCATGCCACGCCGCATTGACGCAGTAATTGAGGCAAAAGGAGCTCCAACCAAGTATTGAGTATTGTACATGCTCATATTTTTCATTTTCATACTTTTCAGTTGGCCAACATTTCTAAAAATCCCTTTTTTGTATTAGTTTTAAGTAATATTCTAATTTTGTGACACACGGAATTTTGGATTTTCATTTGTTGCCACTTCAAATCATCAAAATTAAATGAAATAAACATTTGAATGCATCAGTCTGTGTGCAATGAATAAATATAATGTACAAGTTACACCTTTTGAATGCAATTACTGAAATAAATCAAGTTTTTCAAAATATTCTAATTTACTGGCTTTTACCTGTAAGTGCAGCAGACAACATCTTTGACAGTG
This sequence comes from Nerophis lumbriciformis, assembly GCF_033978685.3. Taxonomy (NCBI): domain Eukaryota; kingdom Metazoa; phylum Chordata; class Actinopteri; order Syngnathiformes; family Syngnathidae; genus Nerophis; species Nerophis lumbriciformis. The sequence goes on along the minus strand of NC_084549.2, from coordinate 72,208,342 downwards.
ACACAATTGCCCTCCTCTTATACTGTACATCACTGTAAGCCTCCCTCAAGCTTATTGATCTAATGACAAAAAAGGCGTTAGGTATGCACAAAGTAAGTCCTCACGGTCACCGCGTCATTAGCATATATCGCTGAAAGAAAAGGCACGTGTCAACAGGCTTTTACGTGGCTTTACCCTTTTCATCCCGCGATGGATCTGTCTTCATTTGTGTCGCAGCACAAAGGTCTGCCGTCGCCTTTTAAGATGATCCGCAAAAGGTCACACAGTCTTCATACATAGTCTCCTTTCTGAAGGAGAAGCGAGAGGGAGTGGGGGACAAACTCTGAATATTGCATCTCAGCATTTCAAACGCCATGACGCTGCGAAATAAACTTGGGTATGGTGGACTCCAGGGAGAGACTGTGGATCTTCTGAATGTTGTCTTTAGTACCATGAGGGGCGGGGCGGGGCGGCTGATCTTCAAAGGCTCTGTAACGGTCACATAACCTCAGCTTTGATATGTTGCAACTGAAACTTGTACAGAATTGTATTATTTACTACAGCAGCCAACGGGGGCGTAATCAATTCAATTGCTGCCTGAACGGGCAGCAGAGGAAATCAAAAGACAACGTAAACAGTAGCAGAGAGACATTGCTGTTGCTCATTTTGAACTAAATATTCATGCAATATTGTAAATAAAATTGTGAAAAGTAAATGGACCGAGGTCCCCCGTGTTAGCACGCCAATAAAATACAACCGGAGCAACTTTGGTAGCTTGGAAGCCAATGTTTTCATATTTTTATATGCTTATGTTCCACAAAGTGCTCTGTTGTCTTGATCATTTTGAAAAGCTGTGAACCTCGGTTTATACAGGTAAAAGCCAGTAAATTAGAATATTTTGAAAAACTTGATTTATTTCAGTAATTGCATTCAAAAGGTGTAACTTGTACATTATATTTATTCATTGCACACAGACTGATGCATTCAAATGTTTATTTCATTTAATTTTGATGATTTGAAGTGGCAACAAATGAAAATCCAAAATTCCGTGTGTCACAAAATTAGAATATTACTTAAGGCTAATACAAAAAAGGGATTTTTAGAAATGTTGGCCAACTGAAAAGTATGAAAATGAAAAATATGAGCATGTACAATACTCAATACTTGGTTGGAGCTCCTTTTGCCTCAATTACTGCGTTAATGCGGCGTGGCATGGAGTCGATGAGTTTCTGGCACTGCTCAGGTGTTATGAGAGCCCAGGTTGCTCTGATAGTGGCCTTCAACTCTTCTGCGTTTTTGGGTCTGGCATTCTGCATCTTCCTTTTCACAATACCCCACAGATTTTCTATGGGGCTAAGGTCAGGGGAGTTGGCGGGCCAATTTAGAACAGAAATACCATGGTCCGTAAAGCAGGCACGGGTAGATTTTGCGCTGTGTGCAGGCGCCAAGTCCTGTTGGAACTTGAAATCTCCATCTCCATAGAGCAGGTCAGCAGCAGGAAGCATGAAGTGCTCTAAAACTTGCTGGTAGACGGCTGCGTTGACCCTGGATCTCAGGAAACAGAGTGGACCGACACCAGCAGATGACATGGCACCCCAAACCATCACCCAACCATGCAAATTTTGCATTTCCTTTGGAAATCGAGGTCCCAGAGTCTGGAGGAAGACAGGAGAGGCACAGGATCCACGTTGCCTGAAGTCTAGTGTAAAGTTTCCACCATCAGTGATGGTTTGGGGTGCCATGTCATCTGCTGGTGTCGGTCCACTCTGTTTCCTGAGATCCAGGGTCAACGCAGCCGTCTACCAGCAAGTTTTAGAGCACTTCATGCTTCCTGCTGCTGACCTGCTCTATGGAGATGGAGATTTCAAGTTCCAACAGGACTTGGCGCCTGCACACAGCGCAAAATCTACCCGTGCCTGCTTTACGGACCATGGTATTTCTGTTCTAAATTGGCCCGCCAACTCCCCTGACCTTAGCCCCATAGAAAATCTGTGGGGTATTAAGGAAGATGCAGAATGCCAGACCCAAAAACGCAGAAGAGTTGAAGGCCACTATCAGAGCAACCTGGGCTCTCATAACACCTGAGCAGTGCCAGAAACTCATCGACTCCATGCCACGCCGCATTAACGCAGTAATTGAGGCAAAAGGAGCTCCAACCAAGTATTGAGTATTGTACATGCTCATATTTTTCATTTTCATACTTTTCAGTTGGCCAACATTTCTAAAAATCCCTTTTTTGTATTAGCCTTAAGTAATATTCTAATTTTGTGACACACGGAATTTTGGATTTTCATTTGTTGCCACTTCAAATCATCAAAATTAAATGAAATAAACATTTGAATGCATCAGTCTGTGTGCAATGAATAAATATAATGTACAAGTTACACCTTTTGAATGCAATTACTGAAATAAATCAAGTTTTTCAAAATATTCTAATTTACTGGCTTTTACCTGTATATAACACATGATATAAAATACTAAATAAAGACATTTTAAATTAATTCAATGATCTACTACTTTAATCAAGTCTGAGTGTTTTAAAATCATGGCTCAAGGTAATTTCCTGCATGTTTGTTTTTCCGACGTGTTTCAGCACCGCTCGTGGACTCCAGCGCCCTCCACAGTGGCTCGGCCATGTTGGTGCTGATCTCTGTGGTCTTTGTCGGCTTAGCGGCGTTCTTCATCTACAAGTTTAAAAGGTGAGCTTACCAAAATGACTATAAAAAGCTTAGCGTTTTTGAATTTCCTCTTGGCCGTTCTCTCGTCACAAGGAAAATCCCGTGGATCCACGTGGAGACGGAGGAGAGTCGGGAGAAAGAGCCCGAAGTGATCAGCACAGTCAGTCAGAACGACAACATGTCCAAGGTCAAGCTCAGTGAGTTTCCCTCGGAGAAGGAACTCATGGGAAAAGAGCTGGAGGCCAGGAAAAGAGGTGCATTGACTTTTCTTCTTCTTTTTTTTTTTTAATGCCATCACTTTGACAAACGACAGCTTTGACACAAACATGACACAATGAAATACTGCACATGAGCGTTTGTGACACTTTAATACGGGATTTAAAGTGTGGCTGTCACCACGAGAGGCGAAAGCTTATACATGTCGTTTATTTAAATCACACTTTCTCTGTCCCCAACGTTAGGGACACCTGCAACATTAGAAGAAAAATATCTGCCTTTAAAAAGAGGATGAGCGCTATTAATTCGACTCAATTAAATCCAACATAGGCAAATGCAGTTGAAGTCATGAAGGCTGCAGACTTCTTTCTTTCTGTTCTTCCACATTTGTCAGCCGCGGCTTTCTTTCCGAGTGATCGCCGGTGTGTTTGCGCGTGCCGGGCGAGATCTTTGATTTCAGGCTGGCTGGGTGAAAGTCATTTACCAGCCGGCAGGTTCGGGGGTTTCATCAAAGTCTTACTTGTCGTCTTCTTCAGAGATGGAAGTGTTTCCAATCAAGTTCCCGCGAAGCGTTGAGATCCATCATCTGCTGTCACGAGTACAGTACTTCTTAGATTACAGTGCACCCAGATAGTAGTCACGGCGCTTTACTTTTTCCACATTTTGTTATGGTACGGCCTTATTCCAAAATGTAATAAATTAATCTTGTCCTCAAAGTGTCAGAGCTTGGTCCGCATTGCCGGCAGTAAGTCGGACACGTTTCCAGTGAGGGTTGGACTCCGCCAAGGCCGCCCTTTGTCACCCATTCTGTTCATAACCTTTATGGACAGAATTTCTAGGCGCAGTCAAGGCGTTGAGGGGATCTGGTTTGGTGGCTGCAGGATTAGGTCTCTGCTATTTGCAGATGATGTGGTCCTGATGGCTTCCTCCGGCCAAGATCTTCAGCTCTCACTGGATCGGTTCGCAGCAGAGTGTGAAGCGACCGGGATGAGAATCAGCACCTCCAAGTCCGAGTCCATGGTTCTCTCCCGGAAAAGGGTGGAGTGCCATCTCCGGGTTGGGGAGGAGATCTTGCCCCAAGTGGAGGAGTTCAAGTACCTCGGAGTCTTGTTCACGAGTGGGGGAAGAGTGGATCGTGAGATCGACAGGCGGATCGGTGCGGCATCTTCAGTAATGCGGACGCTGTATCGATCCGTTGTGGTGAAGAAGGAGCTGAGCCGGAAGGCAAAGCTCTCAATTTACCGGTCGATCTACGTTCCCATCCTCACCTATGGTCATGAGCTTTGGGTTATGACCCAAAGGACAAGATCACGGGTACAGGCGGCCGAAATGAGTTTCCTCCGCCGGGTGGCGGGGCTCTCCCTTAGAGATAGGGTGAGAAGCTCTGTCATCCGGGAGGAGCTCAAAGTAAAGCCGCTGCTCCTCCACATCGAGAGGAGCCAGATGAGGTGGTTCGGGCATCTGGTCAGGATGCCACCCGAACGCCTCCCTAGGAAGGTGTTTCGGGCACGTCCGACCGGTAGGAGGCCACGGGGAAGACCCAGGACACGCTGGGAAGACTATCTCTCCCGGCTGGCCTGGGAACGCCTCGCGATCCCCCGGGAGGAGCTGGACGAAGTGGCTGGGGAGAGGAAAGTCTGGGCTTCCCTGCTTAAGCTGCTGCCCCCGCGACCCGACCTCGGATAAGCGGAAGAAGATGGATGGATGGATGGATGGATGGATTGTCCTCAAAGTGCAAATGTATTTAAAAGAAAAAAATCACATGTACATCATCCATATTCACAGTATTTGCTCAATACTCTGTTGACGCACCTCTGGCAGAAATCACAACCTATCTGTGGGCAGTTTCTCCCATTCCTCTTGGCAGCACCTCTCAAGCTCTATCAGGTTGGATGGGAAACATTGGTGAGAAGCATTGGTTTTCATCCAGGATATCTCTGTACATTGTTGCATTCATCTTTCCCTCTGTACCTGACTGGTCTCCCAGTTCCTGTCACTGAAAACCATCCCCACAGCATGATGCTGCCACCACCATGCTTCATTGTCCTGGTTTTCTCCGAACACGATGCCTGGCATTCACGCCAAATACTTCAATCTTTGACTCATCAGACCAGAGAATTTGTTTCTCATGGTCTGAGAGTCTTTCAGGGGAATTTTACTAAGAAATGGTTTCCGTCTGGCCACTTTACCATACAGGCCTGATTGGTGAATAGCTGCAGAGATGATTGTCCTTCTGGAAGGTTCTCCTCTCTCCACAGAGGAATGATGTAGCTCTGACAGAGTGACCATCAGGTTCTTGGTCAGCTCCCTGACGAGACTAAGATGAATGCAACAATGTACAGAGACATCCTGGATGAAAACCAATGCTTTCCATCTAATCTGATGGATCTTGAGAGGTGCTGCAAACAGGAATAGGCGAAACTGCCCAAAGATAGGTGTGCCAAGTTTGTGGCATTGTATTCAAAAACACTTGAGGCTGTTGTTACCAAAGATGCATCAACAATGTACATGTGGTTTCTTAGTTAGAATTTTTTTTTAGATTTGCAAAATATTTCACATGTCATTATGGGCTATTGTCTGTAGAATTTAAGGAAGAAAAATGTATTCCATTTTGCAATAAAGCTGTACAATAATAAAATGTGGAAAAAGTAAACTGCTGAAAATCAGTTCCGGATGCACTGTACGTAAGGATTATTAGTAAAACCATTTCAAAGATGTCTGGGATTCAGACAATTTTGTGCAATTTATTGTTCATAAAATGCATCTTGAAGCAATTGAGGCAAATCTGAGCATATGTGCTTTTGATTCAATCAGAACTAGTTTGAAACTGAGCTCAGAACATTCAAATATTTTATTATTTTGAAAATAACAATTGGGGAAATGAATGGTTAATTCTGTGGGATCTGAGCTGAGAATGTTGTTGTGGCTTGTGCAGCCCTTTGAGACATTTGTGATTAAGGGCTATATAAGTAAACTTTGATTGATTGACTGATAATTTCCCCAAAGTTTTGTGGACTACTTAGTTGCAACTAGCAGAGGCGCTACTGATTCTGTCTGAACTTGTTTTACGATCTAAAGAAGTACAACATAAAACTGAGTACAGAGCATTCAGACAATAATTTGCCAATTTAATTAAAACCCAGATAGGAACTATTTTGTTTCCATTGGTGACTTTGTATCAGAACCAACCAACGTAACATGTGGAGTCCCCCAAGGTTCAATCTTGGGGCCAACTTTATTTAACATCTATATACTCCCACTAGGACAAATCATGCAAAATAATAACATTGACCATCATTGCTATGCCGATGACACCCAAATCTATGTAGCGCTATCACCAAATGACTATCGCCCCATAGATCGTCTGTGCCAGTGCATTGAGCAAGTCAAACACTGGATGTGCCAAAATTTCCTACAACTAAATGAAGATAAAACTGAGATAATTGTTTTTGCTGCTAAAAAAGAAAGGTTTAAAGTCATCCAATACCTTCAATCACTGTCCCTGAAAACCTCAAATAAAGCCAGAATTCTTGGGGTTATTTTAGATTCTGATTTACATTTCGACAGTCACATCAAATCAGTAACAAAATCGGCCTACTATCACCTCGAAAATGTAACAAGACTTAGAGGGCTCGTGTCAGCTCAAGACTTAGAAAAACTTGTACATGCCTTTATTACCAGTAGGCTAGACCAGTGTTTTTCAACCACTGTGCCTGGGCACACTAGTGTGCCGTGAGATACAGTCTGGTGTGCCGTGGGAGATTATGTAATTTCACGTAATTGGGTTAAAAATATTTTTTGCAAACCAGTAATTATAATCCGCAAATAATGTGCCGTTGTTGAGTGTCTGTACTGTCTAGAGCTCGGCAGAGTAACCGTGTAATACTCTTCCATATCGGTAGGTGGCAGCAGGTAGCAAATTGCTTTGTAGATGTCGGGAACATGGTTTGTCGTGATCACAATGTGCAGGTAAAAAGGTATCTAACGCTTATACCAAAAAAAGACAAAAGGCGAGTGCCGCTAAGAAAAGACATTGAAGCTTAGGAATGGCTATGCAAAATTAAAGTAAACTGAACTTGCTGCAAAGTAAACAAAAACAGAATGCTGGACGACAGCAAAGACTTACAGCTTGTGGAGCAGACGGCGTACACAAAGTACATCCGTACATGACATTGACAATCAACATTGTCCCCACATTTAGGATAGTGTCCGCACAACTTAAATAGTTTTGATTGCCAAAACAAAGCAGTTGCGGGGAATAGCGTTCAAGGAAGACATGAAACTGCTACAGGAAAATACCAACAAAACAGGAAAAGCCACCGAAATAGGACCGCAAGACAAGAACTAAAACACGACACACATAAAAAACCTCAAAATAAGTCACAGCGTGATGTGACAGGTTGTGACAGTACACCTCCTTTGAGACAAGAGTTATAGTGAAGCATGTTTGTTATGGTTTGAATTCATTTACAACAATTGCGAAAACAACTTTTTATTGTCAATATCGGCTGCTGAGTTTCATTTTTCAATGATTTCTGCTGGTTGTGTGCCTTGGGATTTTTTCAATGAAGAAAACGTGCCTTGGCTCAGAAAAGGTTGAAAAACACTGGGCTAGACTATTGTAATGGTCTCCTTGCAGGTCTTCCCAAAAAAAACTGTCAGGTAGCTACAGCTTGTTCAGAACGCTGCTGCTAGAGTTCTAACAAAGACCAAAAAATGTGAGCACATTACACCAATTCTTAAATCTTTACATTGGCTCCATGTACATCAGAGAACTGATTTCAAAATCCTCCTGCTCACATATAAATCACTACATGGTCTAGGGCTGAAGTATATCACTGATATGCTCCCACTATATAAGCCCTCTAGATCACTAAGATCTTCTGAGACCAATCTGTTAGCGGTTCCCAGAGTAAACTCAAATCAAGGGAGAGCATCATTCAGTCACTATGCAACAAATAGCTGGAATAAACTTCCTGAAGATGTCAGACTTTCCCCAACTCTGACTACTTTTAAAACTAGACTGAAAACTTTTATGTTCACCTTAGCTTTCAGCTCAATCTTTTACTTCTGCACTGTTTTTATTTTTTATTGTCTGCATTTTAATTTAGCTTTTATTTTCTTTCATTTCACTTTGTTGTACCACATGTTTGTTGTGCTGTGAAGCACTTTGAGTCTGCCTTGTGTATGAAAAGTGCTATACAAATAAAGTTGCCTTGCCTAAAAACACCATTTCAAAAATAGATATAAATGTATTAATGGATTGTAAATGTTTTCATTGTCGAGCAAATAAATGTAGTAGGCCATTGTTGTTCAATAACAGAAAAAAAACCGATTAATTTTTTATGATGTTTGCCACAATTGCAAAGAACTTAAAACAGTAGAAAAAAAATGTATTTCAAAAATATAAAGAATTTAAAAAAAATAATGCAATGTTTGATAAAAAATAAGATGTTTTTAAATACCTAAATCAAACTTAGTTTTTTTCTTTCAGTAGAGTGATTTGCACAACTTAGCCTATATACAGTACTGTGTAGAAATGATTTATTTAAAAAAACAAAAAACATTTATTTGCCGGCATCAACTATAAAATGTTTCCAATATTCCAAGGTAGCATTTTTTCTAAAAACAAAGTGATTCAATGTCAAAATATACTCAGTTGATGTGTGTAAATTTGTGTAACATGTTAACATAAAAATAGTTCCATCCATTCATCCATCTTCTTCCGCTTATCCGAGGTCGGGTCGCGGGGGCAGCAGCCTAAGCAGGGAAGCCCAGACTTCCCTCTCCCCAGCCACTTCGTCCAGCTCTTCCTGTGGGACCCCGAGGCGTTCCCAGGCCAGCCGGGAGACATAGTCTTCCCAACGTGTCCTGGGTCTTCCCCGTGGCCTCCTACCGGTCGGACGTGCCCTAGGGAGGCGTTCGGGTGGCATCCTGACCAGATGCCCGAACCACCTCGTCTGGCTCCTCTCGATGTGGAGGAGCAGCGGCTTTACTTTGAGCTCCCCCCGGATGGCAGAGCTTCTCACCCTATCTCTAAGGGAGAGCCCCGCCACCCGGCGGAGGAAACTCATTTCGGCCGCTTGTACCCGTGATCTTGTCCTTTCGGTCATAACCCAAAGCTCATGACCATAGGTGAGGATGGGAACGTAGATCGACCGGTAAATCGAGAACTTTGCCTTCCGGCTCAGCTCCTTCTTCACCACAACGGATCGATACAGCGTCCGCATTACTGAAGACGCCGCACCGATCCGCCTGTCGATCTCACGATCCACTCTTCCCTCACTCGTGAACAAGACTCTGAGGTACTTGAACTCCTCCACTTGGGGCAAGATCTCCTCCCCAACCCGGAGATGGCACTCCACCCTTTTCCGAGCGAGAACCATGGACTCGGACTTGGAGGTGCTGATTCTCATCCCAGTCGCTTCACACTCGGCTGCGAACCGATCCAGTGAGAGCTGAAGATCCTGGCCAGATGAAGCCAACAGGACCACATCATCTGCAAAAAGCAGAGACCTAATCCTGCAGCCACCAAACCAGATCCCCTCAACGCCTTGACTGCGCCTAGAAATTCTGTCCATAAAAGTTATGAACAGAATCGGTGACAAAGGGCAGCCTTGGCGGAGTCCAACCCTCACTGGAAACGTGTCCGACTTACTGCCGGCAATGCGGACCAAGCTCTGGCACTGAGCATACAGGGAGCGGACTGCCACAATCAGACAGTCCGATACCCCATACTCTCTGAGCACTCCCCACAGGACTTCCCGAGGGACACGGTCGAATGCCTTCTCCAAGTCCACAAAACACATGTAGACTGGTTGGGCAAACTCCCATGCACCCTCAAGGACCCTGCCCAGAGTATAGAGCTGGTCCACAGTTCCACGACCAGGACGAAAACCACACTGTTCCTCCTGAATCCGAGGTTCGACTATCCAGCGTAGCCTCCTCTCCAGTACACCTGAATAGACCTTACCGGGAAGGCTGAGGAGTGTGATCCCACGATAGTTAGAGCACACCCTCCGGTTCCCCTTCTTAAAAATAGTTATCCTACAAAAAGAATAATAAAGATTTGTTCTTCTTGTTGAATCCTTCTTTAAGTTTAATATTACCACAATACTAAAACAATTAGTAAGGCTTGTTTTAAGGTGCGTTCAGGACCAGGTGAAAGTGTTCATGGGAAATGCAGTGTTCATTGGTTTTTAAAAGCAAAATAACGTTAAGATTATGCTAAACCCCATATTCCTCCCAGGATGTGCTATTTGTTTTATTTTTCATTTAATTAAATGTTTTGATTAACTTGAGTGAAATTAAGTGTTCCCACTCTAAACGGCTCTAACCGACGCCACTCGGAGAAGAAAAATCCATTAACCTTCTCTCATTTCTGCCGTCTGTGTGAGGGCGAGGAGACAGGGGGAGGGGGACCAGAATTCCTAAAATGTTAAAATGATGATTTGAACAATGGAAACTGGATGGGACAGATACAATTTTGATTCACTAATGTAATCTCTGCAAGTAGCAATTACATGTCAGTGACCTGCGTAATTGCCAACACGGATGGATGGCCTTCTGTTGCATTTTAAGTACAAGTTGGCAGACTTTATTAAGCTATAAAAGACAGTCGGGCTTGTTTGTTGTGATGCACTGTTCACTGCATTGACATTCACACAACTCTCCAATATGACATGGAGCTAAAGTAAGTACACCCCTTACATTTTCAGCAAGGGGACAACACTATGATAATACATTTGGATAGACGTAAGTGTCAGTGTTTGTATCATGAGGTGTACTGTATTCACAGCCATTCGGACATCTACAATGGCTGCGATGAGTCATTTTCAGTGGGGAGTAGGTTGTCCCCATACCAATTTTTGGTACCGGTACCTAAATGTATTTCGATACTTTTCTAGATAAAGGGGACCAGAAAAAATGGCATTATTGGCTTTATTTGAACAAAAAATCAATCAAACATATGTTTCTTATTGCAATTTTGTCCTTAAAGGGGAACATTATCACAATTTCAGAAGGGTTAATACCAGAGGTGGGACCAAGTCATTGTTTTGCAAGTCACAAGTAAGTCTCAAGTCTTTGCCCTCAAGTCCGAGTCAAGTCCCGAGTCAAGACAGGCAAGCCCCGAGTCAAGTCCAAAGTCAAGACTGGAAAGTCTCAAGTCAAGTCCTAAGTCCTGCATTTTGAGTTTCGAGTCCTTTCAAGTCCTTTTAACCACAGACTAATATATTAACACAGATTGTGTATGCTTTTCAAACGCTGTATTTATTTATTAAAACAAGTGCATTTTAAATTGCAGGAAAGAAAATTGTGCTGACATTGCACTTTATAATAGCACTATTAACCAGTCATTTTAAACATTAACTCATTCCTTTACAGAACAAACACATTGAAAAATAAAGTGCAAATGTACTTATTTGTACAAAAGTGTTAACATTGAAAAAACATGACATATACGTGAACATAACAAAAAAGTTGTACTTTTTATATGTCAGGGCCCTATGCTGCATTGCATTTGCAAAAGACCAAATTAGCCAAGAGTCTGTCAGTCATTTGTGCACGATGGGGGCGTAGTATGATGCCACCATGGCTGAAAACTCGCTCCACTGGAGCACTGGAGGCAGGCACTGCCAAGACTCTCATGGCCACTCGGAACAGTGAAGGAAGAGTCTTCATGTTCAATGCCCAGAACAAAAGGGGGAGAGAGTTTTTTGGGTTGGTGCACTACTTGTAAGTGTATCTTGTGTTTTTTATGTTGATTTAATAAAAAAAATAAAAAAATATATATTTCTTGTGCGGCCCGATACCAATCGATCCACGGACCAGTACCGGGCCGCGGCCCGGTGGTTGGGGACCACTGAGGTAAACAACCAACAGTATGTCAGAAAGCTAGCTAAAACGGTACACATATTCATAATATAGTATACATTTTAACTGACCTTTATTTTACTATTTTTGTCTTTTTTTTAGGTGGCTAAAATACGCGGTGCTGCTGACCGCCGTCTAACGTTACGTGTGATATATTGACTAACGTAACCCTGCTTAAAAAAATCACTGAACAAAAAGTATGAATAAGGTAGTGAACTGCAACAGATTCCCGTGTTTGCAATAACGTTATAACGTTAGCAGTGAGTTTACAGCCTCACTGATTTAACTACACAGCAAATAAAAGTCACGTTACTTAGCCAATAAACGTTATCTTACATTCAAAACTTACCGTTCTTTGTGCAACTTCAAATGCCAGACGAAGTTGGAAGTTGTTTCCTCTCCATCAGTAATTTTGGAACCGCATGTGTTGCATACTGCAAACTGTTTTGTGTTGACCACCTCGTAATTTTTATACCCAAACAAAATTATTTTAGGCATCATTGTTTGTTCACTGGCGTGTGGTTTGGACATGTCTTCTTCGTTGGTTGTCCTGCAATTTGATTGGATGAATGCTGTGTGATGAAAACAAAGTAGATGTAATTTGATTGGCTGTTGTACTGAGAGCACACCAGCTGACACACGCAACGCTGATAGACAAGTACACAATGAAAAATACGGAGCGCTCCCGAATAACTTTTTCATCTTTGGGTTTTGGGGAAAGTAGCAAGTCATGTCAAGTCATGTCAATTCAAAAGGCTCAAGTCCAAGTGAAGTCACAAATCATTGATGTTAAAGTCTAAGTCGAGTTGCAAGTCTTTTTACATTTTGTCAAGTCGAGTCTAAAGTCATCAAATTCATGACTCGAGTCTGAAATTTTACCCATCACGCAATATCCCTAAAAAAAGCTTGTGCCTGATTTTAACCATCGTTATAAACACCCGTCCATTTTCCTGTGACGTCACATAGTGAAGCCAACACAAACAAACATGGCGGAAAGAACAGCAAGCTATAGCGACATTAGCTCGGATTCAGACTCGGATTTCAGCGGCTTAAGCGATTCAACAGATTACGCATGTATTGAAACGGATGGTTGTAGTGTGGAGGCAGGTAGCGAAAACCAAATTGAAGAAGAAACTGAAGCTATTGAGCCATATCGGTTTGAACCGTATGCAAGCGAAACCGACGAAAACGACACGACAGCCAGCGACACGGGAGAAAGCGAGGACGAATTCGGCGATCGCCTTCTAACCAACGATTGGTATGTGTTTGTTTGGCATTAAAGGAAACTAACAACTATGAACTAGGTTTACAGCATATGAAATACATTTGGCAACAACATGCACTTTGAGAGTGCAGACAGCCCAATTTTCATCAATTAATATATTCTGTAGACATACACTCATCCGCGCTCTTTTCCTGAAAGCTGATCTGTCCAGTTTTGGAGTTGATGTCAGCAGGCCAGGGAAGCTAGGGTCGATAGGGGGTTTAGCTCGCTCGTCTGCGGGAACAAACTGCCGCCATTGTTTGCCGTTCTACCGAGGTCCTTTGTCCCTGAATTGCTCACACACTCCGGCAGATTCAATGTTTACCATTTTTCCTACATTTTTTAGAGGTGCCGCCCATGTGGCGACCCGATCAGTGTTCCCGTTCTGTCTGTTCTTGGACGGGTTTGTACTGAAAATGTAATTTCATGGTACCTTTTTAGCGCAATGACTGTAGTGACGATAAAGTTCCATCCATTCCATCCATCCAAACCGCAATGTGGAAGTACGTGATTGAGGGGTCGATAGTTCTAATCCGGCCACCCTCTGAATGTCAGCATACTGAAATTGTATTTCTGAAGGTTCAAATTAACCCTTAGACTGGAACTGCAGCTTTCAAGAGAAAGAGTATGGGCCTGATTACTCTTCTGATGTCCTCTCGAACAACTGTCCTTAAATACCTTTTACACGAAGACACTTACTCTTTTGCTGGCCCCACTATGGACTGGACTCTTACAATATTATGTCAGACCCACTCGACATCCATTGCATTCGGTCTCCCCTAGAGGGGGGGTGGAGGGTTACCCACATATGCGGTCCTCTCCAAGGTTTCTCATAGTCATTCACATCGACGTCCCACTGGGGTGAGTTTTTCCTTGCCCTTATGTGGGCTCTGTACCGAGGATGTCGTTGTGGCTTGTGCAGCCCTTTGAGACACTTGTGATTTAGGGCTATATAAATAAACATTGATTGATTGATTGATTGAATGGGGGTCTGGCGGCAGATTTCTTTGACTTTATCGTTGGAAATGCATCTGCTTTGAGTGTGGCAGGATATCCACACATTCTTGCCATCTCTGTCGTAGCATAGCTTTCGTCGGTAAAGTGTGCGGAACAAACGTCCAATTTCTTGCCACTTTCGCATCTTTGGGCCACTGGTGCAACTTGAATCCGTCCCTGTTCGTGCTGTTACACCCTCCGACAACACACCGACGAGGCACGATGTCTCCAAGGTACGGAAAACAGTCGAAAAAAACGGAAAATAACAGAGCTGATTTGACTCGGTGTTTGAGAAAATGGCGGATTGCTTCCCGATGTGACGCCACGTTGTGACGTCATCGCTCCGAGAGCGAATATTAGAAAGGCGTTTAATTCGCCAAAATTCACCCATTTAGAGTTCGGAAATCGGTTAAAAAAATATATGGTCTTTTTTCTGCAACATCAAGGTATATATTGACGCTTACATAGGTCTGGTGATAATGTTCCCCTTTAAATAAAATAGTTAACATACAAGAAAACTTTTCTTTTAGCAGTAAGTAAACAAACAAAGACTCCTAATTAGTCTGCTGACGTATGCAGTAACATATTGTGTCATTTATCATTCTATTATTTTGTACACATTATTAAGGACAAGTGGTAAAAAATAAAGTATTAATCTACTTGTTCATTTACTGTTAATGTCTGCTTATTTTCTGTTTTAACATGGTCTATCTACACTTCTATTAAAATGTAATAAAAACGTATTATTCTGTTGTTTGATGCTTTACATTAGTTTTGGATGATACCATAAATTTGGGTATCGAGCCGATACCAAGTAGTTACAGGATCATACATTGGTCATAATTTAAGTCCTCATGTGTCCAGGGACGTATTTCCTGAGTTTATAAACATAAAATACTTTTTTTTTTAAACGAACAATATTTTGTGATGATGTAATCATAGTAGTATCGACGAGATACGCTCCTGTGCTTGGCATCATTACAGTGGATGTCAGGTGTAGATCCACCCATGGCGTTTGTTAAATTAAAAAATTTTTTAGACATAAAGTGCTTACACTGCTGTGAGATGGACAACTATCACCTTTCAAACAAGCTAGCAATTGCACATTTCAAACTGCCTGGCTCGTGTACATTCACCGGCTCTCCATCACTAACTTGGCGATAGGCCACGCCCCCCTCGGGACGACCATTTGTCTGCCTAATGTGTTGAGAAGCTGCCCAAATTGGATTCTGACCAGGACTTGTGATGAGTTGTATTGACCAATGTATTTTTCTTGTTCCTAGGAACGGCAGGAAGGAACATGGAGAGAATTGTAACCAGGGAGTACCCAAACTGTACTAACGTCTAAGACATGCACACTGTTGCCCAGTAAGTACAGATTGTCGTCTATCAATTGTGCTGCAAATTGTTCGCTTTCTTAGCTTTTTTTTTATTTTTTACTATCATTAGTACTTAGTCCATGCTGATGGTCGCTATACTGTAAATCATGTTTTCAACTTTAATGCCTAATAAAAGTAAATATCTACTTGACACTACTTGATAAGGATTCATCCACCAAGCGAGACTGTATAAGAACTGTTGCACGGCCACATGAGGAATTTTAGTAGGAAGTTGTACAAAAATGTAAGCTTCATATTACATTTAATGTGTACTGTTTTTTTTGTTTTTTTTAGCACACAGTAGTCGTAAACCGAAAAAAAACAAATTTAGACTTGCTGGGCTGAAAGTGAAATAAATCAGAACCTGATTAGCAATGTTTAAGTAACAAATGTAAAAAATAGGTTGACTATTAGGACATAAAACTAGGGCTGTCATTAATAACAAGTTAACTCATGTGATTCATCTAAAAAAATATAGCATTAATTAGAACTGGGCCGATAAAACGTTATCTATATATCGCAATAGACACATAATTGATATCAATATAAAATATAAAATGCGTTTGACAAAACATTCGATATACAGTCCAGGCCAATAGTTTGGACACACCTTCTCTTTCAATGTCTTTTCTTTATTTCCATGACTATTTACATTGTAGATTGTCACATCAAAGTTAAGAATGAACACATGTGGAGTTATGTACTTAACAAAAAAGGTGAAATAACTGAAAACATGTTTTATTATTCTAGTTTCTTCAAAATAGCCACCCTTTGCTCTGATTATTGCTTTGCATACTCTTGGCATTCTCTCCATGAGCTTCAAGCACACCTGTGAAGTGAAAACCATTTCAAGCCCATTGAGAGAATGCCAAGAATACGCAAAGCAGTAATTAAAGCAAAGGGTGGCTATTTTGAAGTTCATAACCCCACACGTGTTCATTCATAACTTTGATTTGACAATCCATCCATCCATCCATCCATCCATCCATCTTCTTCCGCTTATCCGAGGTCGGGTCGCGGGGGCAGCAGCCTAAGCAGGGAAGTCCAGACTTTCCTCTCCCCAGCCACTTCGTCCAGCTCCTGCCGGGGGATCCCGAGGCGTTCCCAGGCCAGCTGGGAGACATAGTCTTCCCAACGTGTCCTGGGTCTTCCCTGTGGCCTCCTACCGGTTGGACGTGCCCTAAACACCTCCCTAGGGAGGCGTTCGGGTGGCATCCTGACCAGATGCCCGAACCACCTCATCTGGCTCCTCTCCATGTGGAGGAGCAGCGGCTTTACTTTGAGCTCCCCCCGGATGACAGAGCTTCTCACCCTATCTCTAAGGGAGAGCCCCGCCACCCGGCGGAGGAAACTCATTTCGGCCGCTTGTACCCGTGATCTTGTCCTTTCGGTCATAACCCAAAGCTCATGACCATAGGTGAGGATGGGAACGTAGATCGACCGGAAAATTGAGAGCTTTGCCTTCCGGCTCAGCTCCTTCTTCACCACAACGGATCGATACAGCGTCCGCATTACTGAAGACGCCGCACCGATCCGCCTGTCGATCTCACGATCCACTCTTCCCCGACTCGTGAACAAGACTCCTAGGTACTTGAACTCCTCCACTTGGGGCAGGGTCTCCTCCCCAACCCGGAGATGGCACTCCACCCTTTTCCGGGCGAGAACCATGGACTCGGACTTGGAGGTGCTGATTCTCATCCCAGTCGCTTCACACTCGGCTGCGAACCGATCCAGTGAGAGCTGAAGATCCTGGCCAGATGAAGCCATCAGGACCACATCATCCGCAAAAAGCAGAGACCTAATCCTGCAGCCATCAAACCGGATCCCCTCAACGCCTTGACTGCGCCTAGAAATTCTGTCCATAAAAGTTATGAACAGAATCGGTGACAAAGGGCAGCCTTGGCGTAGTCCAACCCCCACTGGAAACGTGTCCGACCTACTGCCGGCAATGCGGACCAAGCTCTGACACTGATCATACAGGGAGCGGACCGCCACAATCAGACAGTCCGATACCTGAGCACTCCCCACAGGACCTCCCGAGGGACACGGTCGAATGCCTTCTCCAAGTCCACAAAGCACATGTAGACTGGTTGGGCAAACTCCCATGCACCCTCAAGGACCCTGCCGAGAGTATAGAACTGGTCCACAGCTCCACGACCAGGACGAAAACCACACTTTTCCTCCTGAATCCGAGGTTCGACTATCCGGCGTGACAATCTACAATGTAAATAGTCATGAAAATTAAAAAAACGCATTGAATAAGAAGGTGTGTCCAAACTTTTGGTCTGTACTGTATATTTATATTTTTGGTCGGAACAAAACAGTAATTATGAAGCAAGATTTGTTGCATGAAGTCACTCGCGCTCTGGGAACCCAGCAAACAGGAAACAGGAAGTGTCAGTGAGCGGTGGGAGGGACACGCTAACAGCCAATCAGGTAAGAGTAAACTTTTAGCCCCTTATGAGCTTCTCCGTAGCTGGCTCTGTGTCCTTACTTTCTTAGCGGCTGACATAGCAAAACATGGCTAATGCTAACGCCAACGAGAGCGAGATGTTTGTTACGAATAAAAGTGTTGTCAGAACTTTGATTTTGTGGCAACAGGCGTGGGACAAGTGACAACGTTTGTTTCAAAAAGGCATCCGCACAACAAAGTTGGTCCAGTATCTGAAACCAAAGCCTCCAGTCGAGTGAGGGAAATACAACTCTTTAAGAGGCGAACAAGACACAACAACAAACAAAGTACTGGCTAAAAATCCCCTTCCAGTGGTGGAATCTGTCATGTCTGTGTGACCATGTTTTGTATTAGTCATGTTTTGTTTTGTTTAGTTATTGGACTCTTTGGTTTCTGGCTTTTCACTCCCTTGTCTTGTTTCCATGATTACCCATTAGTTTCACCTGTTCCACGTTTGGACTCATTGTGCACTCTTGTTTGTCACCATAGCAACCCATTAGTTTTCACCTGTCACGTCACGCACCTGTTTCACGTTTTGAGTCACGCACCTGTTTTCGTTAATCATGTCTGTAGTATTTAAGTTCATTGTTTTCAGTTTGTCTTTCTGGCGACATCCCACATTTTTGCTCTTCACATTCCTGACACTTGTTTTTTCATGTCCATCCTTCATGCTGCTACTTTTGTCCAAGCCAAGTAAGTTTTTGTTTATTTTGCTATAGTCTTTTGGTTTCATAGTTTGTTCTCCGCCACTGTGCGCGCTTTTCGTTTGTACTTTTTTTTGATATATTAAATAAATCATGTACTTACATTCCCGTCTCGCCCGAGCCAACTTTCCGTTGCATTCCGGAAAAGCAAACACCCAGGACCAAGTCATGACACAATCATTTACATCAGGTGTGTATGATGATGCCATGTATGATGAGAAAGAAGCACAATGCACTAAAACAGTCGCTCTGCACACCAGCAAGATGTGTGAATGAAAAATGAAACTAACTATAGTCCTCTTAATGTTTTACTTGGATACAATGTGTAATACTACATTTTTATCTACAGAAGTATGTTATTTAAAACATAAGTTTGCACTTTATTGATCTCAATGTTGGAGATTGTTTATTTGCATGCAATGTGCAATGCTGTATTTTTGTTGACAAAAGTATTCCATTCAAGCAGAAGTATTGCTTCCCAAGGGAATCTCTTAATTTAATTATTTGTAAATCATTCCATAAAAAGTACAATTTATATCTGGTCTAAAAAGTCTAAAAAATTGTACAAACAAGAATTTTTTCTAAGTGTAAGTAAGATGCAGTGTTGTTTTTGATCAAATAAAAGAAAAACTTGTTTTGAATTATCTCTGTCATTTGTATTTAATGTTTTCTTTAAAAGTAGGGGGGGGAAAAAATCTGGATTTAATTGTAAATCATATTTTTTGTGTAAACATCGGGGGGGGGGGGGGGGGGGATCACTTTTTCCACTGATAAATAGCACCTTTGGTAAATTGGAAATTGCATTACTGTATTTATTGGCCGGCTTAATTAAACAAGTCATAAAAATATCAATAATTATCAATATCCATCAATATAAAAATGTATATTGTGATACAGTTTTCAGCCATATCGCCCAGGCCTAGCCTACACAATTTATTTTGACCGTACTTGCTTCTTTTACCATAACTGCGGATAGTTACCTGAATGTTATACGTCAGTGTTTGTTGGCAAACTTCATTTCAAAATAAACCGTGACATTGCTTTCGATAAAACTGTAAAACAAAACAAAAAACCATCAAATAAATTAAAAAATTAAAACAATAATATTTGCATTTGTGTCAAATTATGGGTGTCTTTTTTTTAGGTTAACTTAAACTATGTAAGCAAGTAATTAACTGTGATTAATCACAATTAATCCAAACTAAAAAATTTGATTAATCGGATTAAAAAAAAAAATCATTTGACAGCACTACATAACTTTAAAACACAAAAAACAATGAATTAAAAAATACAAACAATAATATTGCATTTGTGTCAAAATATTGGTGTCTTTTTTTAGGTTAATATAAATTATGTAAGCAAGTAATCAACTGTGATTAATCACAATTAATCCAAACTAAAAAATGTGATTAATCGGATTAAAAATAAAAATCATTTGACAGCACTACATAACTTTAAAACACAAAAAACAATAAATCAAAAAATACAAACAATAATATTGCATTTGTGTCAAAATATTGGTGTCTTTTTTTAGGTTAATATAAATTATGCAAGCAAGTAATTAACTGTGATTAATCACAATTAATCCAAATTCAAACATGTGATTAATCAGATTAAAAAAATATATAATTGGACAGCACTACATAACACACAAAACGAACGTTAATTTGTAGATTTGGTGTTGTCACGCAAGTGCATACCTGCCAACTTTTGAAATCAGAAAAACCTAGTAGCCAGGGTCCAGGGGCCGCAGGCCCCGGTAGGTCCAGGACAAAGTCCTGGTGGGGGGTTCAGGCCGACGCACAATGATTATTAGCATTCAGACAGGTTTAAAAATGTTGCTAAAACCATCACTTTTCTATCAGTCACAGTGACTTTTCAAAACAAAAATATTACAGCAAAAATCATATGGGTTGATTGACATGTTTATTCTGTAAGCTAACTTCAATAGTTTGAAATTATTTTGACAGTTAATGCCAGTTATCCTGTCAACCTTTCACAAGACTTCAATTTGTTAATTGAAAGTATAAACCGTATAAACACTTTTTACAGTAAACAAATGGTAAAACAGTACTAAACAATTCCATTAAAAAAAAAATTGGTGTCATTATTAACTTTCTGTCCAAGCTTGTATAATCTACTGCCTTGTTCAATTGTAAAAAATATTCTGTGCCTAAAATTCACATTTCTATCACAATTATCATACTGTAAACATGGTAAGCTAACTTCATTCAAATTAATAGTCCTGTCAATAGCATGGAATTACAATTCAAATGTAGTTTTTTTGTAAGCCTTTCAAAAGAATTCCAAATATGAAAAATTAATGAAAATTAATTGAAGCCATCAGACACTTGAAAAGTGGCACATCACATTTCTAATGTAATCATTTTTAACTTTTCAACAGAAATAGCACTGCAAAAATATTAAGGACATACTTCTGTATTTTGGTAGTTATGCTGTCAACATTTAACAAGATTTCTTCAACTTGGATTTGAAAGCATAAATAGTATAAACACTTTTAACAGTACTAAACAATTCCAATAGATAACATTGGTGTCATTACCTTTTTGTGGCTAAAATCCAAATTTATTCTATCAGATTGATCATACTGCAAAAATGATATGGTAACTTTATGATAAGTTTACTTCATTAAAATGTAATTCAATAGCATCATAGAATTAAGAAGTAATAGAATAGTATGATAGTTATGTTACTTGTTTTGAACATGTTATCGTTATCACAAATAAAAAGATATACTGTACACATAAATTATTTTTGATTTGATTTATTGTTTATGTAATAAAAGATTTACTTAAAATTGTATGTTTTGTGAGTTTTTTTATGCTACGAACTGTACTTACCGGCGATGTAAACCGAAGGAGACATTTCCGTAATGAAAGCTGCAACACCCTTTTTAGATCCCATCATCACTGCAGCATTATCGGCAGCAAAGCAAACCAAATTCTGCCAAGGAATTTCGTTTGAGTCTATTTCTTCCACGAGTATTTTGTAAATGTTTTCGCCTGTGGAAGCCGTATTGCATTCCCTCAAAGACAGAAGTACTGACAATACTTTTCCAATGTCGTCATCGAAATATCGAACACAAGGTGCAATTCGCGTAGTTTTCACCCTTTTTGGAACGGATAATTATTCCCGGATAGGCTTTTGAATATTCTTCACGGAATGACTGCAGTTTTCTTTTCGGTTTAAGACTCGTTTGCGATTTTTCTCCGGCTGATTCCATGATCGTTCGCTCGTTTGGAAACAATGGCAACTGCATGGTGCCTCGTGCTTGGCAGCGATGCTATAAATAGCCTCACGCATGGCATTCGGAATGGCTCGATAGGAAGTTACGGGAAGCAGTGTCGATTGTCATTGTTGTTACGCGATTTCGTGAATAAAACTTAAAAAAAAATTTTTTTTTTCAATTAATGAAAAACCGTATTTTTTATCACTGCAACCGTAACCCGGAATAGGCTGACGAAAACCGCACTAATTACGGGAAAACCGGAGTAGTTGGCAGGTATGCAAGTGTAAGAAGAAATTTGCAAATTTGCAAATTGTCTTTGCACTGTAAAGTGCAAAGGCACAGCACTAACTTTGAAGTGTTTGGTTCACACGACTTCCTGCCTGTTGCAGAAAAAAGAAGCCACAAAAATTCAAAGAAAAAGCAAAACAAATGTTTAGGTAATGCTCAAAGTGAATCATGCGATGCTGCTGAATTAGTAACGATAAACAGTATTAATTTGTAACAATAAACAGTATTAACTGGTAACGATAAACAGTATTAACTGGTAACAATACACCGTATTAATGATAACCGCGGTTAAACTCCTGATGGTTAGTATTACCATTTTAAAATACAATTATTGAAAAAAACATGATTGATAATTGCACTTTGATGAATAAACCCACGGACTGACTGGCACCAGCTCGCTAGCTTAAATGCTAACATGAAAACAAGAGACACTGACGCCTTTCCCCATTAAGAAACGACACACCTCAATCCAAGCTTATACAAACACATTGCTGTCTGAGCAACTAAGGTATTCAATAGTGCACATTGAACCCTCGCTTAGGACAGAGTGATCGTTCTATACTCAGAAGATTACTAGGTGTTTTTACGGTGTGTTCCAGGACCGCTGAAAAGAGTAGAACGCCGCAACGCCTGACAGGAATAAATATTAATACAATTAATTTGTCACTGGATTGGCAGACCGGGGTGGTGGTTCCTCTCTTTAAGAAGGGGAACCGGAGGGTGTGTTCTAACTATCGTGGGATCACACTCCTCAGCCTTCCCGGTAAGGTCTATTCAGGTGTACTGGAGAGGAGGCTACGCCGGATAGTCGAACCTCGGATTCAGGAGGAACAGTGTGGTTTTCGTCCTGGTCGTGGAACTGTGGACCAGCTCTATACTCTCCGCAGGGTCCTTGAGGGTGCATGGGAGTTTGCCCAACCAGTCTACATGTGTTTTGTGGACTTGGAGAAGGCATTCGACCGTGTCCCTCGGGAAGTCCTGTGGGGAGTGCTCAGAGAGTATGGGGTATCGGACGGTCTGATTGTGGCAGTCCGCTCCCTGTATGATCAGTGCCAGAGCTTGGTCCGCATTGCCGGTAGTAAGTCGGACACGTTTCCAGTGAGGGTTGGACTCCGCCAAGGCTGCCCTTTGTCACCGATTCTGTTCATAACTTTTATGGACAGAATTGCTAGGCGCAGTCAAGGCGTTGAGGGGATCTGGTTTGGTGGCTGCAGGATTAGGTCTCTGCTTTTTGCAGATGATGTGGTCCTGATGGCTTCATCTGGCCAGGATCTTCAGCTCTCACTGGATCGGTTCGCAGCTGAGTGTGAAGCGACTGGGATGAGAATCAGCACCTCCAAGTCCGAGTCCATGGTTCTCGCCCGGAAAAGGGTGGAGTGCCATCTCCGGGTTGGGGAGGAGATCTTGCCCCAAGTGGAGGAGTTCAAGTACCTCGGAGTCTTGTTCACGAGTGAGGGAAGAGTGGATCGTGAGATCGACAGGCGGATCGGTGCGGCGTCTTCAGTAATGCGGACGCTGTATCGATCCGTTGTGGTGAAGAAGGAGCTGAGCCGGAAGGCAAAGCTCTCAATTTACAGGTCGATCTACGTTCCCATCCTCACCTATGGTCATGAGCTTTGGGTTATGACCGAAAGGACAAGATCACGGGTACAAGCGGCCGAAATGAGTTACCCCCGCCGGGTGGCAGGGCTCTCCCTTAGAGATAGGGTGAGAAGCTCTGCCATCCGGGAGGAGCTCAAAGTAAAGCCGCTGCTCCTCCACATGGAGAGGAGCCAGATGAGGTGGTTCGGGCATCTGGTTAGGATGCCACCCGAACGCCTCCCTAGGGAGGTGTTTAGGGCACGTCCGACCGGTAGGAGGCCGCGGGGAAGACCCAGGACACGTTGGGAAGACTATGTCTCCCGGCTGTCCTGGGAACGCCTCGGGGTCCCACAGGAAGAGCTGGACGAAGTGGCTGGGGAGAGGGAAGTCTGGGCTTCCCTGCTTAGGCTGCTGCCCCCGCGACCCGACCTCGGATAAGCGGAAGAAGATGGATGGATGGATGGAATTAATTTGTTAAGCACTTTTCATTTAAATAAACTAAAAGCGATACAGTACAAACCAATATTTAAAGCAATAAAAGCTTAGCCATTAAAACACATAAAATACTAAGACTTAAACACTATCAATGAAGCATAACAAATGTAAAATAGGCACAATAGTGGGTTTTCTGACAGTGTGTCTCCAGTTATTTAAAGAAAAATAACTTTGTCAAAAGATCTCATGGTGTGCATGGGTACTTTTTGAGTACATTCAACAATATTGCAATAATAATAATCATAACCGTGATCATTTTGGTCGCAATAACCGTGGTATGTTCATACACGTACACTGAGGTCTTGTTTTTGTGCAAAATCGGTATTTTTCTTTCCCAAAAGTGACAGCTCATATCTAAAACTGCATTAATTTGGTTAGGGGAAAAAGCTTTGATTTCTGTTAATTTATTTGTTTAATGAGCGTAACTAATAAAAGTTTGTGCAATCTTAAAATACGCGGACGCAGCTGCTGCAGTAGATGGCTCATGGGAGCGGTGGCGGCGGAGAAAAATGGCTCGAAGGAAAACAGTTAAGAGGGGGAAATAGAGATAATGGCCTCAAGGAAAGAACAGAAGCTTTCAAGAGTTTGTCATTTTAAACTTAAAAAGACAAACAACAGTGTGCAATCATGTCATTTTTACTACTACTGTATATCGATGCGATCAAAGCACCCTGCATATTTACACTGCAAACAAGCGTTAACAAGCTAAAAGTCAGTTTTGGCAGGCAGCAAACACCATCCTTTTATGCTTGACTGCATAACATAAGTTTTATTCAAACACATCTTAGCGCATCTACAGTGTGTACATTGATGCTGAATGGGTTGTTTGTCCGAATGTCAAACACTACTTCTCCAATAATAACTTTTTAAATGATAAATGCGTATACAATTGATAATATGTTTGTAATACGGTTGCAGAACATGCTTTTTTATTAATTGAATGTCAATTACTTTGCTATAATGCATTATCATACTTTGCCTTTTTGGGTAACTGAGTGCTTTTAAAGTTCAACTAGTTTGTGCGGGCAAACAGTGTTACTTTGCACGACCTAAAATTCAAACGTCTCTGTCTTTTCATTAACTTATTTTAAACTACATACATGTTTTTTTTTTTCAAACATACAGTACAGGCCAAAAGTTTGGGCACACCTTCTCATTTCAATGCGTTTTCTTTATTTTCATGACTATTTACATTGCGGATTGTCACTGAAGGCATCAAAACTATGACACCTGTGAAGTGAAAACCATTTCAGGTGACTACCTCTTGAATCTCATCGAGAGAATGCCAAGAGTGTGCAAAGTTGTAATCAGAGCAAAGGGTGGCTATTTTGAAGAAACTAGAATATAAAACATGTTTTCAGTTATTTCACCTTTTTTTGTTAAGTACCGTATTTTTCGGAGTGTAAGTAGCTCCGGAGTAGAGATGCGCGGATAGGCAATTATTTCATCCGCAACCGCATCAGAAAGTCGTCAACCATCCGCCATCCACCCGATGTAACATTTGATCAGAACCGCATCCGCCCGCACCCGCCCGTTGTTATATATCTAATATAGACGATGCAAGGCATTAGTGAGGTTATAAAGCTTTTGCCTGTTAAAGAAAGGAGACTGATCCAATGCAGCACAGACATTCGCTTGCCACGCTGTCACGACCCAGACGCACACCAGTGCGCAATCATATGGGAGCCGCGCTGAGCGCACCTCCAAGCGCGTCTCGCTGCCGGCGACGGCCGGGTATGGGCCCGACGCTCCAGCGCCATCCATTTTCAGGGCTAGTTGATTCGGCAGGTGGGTTGTTATACACACTCCTTAGCGGGTTCCGACTTCCATGGCCACCGTCCTGCTATCAACCAGGGTGAGCTCCACCCCTTTCGTGAGCGCACTGCGCGCGGAGTGACCCCTGTTACGCACCCCCGGCAACAGGGGTGGCGGGCAGGTAATCTGCGCGGGCGGAGCGCGCGGAGTGACCCCTGTTACGAGCCCCCAGCCACGGGGGTGGCGGGCAGGTAAGCTGCTTACCTGCTGCGCGTGACGCCGGCCGCGGCGAAGGCGGACGAGGCGGGGTGTCGGTGCGGTGGGCGCGGTGGTGACCCTGGACGTGCGTCGGGCCCTTCTCGCGGATCGCCTCAGCTACGGCTCCCGGTGGGGCCCTCTCGGGGGAAGGGGCCTCGGTCCCGGACCCCGGCGAGGCGTCCCTTCTCCGCTCCGTAAAAGTGTCCATCTCTTTTTTTTTTTTTTCTTCTGTTGTGACATATGCAGCAGGTGCCTGCTCGTTTTTCGTATGTGGGTAACAACATTTAACTATGTATATATATTTCCCAATTGGTTTAACTGCCACCCGCCTGAATCTATTTATAATCTAATTTTTTTTTATTTCAACCGCCCGACCCGACCCGACCCGACCCGACCCGCGGATAAAATCTAATTTTTTTTTATTTCATCCGCCCGATCCGCGGATAATCCGCGGACTCCGCGGTTGTGCCCGCAAACCGCGCATCTCTACTCCGGAGTATAAGTCGCACCAGCCGAAAATGCATAATAAAGAAGGAAAAAAAACATATATAAGTCGCATTTTTTAGGGAAATGTATTTGATAAAAACCAACACCAAAAATAGACATTTGAAAGGCAATTTAAAATATATCAAGAATAGTGAATAACAAGCTGAATAAGTGTACGTTATATGAGGCATAAATAACCAACTGGTATGTTAACGTAACATATTATGGTAATAGTCATTCAAATAACTATAACATATAGAACATGCTATACGTTTACCAAACAATCTGTCACTCCTAATCGCTAAATCCCATGAAATCTTATACGTCTAATCTCTTACGTGAATGAGATCAATAATATTATTTGATATTTTACGGTAATGTGTTAATCATTTCACACATAAGTCGCTCCTGAGTATAAGTCGCACCCCCGGCCAAACTATGAAAAAAACTGCGACTTCTTTCTTTCTTTAGTTTATTTGGAACATGAACACACTTACATCATAATACATCACACAATTTCATATCATTTCATTTTACATCATGCCCGAAAAGGAGTAGGAAGAAGCAAAGCTTATTTAATCCTACCCCTTTCCCACTTCAAGCGTTTACAAATATATAGAATCATTTACTGACCTTTTTATATAATAAAATAACATCTATGAATTAGTATACAACAGTTTTGTAATATGTAATTAATTAATTAATTCAGTCATTATTAACATACTGAGATGAAGAATATCTTATTTTCAATAAGGTTGAAAGTATTTCTCATAATTCTTCTTTTTTGTACTCTGTAAGCACTATTATTTTGAACAACCTCTTAAACTGGATCATATCAGTACAATTTTTAACTTCTTTACTTAATCCATTCCATCATTTAATTCCACATACTGATATGCTAAAAGTTTTAAGTGTTGTACGTGCATATAAATGTTTTAAATTATTTTTTCCTCTAAGGTTATATTTCTCCTCTTTAGTTGAGAAGAATTGTTGTACATTCTTTGGTAGCAGGTTATAGTTTGCTTTGTACACAATTTTAGCTGTTTGCAATTTTACCAAATCACCAAACTTTAATATTTCTGACTTAATAAATAATAATATGTTCTCTATATCCAACATTATGTATTATTCTAACTGATCTTTTTTGTAACACGGTTAGCCAATGTAGCGCACATTTGTAGTTATTTCCCCATATTTCTGCACAATAACTCAGATATGGTAACACTAGCGAGCAGTAGAGAATATGTAGTGATTTTTGGCCCAGGACATATTTTGCTTTATTCATTATTGAAATGTTTTTTGCCACCTTATGTTGTATGTTTTGTATATGAGATTTCCAGTTCATTTGATCATCTATTAATACTCCCAAAAATCTAGTTTCTTTTACCCTTTCTATGTCTACTTCGTCTATTTGTATTTGTGTATGATGCTCTTTTCTACTATTACCAAATAGCATTATTTTAGTTTTACTGAGATTCAAAGATAGTCTGTTTTTGTCAAACCATCTTTTTAATTTGTTCATTTCTTCTGTTATAATTTGTATTATCTTCTGTGTGTTCTCTCCTGAACAGACTTATAGTCCGGAAAATACGGTACATAACTCCACATGTGTTCATTCATAGTTTTGATGCCTTCAGTGACAATCTACAATGTAAATAGTCATGAAAATAAAGAAAACGCATTGAATGGGAAGGTGTGTCCAAACTTTTAGCCTGTACTGTATATTTTAATTATTCTTTCACATTTTTATTAATGAGCACATTTTTCAAGTGCAATGTCAATGTTGATTCCTACCTATTAAGAAAAAGTTATGCCAAGCAGAAAAATATTTATTTTAACTATTTTCACAAAAATACGCATCAAAGCCATATAAAGTAGGTTTTATCTGATTACTTGATTAATACTCAATTTCTAAAATGTATCGATAGCTCATATCACTTTTGTACAAAATCCTACTAAATCCTCATGAGCAGCCTCTTTAAAGTGTGTTGAATTAGAAGGAAATCAACACAATCGTGTAAATACAACAAGAAAGAATGTAAATCTCTCTGTTCATTGTAAAGTTTTGAACAATGTCCTCATTGTTTTTATTTTGGGTTTTTACACTTGCATGCCCTGATTCATTGTACAAATAAATCAAAACAATAAGAAGCTTAAGTGTACATTATTAGGGTGAGCAAATGTTCTGTCATAGTGAGTTGATAAAAGCTTTACTGGGCACATCAAATAAACAATGACACTCCTTGTTCTACTGTATAGTCCTAACATTGTGCTACTAGCAAACACTGTGCATGATCTATATAAGATTCTGTTTCATCCATGATATCTAATGATGGTGTTGAATCCTATTTCTTACTGTGAGTACATTTTGAAACTGTTCAGAATAAATGTATTTTTATATGACACAGTGTTTTGCTGCATTTTGTTGCTATGACAAAGCCTGTAGGAATACAACATACAGTATTAAGCATGTCCTTTTTTCCCCTCAAAACTCGACAGTGCGCATTATAACCCGTTGCGCCTAATGTACGGATTCATTCTGGTTTTGCTTACCCACCTCGAAGCAATTTTATTTGGTACATTGTGTAATGATAAGTGTGACCAGTAGATGGCAGTCAAACAAGAGATACATGTAGGCTGCACTATAATGGCAATATGACCCAAGTAAACAACACCAACAGTATATATGTTCCATTGAAAATATAGAACATTACACACAGCGCTCAAAAATCTATCAACATGTTTTAGTAGGACTTTGGTAAGCTATGAAGCCACACCGCTTGATGGATTGTACTGTGCTTCAACATAGGAGTATTATTATGGTGTGTGTATAAAGTAAGACATTATCTGGGGTTTTGTTTCGCAATATTATGCAAAAGCAACTTTTCTTACCTTCTGGTACCTGCTGATCTGTATTTGGGATCTGCATAAATCCTGAAAATGTGCGCACATCCGCCTTTGTAGTCCGTGCCAACGCTGTAGTCGATAAGCTTCTTTTTCTCTTATCTTCTTGTTATGTGACATTCATCCTCCACTGTTGCCATTTCTAATATAAAGTAGTGTAAAGTCCTTACTTATATCTGTCAGTACACCCGCCATGAAAGCACTAAAACATACCGGTGTAGTGAGTTCACCAAAGGAACTTTAGTTTTTAGAGAGTTCCGGTTGGACGGTTTTTCACGGAACACATTTCCGGATGAGGAGATGCTGCTCCGTTATTGATTGAAGCAAAGTCTGCATGTCATTAAAACAGTTAGCTCCGTCTTTTGACACTTCCACTCCCGTCCTTGCACGCTACACCGCTACAACAATGATGACGGGGAGAAGACGCTGTCGAAGGTGAGATACGTAAATAAGACCACCCACAAAACGGCGCATCCTGAAGCGACTGTCAGAAAGCAACTTGAAGATGATGTCTAAAACATCATCTATGCAGCATTTTGACCAAAGAACCACCATCACATGTATGTGTGCCTTGTATATAAAAATATAATACATGCACCATTCATCGGCAGAATATGACTATTATCATGTTAAAGCGTTCATTTATTAAAACTATACATACACAAATCAGGTGCCAACTTTAAATTGAAAGTACACTTTATCCACACATCTCACAACCAGACAGAGAACATTTCAGTCTCCTCTTTTTCATTCTGTCGAATATCCTAATGCACTCCTTGTAGACCATGGCCTCCTGGTCTGGTCCATCAATGGCCACCTTACAACAGACATCTAAGTGGCTCTCCTTCAGTCTGTTGCGCGGAGGTGTCTTCACCTTACAGGGGAACATTATCACAATTTCAGAAGGGTTAAAACCATTAAAAATCAGTTCCCAGTGGCATATTTTATTTTTCGAAGTTTTTTTCAAAATTTTACCCATCACGCAATATCCCTAAAAAAAGCTTCAAAGTGCCTGATTTTAACCATCGTTATATACACCCGTCCATTTTCCTGTGACGTCACACAGTGATGCCAATACAAACAAACATGGCGGATAGAACAGCAAATTATAGCGACATTAGCTCGGATTCAGACTCGGATTTCAGCGGCTTAAGCGATTCAACAGATTACGCATGTATTGAAACGGATGGTTGTAGTGTGGAGGCAGGTAGCGAAAACGAAATTGAAGAAGAAACTGAAGCTATTGAGCCATATCGGTTTGAACCGTATGCAAGCGAAACCGACACGACAGCCAGCGACACGGGAGAAAGCGAGGACGAATTCGGCGATCGCCTTCTAACCAACGATTGGTATGAGTTTGTTTGGCATTAAAGGAAACTAACAACTATGAACTAGGTTTACAGCATATGAAATACATTTGGCAAGTGCAGACAGCCCATTTCAGGCGCGCTAAGAACATATTTTTCCACGATTTCAGCACTCAGGTTAACCATACCTAAATAGACACAAAATACTGCATTACACAAGACTACCCGAATGTACTCGAATGATTGAAAAAAATAAATGTTTTTAAGCTAAATTATTGGTAAACACAGTTTATGTATAATAATTTACGTAAAATCGCGAGTAATGAATAAAGTTTTCATCAATTAATATATTCTGTAGACATACCCTCATCCGCTCTCTTTTCCTGAAAGCTGATCTGTCCAGTTTTGGAGTTGATGTCAGCAGGCCAGGGAAGCTAGGGTCTTTATCGTTGGAAATGCATCTGCTTTGAGTGTCGCAGGATATCCACACATTCTTGCCATCTCTGTCGTAGCATAGCTTTCGTCGGTAAAGTGTGCGGAACAAACGACTGACCATTTCGTCGGCTTTCCCCACACCCTCGTATTTTGAACAAATTTCGTCCAATTTCTTGCCAACTTTCGCATCTTTGGGCCACTGGTGCAACTTGAATCCGTCCCTGTTCGTGTTGTTACACCCTCCGACAACACACCGACGAAAGTGAGGAAATGGCGGATTGCTTCCCAATGTGACATCACGTTGTGACATCATCGCTCCGAGAGCGAATAATAGAAAGGTGTTTAATTCGCCAAAATTCACCCATTTAGAGTTCGGAAATCGGTTAAAAAAATATATGGTCTTTTTTCTGCAACATCAAGGTATATATTGACGCTTACATAGGTCTGGTGATAATGTTCCCCTTTATACAAAACAATTCATCATGCATTAAGTATTCATTCTGATACAGACATGAAGAGTGATAGTGTTTTCAATCATGTATTACAATTTTGAGTGCAGAGAAGAGCCTCTCCACATCTGCAGTCTGGACAGAAGCTGTGAGGGCGATAGCAGCTGCAAGGCTCAGGGTGGGATACATCTCAGCAGATTCTGCAGATACAAGCCACAGAAGCACCTCCGCCAGGGATTTTGTCTGAATAAAAGCAGTGAAAACAAAGATGAATTAAATTATTCAGTAAAACCAGACTGTTGTGGTGGTGATACAGTTAATGTAAATGAATATATGGGACCTTCAGATCAGGACTCCGCACTCTCAGTCTGTATGAGCTCCACTCTGACAACAGGTCAGACTGACTCAGTCTTGGAAACTCCTCAGCCAGTGTCCTCATCTCAGCATCCCCATACTCTGTACTAGAGTTTGACAACATTTGGCTGGGAGAGAACACATTGAAGACAGTCAAACTGCTGGTGTTTGGAAATATGTTGTCGATGTGCTCAGTCCATTACCTGTATTAGATGTTAAAAAAAGGTTTTAGATGTTAAAAAAGGTAAAATAGTCCTTCCGTCCACATTACACAAATACATTCTTAACACATACAGTGTTCTTGAAGCTCTCCCACACATCATCCTGGAAATATGCAGAGACCTCTTCCTGCAGAGGCTTCAGACCAGCATCCGACTGAAGCCATGCCTGCCAGCGGTCTTTGACCATGTTGCTCTCTTTCAGCTGTGCCAGTGAGGATTTCAGCACTGTGACCTAAGATAAAACACCAGCTTTGCTAGTAACAGCATTTCAATAAACAGAAAACCCAAGGACTACGGTATTGATGTTCTACCTCCTGCTCCACCTGAGAGGTAAAAAAAAAGGTTTGTCTTTTGAAAAACCAAAAACTGCCGGTGGATCTTTTCTTGCACAAATTGCATTAGGCACAGGGTAAGAGGGGGAATAACCTGTCCTTTACAAAGGAATACAGTCCTAGTTAGCTCATTCCGGGCTTGGAGTGAGATGTCTGTTGCTTCCTTATTAGATTCCCATCTGGTAGCGTTTCCTCCCTACAAAAAATAATTGGTAAATGACAAAAAAAAGCAAAAATGGATCTGAATAATCTTGCACTGAATATTGCTAACCTGCAGTTTGATTTGGGGGAGTTCAAAAAGCCTATCCATGTCCTTGAGACTGCTGGTCCTATTACTGGAGGCCTGGTAGAACCAGAATATAGTTCCAACAGTCCTGGCATATTTAGTGAGGTAATGAACTGCACTCTGCCCCTTAATGCAGTCTGACATTGCCAGATTGAGACGATGTGCCACGCAGTGTACGGTTATCAGGCCAGGGAATGAGTCTTGGATTCCCTTCCCAACTCCAGCTTTTCTCCCTAAAATAATTGTAACTATAAATCTTATTATTGTTAACTAAAAGGTACCGTATTTTCTGCACTATTAGCCGCACCTAAAAACCACAAATTTACTCAAAAGCTGACAGTGCGGCTTATAACCCGGTGCGCTTTATATATGGATTAATATTAAGATTCATTTTCATAAAGTTTCGGTCTCGCAACTACGGTAAACAGCCGCCATCTTTTTTCCCCGTAGAAGAGGAAGTGCTTCTTCTTCTACGCAAGCAACCGCCAAGGTAAGCACCCGCCCCCATAGAACAGGAAGCGCTTCTTCTTCTACTGTAAGCAACCACCCGCCCCGGTAGAAGAAGAAGAAGCGCGCGGATATTACGTTTCATTTCCTTTGTGTGTTTACATCTGTAAAGACCACAAAATGGCTCCTACTAAGCGACAGGTTTCCGGTTCATGAAAAGACGCAATCTCTCCATCCGCACACGGACTACTATTTCACAGCAACTGCCTAAAGACTTTCAAGAAAAGCTGGCTACTTTCCGTGCATATTGTAAAAACAAGATAGCTGAAAAAAAGATCCGGCCAGAGAACATTATCAACATGGACGAGGTTCCACTGACTTTTGATATTCCTGTGAACCGCACTGTGGATACAACGGGAGCACGTACGGTGAATATTCGCACCACAGGGAATGAGAAGTCATCCTTCACTGTGGTTCTAGCTTGCCATGCTAATGGCCAGAAACTTCCACCCATGGTGATATTCAAAAGGAAGACCTTGCCAAAAGAGACCTTTCCAGCCGGCGTCATCATAAAAGCTAACTCGAAGGGATGGATGGATGAAGAAAAGATGAGCGAGTGGTTAAGGGAAGTTTACGCGAAGAGGCCGGGTGGCTTTTTTCACGCAGCTCCGTCCATGTTGATATACGACTCCATGCGCGCCCACATCACGCTGGTTTTTAATATATTATTAAAGTTTGACTGACCTATCCGACTGTTTTTTTGACATTCCTTTAGCGCAGTTAGATGCGGCTTAGAACACGGGGCGGCTTATAGGTGGACAAAGTTTTGAAATATGCCGTTCATTGAAGGCGCAGCTTTTAACCCAGGGCGGCTTATGGTGCGGAAAATACGGTACATGCCAAAAAACGGGAAGTTCACCTATCATTACTGCAGCGCCATCACTTGCAAAGGAGGCTAGCTTGTCAGCATTTTGTCATCTCTGATGACTGGCAGGATGGTGTCATACAGAGTTGTAGCATCCCCAGCAGATACTCCACCTAAATGCAGCACCCTGGTTTGGACTACAGTGCTTCCCACATGGTTGGGTCCTAAAAAGCTAAACATTTAAAAAAAATCTCTCTTAGTTGAAGTCATTTTTAATACACAATTGTATTTAATTGTGCAAACTAATGTTACCTCACAACAAGACCCAGTTGCTTGGTGACAGAGATGGCAGTGGTCTCGTCAACCATTAATCCCCACATTGGGGATTTTGACAACTCTGCCACCAACTGGTCTTCCAAAATCTGGCCAATGACCTCTACCATCTCATCAATCATATGGCTGCTTGTGTATTTGGTGTTGGCACTGACCTGGGGGGAAAACAGACTGTAATTAAGTTGGCCTACTTAATTTTAAAACAATTATGTGAAAAACATTGAATATACAATTATATGATAATATAACTTAAGAATTTACATTCTAACCATCAAAATAAACACAGCCTAAGCGCTTGCATGAGAGAATGATGGGCTCATAGCTTGTGTGGTGGAGCCACTTTTGCTTCGACATGTTGTCACCACCATAAATTATTACATTTTAACCGCCTGTTACGTTAATTTCTCTAATCCGGTTCACCTGGACTCTTGACTTTCCTCCTCGCGAGATCGCTTTTAAAAAGTAGTGGCTGATTTAGCTTCACATTTCTGCAACGCTAAACACCATAAGTGTTACTCTGACACGGAGGAAACTTTTTTTTTAAATAAACACGACATGCTGGTAATGCTTTCTTGGGGTAACTCCTTTTAGTTGACCTTGTACCAGTCAATCTGTATCGTCATGAAACTCTACCTGATCCTATGCAAACCTCTTCTAAATTCTCCAATCAATCGTTCTATTATAATTAGTCAGAAAAGGATGGAAAACGAAGCTAACACTACTAGCTGTGTTCACTTACCAGAGACAAAATGTTCACAGCACAGTCTGGAGTGTTCTGTAGGAGTCCAATGATCCCTCCGTATCATGCTCCGTATGGCAGAAATCCACTTGTTACGGCGGTCAACGTTATGCACCAAGTAGCGGGAAAAAACCCGTTTCGATCTGTTTCTTCTTCGGTAGTTGCTTCAGGTCATTCCATTACACTGCTGCCGATATAGTGGCGCAAAGCTGCAACTGCAGTTAAAATACATAGCCGCCGCAGAGGGACAGCAATCAATCAATGTTGATTCCCAAAAATCATCACAGCCGGAGCTTTACGCTGTGTTGAGCGATATCAATCGCTCTGGCTGGGGGCGGCACAAAATTAGTTGGAGGCGAATATGAATATGTATTATAAAAATATTAATATTGTTTTATTTAACCCTAAACATGGTAGATATGTTTGCCGCCATGGACTTCTTTTCATTGATAATTAAGTCACCGTTGTGGAAGACGAAACAAAAGCACCCCAGCTAACTGGTTAAATTTACTTATGTAAATTATGTAAATTCCACAGGACTTCCTTCATGTAAACAAATATTGGAAGTAGTTTTATTTTACTGTTCTTATATCTTCCTTACAGGCACATTTTTGCTAAAAACAAGCATTAACAGGCATGTGATTTGACCACAATGAAAAAGACTGAAAAAATTTCCAGGGGTCACCAATTTAACATGCTAAAATTAACAAAGACAGCACCATTTGAAGAAAATATTTTAGTGTTTAAAGACATGAAAACATCATTAATAAAACATACATAACCCAATTATCCTAATGAATCACTGTATATGGTTCAGTCCCAACAGTATTTAGTCACTAATATTTACATCTTGTGTTCATTTCACATCCACATTGATCAGTGTTATTATCTACAGTTTATTTACAGTATTACCACATTACTTCAGTTCACTTCACACATTAGCTTTCTCGGAGAGCCCTAACATGAGCTTTCCTTGCAAATTTCTGAGCAGCCTGCATTTTCCTTTTGGTCTCTGTTTTTGTAGCTTCTTACACAATATGGGTCATTCTCAAAATTTGCCTAGGTTTTGGTAATAAGCAGATTGCTCTAAAATAAAATTTCCTTTCATATTTGAAATCATTCTATCATTATTATTAGTCAGATATTGTATATATATGGGGTAAAAAAAATTATCAGGTTTGCCAAGATTTATTATTATACAAAATATATTTTAAAGTTAAGACTATTACATGATATATGCTATCAGAAAGTAGCATTAATTGTAAAATACATAACCACTAATAACAATTCACAGTTTTAATGTATATGGCTAATTGCCTACAAGTTTAGTTATAAATGTAACAAAATACCAAATGTAAACATTTCATTCTTTTCGCCAAAATAGGATATAAATTTATGAAAATAATTAAACATGTTTAGTATTGTTTACTCATATTTGAAAATAGGAAATAATAATAATGTGAGGACACTGAAATATTGCATGAAACAAGTGTGAAAATATTTACCTTCAAGATTATTACACCACTGACAATATTGTTTCAAGAGACTACATAAGAACTTAATATTACAAAATAGTATTATATGCAAATTTATTTAAAATAAATTGTTAACTGGAATCAATAATGCGACTCTTTGAATTTCTGTAATTTCATAATATATTTTCACGTGGCTTTTTATTTTTAGAAAAACCCATTTATATTTCGCAAAGCAATAATTGGTTAATATTTAAAACAAATATGCGTATTTCGCAAGCAAATATTTTTTAGCTTACCTCATTATTAACAACCCTGTCTGCAACTGAAGTGGGTTGTTTGGGTGGATCTTTCCTCTCGATGTCTACGGCAGTTGTCGATGTAAACAAAGGATGAAGTCCGTAAGGTTTGCTCACTTTCGGTTGACATCCAAAAGTACCAGCAAGTGAAAAGTTCGTTTTCCTTGCTTCAAGTTGTTTCATATGTTTTTGGCGTTTCGCATGTACTTCCAAAGCCTTGAAACCTCGTGATCCATAGTCAATATTATCATGACACCACGTGCACAAAACCTTTCCGGGACGATCGATTTTCCGAATAAAATCACCGAACAAAGTCGTAACTTCCTTCTTCCCAACAGTATCAGTGATTTCCCTTTCCATCCAGTCCCATCGAAACTTATTTTTGACATGTTTATCAATTTCTTTTACTCGTAAAGCGTCCCTTTCTCTCGAGAACCGACATCGTTTACATATGGAAAATGGCGGTAATAACCATTATGAATGATGACGTTATTAACGTCATCATTCATAATAGATGTCCTGATTGGTCACAAGGAACATATCGACCAATCAACTACGGCGTAATATAAACTACGTCTCGAATCTTGATTTAGGGTCGGAAAAAAAAACGGAAAAACGGGAGATAATTATTTTTTTTTCCCCGAGATTAAAAAAGACGGATCTCCGACTTTAGACGGAAAAATCACATGCCTGATTAAGAAAAACCTTCATTAGCTCACATCTGTGTGTTCAGGAGACCCATTCTCTTAAAGCAGGGGTCGGCAACCCAAAATGTTGAAAGAGCCATACTGGACCAAAAATACAAAACAAAATCTGTCTGGAGCCGCAAAAAATTAAAAGCCATATTACATAGAGATAGTGTGTCATGAGATATAAATTGAATTAAGAGGACTTAAAGGAAACTAAATGACCTCAAATATAGCTACAAATGAGGCATTAAAAT
Organism: Nerophis lumbriciformis; assembly: GCF_033978685.3. Taxonomy (NCBI): domain Eukaryota; kingdom Metazoa; phylum Chordata; class Actinopteri; order Syngnathiformes; family Syngnathidae; genus Nerophis; species Nerophis lumbriciformis. The sequence continues at coordinate 72,170,301 of NC_084549.2, read as the reverse complement.
GCAATATGTACATATAGCTAGCCTAAATAGCATGTTAGCATCGATTAGCTTGCAGTCATGCAGTGACCAAATATGTCTGATTAGCACTCCAACAAGTCAATAACATCAACAAAACTCACCTTTCATGCACAACCTTAAAAGTTTAGTGGACAAAATGAGACAGAAAAAGAAATGGCATAAAACACGTCCTAGAAAGTTATACATGTAAACAAACTATGGTGAGTTCAAGGACCGCCAAAATTAGTAGGACAAAACAGGGCTCACCAAATACTCGAATCAGTGAAGCATGTTTAATATAAACAGTGTGCTTTATAACAATTAGGGAGGTTTGTGTCATGTTTGTCCTCCTACAGAAACCATGTTAAAACAAAAAATTTATTGTTTTCCCCTCATCTTTTTCCATTTTTCATACATTTCTGAAAAAGCTCCAGAGAGCCACTAGGGCGGCGCTAAAGAGCCGCAGGTTGCCGACCCCTGTCTTAAAGAGACAGTGTGCAGACGCAATATTGTCACTTTACCTTTATTTAGTCACTTTAAAAGGAACATAATTGCTTTAATTGCCTACAATTTTATATTCTAGTTCTACAATTATGATTACATTGTATATGTAAAAAAACAATTGCTGCTTGATTGGTTTTAGCACTTTGTAAATTTCCTGGCTGTACTTTTTCATGTCTAAATATAAATGATACTGGAAAAAAACAGTTGGTTTTCATGATTATACCTTAACCATATTTATTATTTATATTTAAAAAAAAATAGTAAGTCCTCTTGTCAACCACATAGGACATTGGAAAAGTGTGTAGTTTTTAGCACTGTTCAGAGATGTGAGCACCATTTAACATTTGAACAAAAAAATTATATTTATATCAGCATAAACTTCTGCCACGCAAACTCCGAAAGAAACATTTAAAAATCAAGACTAAATTTCCTGCAATTTGGTGCATTTCTACTCGGGCGGAAGGGAATACACTTCTTGGAGGTGACCTCATTCATGGTCAAGCAGCATCATTCTTTTCCGCCGATTGAAGGAGGATAAATTGCCCACGACGAACTCTTAAAATGTACTTGTTCTAGTCCTGGTGTGCTCTAGTTTGTCTATCATTATTGACTTTCAATAAGCGACTCTTTATTAAGTGTATTAGCGCCGTTACGATGGTTTCCCCCTGCTTCCTGATTAAATCTTCCCGCCCGCGCGCCGACCAATTGGAGAAGAGACTGATATCACGTGGTCTGCCGTGACGCATTCGTGAACCCTCGAAATTTTGTAAAGGTGCATATTTGCATACTTGCCAACCCTCCCGGATTTTCCGGGAGACTCCCGAAATTCAGCGCCTCTCCCGAAAACCTCCCGGGACACATTTTCTCCCGAAAATCTCCCGAAATTCAGGCGGAGCTGGAGGCCACGCCCCCTCCAGCTCCATGCGGACCTGAGTGACGTGTTGACAGCCTGTTCACACGTCCGCTTTCCCACAATATAAACAGCTAATGATCGAGGGCGAGTTCTTGGTTTCTTATGTGGGTTTATTGTTAGGCAGTTTCATTAACGTCCTCCCAGCGCGGTAACAACACACAACAACAGCAGTCAAGTTTTCGTCTACCGTAAAGCAGTTCGTCTGCCGTAAACAGCAATGTTGTGACACTTTTAAACAGGACAATACTGCCATCTACTGGACATGCATATGTGACCCACCCATAATGTGTCACATTTTTGTGTTGATTTATTTATTTTATTTTGTGGTTTGAATTCGTTTTTGGAGCTGTCATTCCACATTTATCAGTATTCACATTGGTCAGTAGGGGGCAGTAGGGCGTTTCTTCCCAATTGAATGCTATCACCTGCAGACCGGAAGTGTCTTGTCATTCTGATGAGCGCGACCAGTCTGTGAACAATTGAAACGTCCTGTGTGCTTTTTCTTCTGTATAACAGGTTAGTTTTGGTGAATCAACTCACTGAATATTATCCATGTGATCTTTATAAGTTTAAGTACACATTCTGATGGTGGAGCCTAACTCTTAAGTGTTTGTGAGTTGTAGTTTGTATTTGTGAATGAATCCAGTGCACAGCTGCAGTAATCAATACAAAATGGCGACGTGAGTGCGCAATGTTTATATAGGAACTTCTGATCCTAAATCAGACTCCCAAATTAGAGCTCCCGTTTTCTTATTGATTTTATATTGTATATTTGTATAATGTGTGTGTTCTGAAATAGTGACAGAGAATAGAACAAGGATGGAAAATTCAACCCTTAAATCAACAATGAGTAGATGAGTGTTATGTGTGTGTATATGTGTAAATAAATGAACACTGAAATTCAAGTATTTATTTTATTTATTTATATATATATATATATATATATATATATATATATATATATATATATATATATATATATATATATATATATATATATATATATATATATGTAATAAAATATATATATATAGCTAGAATTCACTGAAAGTCAAGTATTTCTTATATATATATATCTTAACCACCCCCCGAAATCGGAGGTCTCAAGGTTGGCAAGTATGCATATTTGAGCGAGAAAACGCAAAAAAAATAAAAATTAAAAAAACACACCAAATTGATTATTTTAAGCTTGCCTGTTTATTAATATTCCTTTAAAATGGATTGAACGCTCCTAAAACGCGTCTAAGCTATGTCCTTTTCCCTCCAAGATGACGCCACTCATGTTTCCTATGACAGATGCGTTCCATTTAATAGCAGCTCTTCCTCGGGGAATGTTTTGAATGATAACGCATTTAAATATGGCAAAGAGGGAGAGAAATGCATGAATTTAAGTCCCTGTAGGCTTTTTTTTGGCCATTACTACAGGTAGCTAGTAATTAAATATCAAAAGTAATGACTTACCATACACTTCTTGGAGTTGTCCTCCTTCGTGGTCAAGCGGCATCATTCTTTTCCAAGGAGGATAAATTGCCAGACGAAGTACTTTTTAAAATGTATTTGTTCATTTCCTGGTGTGCTCTAGCTTTTCTATCATTATTGACATTCAATAAGCGACTATTTATTAAGTGTATTTAGCGCCGTTTCGATGGTTTCATCTTCGGCCAACCTGCTTCCTGATTAAATCTTCCCGCCCGCGCGCCGACCAATTGGAGAAGAGACTGATATCACGTGGTCTGCCGTGACGCATTCGTGAACCCTCGAAATTTTGAAAAGGTGCATATTTGAACGAGAAAACGCAAAAAAAATAAAAATAAAAAACACACCAAATGGATTATTTTAAGCTTGCCTGTTTATTAATATTCCTTTAAAATGGATTGAACGCTCCTAAAACGCGTCTAAGCTATGTCCTTTTCCCTCCAAGATGACGCCACTCATGTTTCCTATGACAGATGCGTTCCATTTAATAGCAGCTCTTCCTCGGGGAATGTTTTGAATGATAACGCATTTAAATATGGCAAAGAGGGAGAGAAATGCATGAATTTAAGTCCCTGTAGGCTTTTTTTTGGCCATTACTACAGGTAGCTAGTAATTAAATATCAAAAGTAATGACTTACCATACACTTCTTGGAGTTGTCCTCCTTCGTGGTCAAGCGGCATCATTCTTTTCCAAGGAGGATAAATTGCCAGACAAAGTACTTTTTAAAATGTACTTGTTCATTTCCTGGTGTGCTCTAGCTTTTCTATCATTATTGACATTCAATAAGCGACTATTTATTAAGTGTATTTAGCGCCGTTTCGATGGTTTCGTCTTCGGCCAACCTGCTTCCTGATTAAATCTTCCCGCCCGCGCGCCGACCAATTGGAGAAGAGACTGATATCCCGTGGTCTGCCGTGGCAAATTCGGGAAACCTCGGAATTTTGAAAAGATGCAATTTCAAAGGTGAAAAAGTAATAACAAAAAATTACAAAAACACACTGAATGGGTTATTTTAAGCTCGCCTGTTTATTAATATTCCTTTAAAATGAATTGAACGCTCCTAAAACGCGTCTAAGCTATGTTCTTTTCCCTCCAAGATGACGCCACTCATGTTTCCTATGACAGATGCGTTCCATTTAATAGCAGCTCTTCCTCGGGGAATGTTTTGAATGATAACGCATTTAAATATGGAAAAGAGGGAGAGAAATGCATGAATTTAAGTCCCTGTAGGCTTTTTTTTTGGCCATTACTACAGGTAGCTAGTAATTAAATATCAAAAGTAATGACTTACCATACACTTCTTGGAGTTGTCCTCCTTCGTGGTCAAGCGGCATCATTCTTTTCCAAGGAGGATAAATTGCCAGACAAAGTACTTTTTAAAATGTACTTGTTCATTTCCTGGTGTGCTCTAGCTTTTCTATCATTATTGACATTCAATAAGCGACTATTTATTAAGTGTATTTAGCGCCGTTTCGATGGTTTCATCTTCGGCCAACCTGCTTCCTGATTAAATCTTCCCGCCCGCGCGCCGACCAATTGGAGAAGAGACTGATATCACGTGGTCTGCCGTGACGCATTCGTGAACCCTCGAAATTTTGTAAAGGTGCATATTCGAACGAGAAAACGCAAAAAAAATAAAAATTAAAACCACACCAAATGGATTATTTTAAGCTTGCCTGTTTATTAATATCATTTAAAATGGATTGAACGCTCCTAAAACGCGTCTAAGCTATGTTCTTTTCCCTCCAAGATGACGCCACTCATGTTTCCTATGACAGATGCGTTCCATTTAATAGCAACTCTTCCTCCGGGAATGTTTTGAATGATAATGCATTTAAATATGGCAAAGAGGGAGAGAAATGCATGACTTTAAGTCCCTGTAGGCTTTTTTTTGGCCATTACTACAGGTAGCTAGTAATTAAATATCAAAAGTAATGACTTACCATACACTTCTTGGAGTTGTCCTCCTTCGTGGTCAAGCGGCATCATTCTTTTCCAAGGAGGATAAATTGCCAGACAAAGTACTTTTTAAAATGTACTTGTTCATTTCCTGGTGTGCTCTAGCTTTTCTATCATTATTGACATTCAATAAGCGACTATTTATTAAGTGTATTTAGCGCCGTTTCGATGGTTTCATCTTCGGCCAACCTGCTTCCTGATTAAATCTTCCCGCCCGCGCGCCGACCAATTGGAGAAGAGACTGATATCACGTGGTCTGCCGTGACGCATTCGTGAACCCTCGAAATTTTGAAAAGGTGCATATTTGAACGAGAAAACGCAAAAAATAAAAAAATTAAAAACACACCAAATGGATTATTTTAAGCGTGCCTGTTTATTAATATTCCTTTAAAATGAATTGAACGCTCCGAAAATGCGTCTAATTTATGTCCCTTTCCCTCCAAGATGACGCCACTCATGTTTCCTATAACAGATGCGTTCCATTTAATAGCAGCTCTTCCTCGGGGAATGTTTTGAATGATAACGCATTTAAATATGGCAAAAAGGGAGAGAAATGCATGAATTGAAGTACCTGTAGACTTTTTTTGGCCATTACTACAGGTAGCTAGTAATTAAATATCAAAAGCAATGACTTACCATACACTTCTTGGAGTTGTCCTCCTTCGTGGTCAAGCGGCATCATTCTTTTCCAAGGAGGATAAATTGCCAGACGAAGTCCTTTTTAAAATGTACTTGTTCATTTCCTGGTGTGCTCTAGCTTTTCTATCATTATTGACATTCAATAAGCGACTATTTATTAAGTGTATTTAGCGCCGTTTCGATGGTTTCATCTTCGGCCAACCTGCTTCCTGATTAAATCTTCCCGCCCGTGCGCCGACCAATTGGAGAAGAGACTAATATCACGTGGTCTGCCGTGACGCATTCGTGAACCCTCGAAATTTTGTAAAGGTGCATATTCGAACGAGAAAACGCAAAAAAAAAAAAAATTAAAAACACACCAAATGGATTATTTTAAGCTTGCCTGTTTATTAATATTCCTTTAAAATTAATTGAACGCTCCGAAAATGCGTCTAATTTATGTCCCTTTCCCTCCAAGATGACGCCACTCATGTTTCCTATGACGGATGCGTTCCATTTAATAGCAGCTCTTCCTCGGGGAATGTTTTGAATGATAACACATTTAAATATGGCAAAGAGGTAGAGAAATGCATGAATTTAAGTCCCTGTAGGCTTTTTTTTGGCCATTACTACAGGTAGCTAGTAATTAAATATCAAAAGTAATGACTTACCATACACTTCTTGGAGTTGTCCTCCTTCGTGGTCAAGCGGCATCATTCTTTTCCAAGGAGGATAAATTGCCAGACAAAGTACTTTTTAAAATGTACTTGTTCATTTCCTGGTGTGCTCTAGCTTTTCTATCATTATTGACATTCAATAAGCGACTATTTATTAAGTGCATTTAGCGCCGTTTCGATGGTTTCATCTTCGGCCAACCTGCTTCCGGATTAAATCTTCCCGCCCGCGCGCCGACCAATTGGAGAAGAGACTGATATCACGTGGTCTGCCGTGACGCATTCGCGAACCCTCGAAATTTTGTAAAGGTGCATATTCGAACGAGAAAACGCAAAAAAAATAAAAATAAAAAACACACCAAATGGACTATTTTAAGCTTGCCTGTTTATTAATATTCCTTTAAAATGGATTGAACGCTCCTAAAACGCGTCTAAGCTATGTTCTTTTCCCTCCAAGATGACGCCACTCATGTTTCCTATGACAGATGCGTTCCATTTAATAGCAGCTCTTCCTCGGGGAATGTTTTGAATGATAACGCATTTAAATATGGCAAAGAGGGAGAGAAATGCATGAATTTAAGTCCCTGTAGGCTTTTTTTTGGCCATTACTACAGGTAGCTAGTAATTAAATATCAAAAGTAATGACTTACCATACACTTCTTGGAGTTGTCCTCCTTCGTGGTCAAGCGGCATCATTCTTTTCCAAGGAGGATAAATTGCCAGACGAAGTACTTTTTAAAATGTACTTGTTCATTTCCTGGTGTGCTCTAGCTTTTCTATCATTATTGACATTCAATAAGCGACTATTTATTAAGTGTATTTAGCGCCGTTTCGATGGTTTCATCTTCGGCCAACCTGCTTCCTGATTAAATCTTCCCGCCCGCGCGCCGACCAATTGGAGAAGAGACTGATATCACGTGGTCTGCCGTGACGCATTCGTGAACCCTCGAAATTTTGAAAAGGTGCATATTCGAACGAGAAAACGCAAAAAAAATAAAAATTAAAAACACACCAAATGGACTATTTTAAGCTTGCCTGTTTATTAATATTCCTTTAAAATGGATTGAACGCTCCTAAAACGCGTCTAAGCTATGTTCTTTTCCCTCCAAGATGACGCCACTCATGTTTCCTATGACAGATGCGTTCCATTTAATAGCAGCTCTTCCTCGGGGAATGTTTTGAATGATAACGCATTTAAATATGGCAAAGAGGGAGAGAAATGCATGAATTTAAGTCCCTGTAGGCTTTTTTTTTGGCCATTACTACAGGTAGCTAGTAATTAAATATCAAAAGTAATGACTTACCATACACTTCTTGGAGTTGTCCTCCTTCGTGGTCAAGCGGCATCATTCTTTTCCAAGGAGGATAAATTGCCAGACAAAGTACTTTTTAAAATGTATTTGTTCATTTCCTGGTGTGCTCTAGCTTTTCTATCATTATTGACATTCAATAAGCGACTATTTATTAAGTGTATTTAGCGCCGTTTCGATGGTTTCATCTTCGGCCAACCTGCTTCCTGATTAAATCTTCCCGCCCGTGCGCCGACCAATTGGAGAAGAGACTAATATCACGTGGTCTGCCGTGACGCATTCGTGAACCCTCGAAATTTTGTAAAGGTGCATATTCGAACGAGAAAACGCAAAAAAAAAAAAAATTAAAAACACACCAAATGGATTATTTTAAGCTTGCCTGTTTATTAATATTCCTTTAAAATTAATTGAACGCTCCGAAAATGCGTCTAATTTATGTCCCTTTCCCTCCAAGATGACGCCACTCATGTTTCCTATGACGGATGCGTTCCATTTAATAGCAGCTCTTCCTCGGGGAATGTTTTGAATGATAACACATTTAAATATGGCAAAGAGGTAGAGAAATGCATGAATTTAAGTCCCTGTAGGCTTTTTTTTGGCCATTACTACAGGTAGCTAGTAATTAAATATCAAAAGTAATGACTTACCATACACTTCTTGGAGTTGTCCTCCTTCGTGGTCAAGCGGCATCATTCTTTTCCAAGGAGGATAAATTGCCAGACAAAGTACTTTTTAAAATGTACTTGTTCATTTCCTGGTGTGCTCTAGCTTTTCTATCATTATTGACATTCAATAAGCGACTATTTATTAAGTGCATTTAGCGCCGTTTCGATGGTTTCATCTTCGGCCAACCTGCTTCCGGATTAAATCTTCCCGCCCGCGCGCCGACCAATTGGAGAAGAGACTGATATCACGTGGTCTGCCGTGACGCATTCGCGAACCCTCGAAATTTTGTAAAGGTGCATATTCGAACGAGAAAACGCAAAAAAAATAAAAATAAAAAACACACCAAATGGACTATTTTAAGCTTGCCTGTTTATTAATATTCCTTTAAAATGGATTGAACGCTCCTAAAACGCGTCTAAGCTATGTTCTTTTCCCTCCAAGATGACGCCACTCATGTTTCCTATGACAGATGCGGTTCCATTTAATAGCAGCTCTTCCTCGGGGAATGTTTTGAATGATAACGCATTTAAATATGGCAAAGAGGGAGAGAAATGCATGAATTTAAGTCCCTGTAGGCTTTTTTTTTGGCCATTACTACAGGTAGCTAGTAATTAAATATCAAAAGTAATGACTTACCATACACTTCTTGGAGTTGTCCTCCTTCGTGGTCAAGCGGCATCATTCTTTTCCAAGGAGGATAAATTGCCAGACGAAGTACTTTTAAAATGTATTTATTAATTTCCGTGTGTGTTCTAGCTTTTCTATCATTATTGACATTCAATAAGCGACTATTTATTAAGTGTATTTAGCGCCGTTTCGATGGTTTCATCTTCGGCCAACCTGCTTCCTGATTAAATCTTCCCGCCCGCGCGCCGACCAATTGGAGAAGAGACTGATATCACGTGGTCTGCCGTGACGCATTCGTGAACCCTCGAAATTTTGTAAAGGTGCATATTCGAACGAGAAAACGCAAAAAAAATAACAATTAAAAACACACCAAATGGATTATTTTAAGCTTGCCTGTTTATTAATATTCCTTTAAAATGAATTGAACGCTCCGAAAATGCGTCTAATTTATGTCCCTTTCCCTCCAAGATTGACGCCACTCATGTTTCCTATGACAGATGCGTTCCATTTAATAGCAACTCTTCCTCGGGGAATGTTTTGAATGATAACGCATTTAAATATGGCAAAGAGGGAGAGAAATGCATGAATTTAAGTCCCTGTAGGCTTTTTTTTTGGCCATTACTACAGGTAGCTAGTAATTAAATATCAAAAGTAATGACTTACCATACACTTCTTGGAGTTGTCCTCCTTCGTGGTCAAGCGGCATCATTCTTTTCCAAGGAGGATAAATTGCCAGACGAAGTACTTTTTAAAATGTATTTGTTCATTTCCTGGTGTGCTCTAGCTTTTCTATCATTATTGACATTCAATAAGCGACTATTTATTAAGTGTATTTAGCGCCGTTTCGATGGTTTCATCTTCGGCCAACCTGCTTCCTGATTAAATCTTCCCGCCCGTGCGCCGACCAATTGGAGAAGAGACTGATATCGCGTGGTCTTCCGTGACGCATTCGTGAACCCTCGAAATTTTGTAAAGGTGCATATTTGAACGAGAAAACGCAAAAAAAATAAAAATTAAAAACACACCAAATGGATTATTTTAAGCTTGCCTGTTTATTAATATTCCTTTAAAATGAATTGAACGCTCCGAAAATGCGTCTAATGTATGTCCCTTTCCCTCCAAGATGACGCCACTCATGTTTCCTATGACAGATGTGTTCCATTTAATAGCAACTCTTCCTCCGGGAATGTTTTGAATGATAATGCATTTAAATATGGCAAAGAGGGAGAGAAATGCATGACTTTAAGTCCCTGTAGGCTTTTTTGACCATTACTACAGGTAGCTAGTAATTAAATATCAAAAGCGACTATTTATTAAGTGTATTTAGCGCCGTTTCGATGGTTTCATCTTCGGCCAACCTGCTTCCTGATTAAATCTTCCCGCCCGTGCGCCGACCAATTGGAGAAGAGACTGATATCACGTGGTCTGCCGTGGCAAATTCGGGAAACCTCGGAATTTTGAAAAGATGCAATTTCAAAGGTGAAAAAGTAATAACAAAAAATTACAAAAACACACTGAATGGGTTATTTTAAGCTCGCCTGTCCTTTAAAATGAATTGAACGCTCCGAAAATGCGTCCAATTTATGTCCCTTTCCCTCCAAGATGACGCCACTCATGTTTCCTATGACAGATGCGTTCCATTTAATAGCAACTCTTCCTCCGGGAATGTTTTGAATGATAACGCATTTAAATATGGCAAAGAGGGAGAAAAAGGCATGGATTTAAGTCGCTGTGATGTCCCTGCAGGCTTTGTTATTTGTTGTGCATTTGGCTCAGCAGTCCACAACAACACCTCGCACCCAATCTTCATCACTCCTAACTGCCATCCCCGCCCGGGGAGCCTTTTGTGGGCGATCTCTCTCCCTCTCCCTCCCCGACTAAACATGGAGGTCCTTCTCTCTTTCTTCCCGCCCTGAGATGTGCCGGCAGTCTAATTGAGCGCCGACAACAATCACTAATGGACGCTGCGCCGCCGTAATGTAGCACTCGATGAAAGGAAAAGGCCCCTCATCAATTCCATGGCTGTGGGTTATTTCCGGCGAGAGGGACATTATTCATTCAAGGTGCGGCTGCGCGCGCAAATCTCCCGCGCTCTCTTCTTCCCGCGGGAAAGGATAATTAATTTGTCGCGCGGCGGGAGAAATGCCGAAGTGGCGCGTTAGGATCACGACGCCGCTAATTGTCCTCAAGGTGCCAGCGGACGAAACTTTTCCTTGTGTGTGTTATTTCACAAAGTGGATGAGGTGGCGACTTGTCCAGCGTGTACCCCGCCTTCCGCCCGATTGTAGCTGAGATAGGCTCCAGTGCCCCCCGCGACCCCAAAGGGAATAAGCGGTAGAAAATGGATGGATGGATGGACACAAGACACTAAACATTCTGTTAAAAGAGAGAATTGTTCAAGCTTCTTCATGACGTCACACCAAGTTCAGTTCAAAAGCTGGAAGAGATAGCTGCAGTATTTGTGTGCTCCTGTCTTATAAAGGATCTTTGACAAGTGTTTTTGCAGCAGATTCCTACAAAACAGCAGTGTTTCTGTCATCTAGAGGATCTTTGACAAGTGCTTTTTTTTATATAGATTTCCCAAAACAAGTGTTCCTGACATATAGAGGATCTTTGACTCGAGTTTTTGCAGCAGATTCCGACAAAACAGCAGTGTTTCTGTCTTATAAAGGATCTTTGACTCGTGTTTTTGCAGCAGATTCCTAAAAATAACAGCTTTTGTCATATAAAGGATCTTTGACTCGTGTTTTTGCAGCAGATTATTAAAAACAGAATGCTTCTGTCATATAAAGGATCTTTGACTCGTGTTTTTGCAGCAGATTATTAAAAACACAGTGCTTCTGTCATATAAATGATCTTTGACTTGTGTTTTTGCAGCAGATTCCTAAAAATAACATTGTTTTTGTAATATAAAGGATCTTTGACTCCTGTTTTTGCAGCAGTTTATTAAAAACAGAATGCTTCTGTCATATAAAGGATCTTTGACCCGTGTTTTTGCAGCAGATTATTAAAAACATAGTGCTTCTGTCATATAAATGATCTTTGACTCGTGTTTTTGCAGCAGATTCCTAAAAATAACATAGTTTTTGTCATATAAAGGATCTTTGACTCCTGTTTTTGCAGCAGATTATTAAAAACAGAATGCTTCTGTCATATAAAGGATCTTTGACTCGTGTTTTTGCAGCAGATTCCTAAAAATAACAGTTTTTGTCACATAAAGGATCTTTGACTCGTGTTTTTGCAGCAGATTCCTAAAAATAACACTGTTTTTGTCATGTAAAGGATCTTTGACTCGTGTTTTTGCAGCAGATTCCTAAAAATAACACTGTTTTTGTCATGTAAAGGATCTTTGACTCGTGTTTTTGCAGCAGATTCCTAAAAATAACACCGTTTTTGTCATGTAAAGGATCTTTGACTCGTGTTTTTGCAGCAGATTCCTAAAAATAACACTGTTTTTGTCATATAAAGGATCTTTGACTCGTGTTTTTGCAGCAGATTATTAAAAACAGAATGCTTCTGTCATATAAAGGGTCTTTGACTCGTGTTTTTGCAGCAGATTCCTAAAAATGACACCGTTTTTGTCATATAAAGGATCTTTGACTCGTGTTTTTGCAGCAGATTCCTAAAAATAACACCGTTTTTGTCATATAAAGGATCTTTGACTCGTGTTTTTGCAGCAGATTATTAAAAACAGAGTGCTTCTGTCATATTAACGATCTTTGACTTGTATTTTTGCAGCAGATTCCTAAAAATAACACAGTTTTTGTCATATAAAGGATCTTTGACTCGTGTTTTTGCAGCAGATTCCTAAAAATAACATAGTTTTTGTCATATAAAGGATCTTTGACTCGTGTTTTTGCAGCAGATTCCTAAAAATAACATAGTTTTTGTCATATAAAGGATCTTTGACTTGTGGTTTTGCAGCAGATTATTAAAAACAGAATGCTTCTGTCATATAAAGGATCTTTGACTCGTGTTTTTGCAGCAGATTCCTAAAAATAACACCGTTTTTGTCATATAAAGGATCTTTGACTCATTTTTTTGCAGCAGATTCCTAAAAATAACACCGTTTTTGTCATATAAAGGATCTTTGACTCGTGTTTTTGCAGCAGATTCCTAAAAATAACACAGTTTGTGTCATATAAAGGATCTTTGACTCGTGTTTTTGCAGCAGATTCCTAAAAATAACATCGTTTTTGTCATATAAAGAATCTTTGACTCGTGTTTTTGCAGCAGATTCCTAAAAATAACAGTTTTTGTCAGATAAAGGATCTTTGACTCGTGTTTTTGCAGCAGATCCCAAAAAATAACACCGTTTTTGTCATATAAAGGATCTTTGACTCGTGTTTTTGCAGCAGATTTCTAAAAATAACACTGTTTTTGTCATATAAAGGATCTTTGATTCGTGTTTTTGCAGCAGATTCCTAAAAATAACACAGTTTTTGTCACATAAAGGATCTTTGACTCGTGTTTTTGCAGCAGATTCCTAAAAATAACACCGTTTTTGTCATATAAAGGATCTTTGACTCATGTTTTTGCAGAAGATTCTTAAAAATAACATAGTTTTTGTCATATAAAGGATCTTTGACTCCTGTTTTTGCAGCAGATCATTAATAACAGAATGCTTCTGTCACATAAAGGATCTTTGAACCGTGTTTTTGCAGCAGATTATTAAAAACATAGTGCTTCTGTCATATAAAGGATCTTTGACTCGTTTTTCTGCAGCAGATTCCTAAAAATAACACAGTTTTTGTCATATAAAGGATCTTTGACTCGTGTTTTTGCAGCAGATTATTAAAAACAGAATGCTTCTGTCATATAAAGGATCTTTGACTCGTGTTTTTGCAGCAGATTTCTAAAAATAACACTGTTTTTGTCATATAAAGGATCTTTGACTCGTGTTTTTGCAGCAGATTCCTAAAAATAACACAGTTTTTGTCACATAAAGGATCTTTGACTCGTGTTTTTACAGCAGATTATTAAAAACAGAATGCTTCTGTCATATAAAGGATCTTTGACCCATGTTTTTGCAGCAGATTATTAAAAACAGAATGCTTCTGTCATATAAAGGGTCTTTGACTCGTGTTTTTGCAGCAAATTCCTAAAAATGACACCGTTTATGTCATATAAAGGATCTTTGACTCATGTTTTTGCAGCAGATTCCTAAAAATAACATAGTTTTTGTCATATAAAGGATCTTTGACTCGTGTTTTTGCAGCAGATTATTAAAACAGAGTGCTTCTGTCATAGAAAGGATCTTTGACTCGTGTTTTTGCAGCAGATTCCTAAAAATAACACAGTTTTTGTTATATAAAGGATCTTTGACTCGTGTTCTTGCAGCAGATTCCTAAAAATAACATAGTTTCTGTCATATAAAGGATCTTTGACTCCTGTTTTTGCAGCAGATTATTAAAAACAGAGTGCTTCTGTCATATAAAGGATCTTTGACCCGTGTTTTTGCAGCAGATTATTAAAAATAACAAAGTTGTTGTCATATAAAGGATCTTTGACTCGTGTTTTTGCAGCAGATTCCTAAAAATAACAAAGTTGTTGTCATATAAAGGATCTTTGACTTGTGTTTTTGCAGCAGATTCCTAAAAACAACACCGTTTCTGTCATATAAAGGATCTTTGACTCATGTTTAAATTACTCCTGCACATAATGACGCCAACATGAACAAAAACATGTTACACAAAAACATTGAGTCTATTCCAACGATATCTTGAAAGAGCACGTTACATGTTTGTGTCTTCAAAAATTGCATAAATGCAACAAAAGAAAGAAAAAAGTGTGTTGTTAAAAATCGGTGACTTCAAAATGGATGCAGAGAAGGTTGGAATGGAGCAGAAAGTTGAAACGGAACAGAATGAAGACACCGTTTAACGTGTTGGATTTATTCTGTAACCATGGTTACATCGCTGCATGGAAAAAAACCTCAACAACAACAACAAGAACAACAAGTAACAAGAATCAGCACACAACTGAGTAGGAACGAAAGGAAGTGAACAGTTTACTGACCATAGAAAAAAGGCTTCATGCAAATTGTGTTGACACGCAAAAGAAAAGAGCAGAAACTTCTCAGCGATGAAGAAGACCTCGAGTCGGTTTCTTCCCCGCGGCGCCACACCATTCTTCCATTCTTCTTACCCACACCATTCTTCCATTCTTCTTACCCACACCATTCTTCCATTCCTCTTACCCACACGTGAAGGCTTCAAACGCCAGTCGCTGACCGCAGCTCACAGCGTGGACGGAGCCTACTTGACAGCAGATACGTCTTGTGAGCGTCTTGCAGGCCTGGCGGCCACGGAGCCGCGCTTTTCTCCCGCCGACTCCTGGAGGGATGACCTTAAATTGTCCTTTTGGTTTCCTTGCTGGGATCAGTGGGATCCTCCTGCACGGTGTGTGGTTTGCAAACACCAATAAATCATTCTTCATTGGAATTAAAGAACATCATCATTTGAAACATCCCAGCAAATGTGTTGTAATTGCTGGGAATTTTGGGTATTTCCTCAAATAATGGCCACACCCCACATACGTTTAAAGCCCGCTGGAAGTCTGCTGGACGTTGTAACTAAGTTCCCTGCACTCTTTTGTGGGTCACCCCACAATGTTGTGTGCATTTACTTGACGACAAATGTTGCTGAGAGTTACGTGACTTTCTAATTTTGTTTAAAATTTCTCCATGGTAGTCCTATGTAATCAGTTTCCCGTGGCAAATATTTTAATACACAAGTAGACTTTGAAAGGTGGTCGCTCCACAATGTTGTATGCATCTATGTTTAGGTTACGGAGAGTTACATGACTGATCATTTTGTTTAACATTTCTCCATGGTAGTCCTATGTAATCAGTTTCCCCTGGCAAATATTTTAAAACACAAGTAGACTTTGAAAGGTGGTCGCTCCACAATGTTGTATGCATCTATGTTTGTGTTCCGGAGAGTAACATGATTTTTTTTATTTTGTTTAACATTGCTCCACAATAGTCCTATTTATTCAGTTTCCCTTGGCATACATTTTCACCCACCATCTAACTTTGATAGGTGGTTGCTCCACAATGTTGTAGGCATCCACATTTATGTCCTGGCAAGTAACATGATTTTTCATTTTGTTTAACATTGCTACATGATAGTCCTATAAATATTCAGTTTACCTTGGTATACAGTTTAATTCACCAAACTTTGATAGGTGGTCGCTCCACAATGTTGTAGGCATCCACATTATATGACTTACTGTATAATTTTTCTTAATTCATCCATAATAGTCCTATCTATTCAGTTTCCCTTGGACATACATTTTAATCCACCGGTAAACCTTGACAGGTGGTCACTCCACAATGTTGTATGCATCTACGTTTGTGTTCCGGAGAGTAACATGACGTTTTATTATGTTTAACATTGCTCCACAATAGTCCTATCTATTCAGTTTCCCTTGGCATACATTTTAACCCACCATCTAACTTTGATAGGTGGTCGCTCCACAATGTTGTAGGCATCCACATTTATGTTTTGAGGAGTTATATGACTTATAATTTTTCTTCATTTCTCCACGATAGTCCTATCTATTCAGTTTCCCTTTGACATACATTTTAATCCACCGGTAAACCTTGACAGGTGGTCACTCCACAATGCTGTATGCATCTACGTTTGTGTCCTGGCAAGTAACATGCTTTTTCATTTTGTTTAACATTGCTACATGATAGTCCTATTTATATTTAGTTTCCCTTGACATACATTTTAATCCACCATTAAACGTTGACAGGTAGTCGCTCCACAATGTTGTAGGCATCCACATATATGTTTTGAGGAGTTATATGACTTATCATGTGTCTTAATTTCTCCATAATAGTCCTATCTATTCAATTTCCCTTGGCACACACTTTAATACACCAGTCTACTTTGACAGGTGTTCGCTCCACAATGTTGTATGCATCTATGTTTGTGTTCCGGAGAGTAACATGACGTTTCATTATGTTTAACATTGCTCCACAATAGTCCTATTTATTCAGTTTCCCTTGGCATACATTTTCACCCACCATCTAACTTTGATAGGTGGTTGCTCCACAATGTTGTAGGCATCCACATTTATGTTTGGAGGAGCTATATGACTTATAATTTTTCTTCATTTTTCCACAATAGTACAATCTATTCAGTTTACCTTTGACATACATTTTAATCCACTGGTAAACCTTGACAGGTGTTTGCTCCACAATGTTGTATGCATCCATGTTTGTCTTCCGGAAAGTAACATGACTTTTCATTTTTCCGACATTGCTCCAATATAGTTGTATCTATTCAGTTTTCCTTGGCATACATTTTAATCCACCGGTAAACCTTGACAGGTGGTCACTCCACAATGTTGTATGCATCTATGTTTGTGTTCCTGAGAGTAACATGACGTTTCATTATGTTTAACATTTCTCCATTATAGTCCTATATATATTCAATTTACCTTGGTATACAGTTTAATTCACCAAACTTTGATAGGTGGTCGCTCCACAATGTTGTAGGCATCCACATTTATGTTTAGAGGAGTTATATAACTTACTGTATATTTTTTCTTAATTCATCCATAATAGTCCTATCTATTCAGTTTCCCTTGGACATACATTTTAATCCACCGGTAAACCTTGACAGGTGGTCACTCCACAATGTTGTATGCATCTATGTTTGTGTCCCGGAGAGTAACATGACGTTTCATTATGTTTAACATTTCTCCATTATAGTCCTATATGTATTCAATTTACCTTGGTATACAGTTTAATTCACCAAACTTTGATAGGTGGTCGCTCCACAATGTTGTAGGCATCCACATTTATGTTTAGAGGAGTTGTATGACTTACTGTATAATTTTTCTTAATTCATCCACAATAGTCCTATCTATTCAGTTTCCCTTGGACATACATTGTAATCCACCGGTAAACCTTGACAGGTGGTCACTCCACAATGTTGTATGCATTTATGTTTGTGTTCCGGAGAGTAACATGACGTTTCATTATGTTTAACATTGCTCCACGATAGTCCTATCTATTCAGTTTCCCTTGGCATACATTGTAACCCACCATCTAACTTTGACAGGTGTTCGCTCCACAATGTTGTATGCATCTATGTTTGTGTTCCGGAGAGTAACATGATTTTTTTTATTTTGTTCAACATTGCTCCACAATAGTCCTATTTATTCAGTTTCCCTTGGCATACATTTTCACCCACCATCTAACTTTGATAGGTGGTTGCTCCACAATGTTGTAGGCATCCACATTTATGTCCTGGCAAGTAACATGATTTTTCATTTTGTTTAACATTGCTACATGATAGTCCTATAAATATTCAGTTTACCTTGGTATACAGTTTAATTCACCAAACTTTGATAGGTGGTCGCTCCACAATGTTGTAGGCATCCACATTATATGACTTACTGTATAATTGTTCTTAATTCATCCATAATAGTCCTATCTATTCAGTTTCCCTTGGACATACATTTTAATCCACCGGTAAACCTTGACAGGTGGTCACTCCACAATGTTGTATGCATCTATGTTTGTGTTCCTGAGAGTAACATGACGTTTCATTTTGTTTAACATTGCTCCACAATAGTCCTATCTATTCAGTTTCCCTTGGCATACATTTTAACCCACCATCTAACTTTGATAGGTGTTCGCTCCACAATGTTGTATGCATCTATGTTTGTGTTCCGGAGAGTAACATGATTTTTTTTTATTTTGTTTAACATTGCTCCACAATAATCCTATTTATTCAGTTTCCCTTGGCATACATTTTCACCCACCATCTAACTTTGAGAGGTGGTTGCTCCACAATGTTGTAGGCATCCACATTTATGTTTTGAGGAGTTATATGACTTATTATTTTTCTTCATTTCTCCACGATAGTCCTATCTATTCAGTTTCCCTTTGACATACATTGTAATCCACCGGTAAACCTTGACAGGTGGTCACTCCACAATGTTGTATGCATCTACGTTTGTGTCCTGGCAAGTAACATGATTTTTCATTTTGTTTAACATTTCTCCATTATAGTCCTATATATATTCAATTTACCTTGGTATACAGTTTAATTCACCAAACTTTGATAGGTGGTCGCTCCACAATGTTGTAGGCATCCACATTTATGTTTAGAGAAGCTATATGACTTACTGTGTAATTGTTCTTAATTTATCCATACTAGTCCTATCTATTCAGTTTCCCTTGGGCATACATTGTAACCCACCATCTAACTTTGACAGATGTTCGCTCCACAATGTTGTATGCATCTATGTTTGTGTTCCGGAGAGTAACATGATTTTTTTTTATTTTGTTTAACATTGCTCCTTAATAGTCCTATCTATTCAGTTTCCCTTGGCATACATTTTCACCCACCATCTAACTTTGATAGATGGTTGCTCCACAATGTTGTAGGCATCCACATTTATGTTTGGAGGAGTTATATGACTTATAATTTTTCTTCATTTCTCCACAATAGTCCTATCTATTCAGTTCCCTTTGACATACATTTTAATCCACCGGTAAACCTTGACAGGTGGTCACTCCACAATGTTGTATGCATCTACGTTTGTGTCCTGGCAAGTAACATGATTTTTCATTTTGTTTAACATTGCTACATGGTAGTCCTATGTAATCAGTTTCCCATGGCATCTATTTTAATACACAAGCAGACTTTGAAAGGTGGTCGGTCCACAATGTTGTATGCATCTATGTTTGTGTTCCGGAGAGTAACATGACGTTTCATTATGTTTAACATTGCTCCATGATAGTCCTATCTATTCAGTTTCCCTTGGCATACATTTTAATCCACCAGTACACTTTGACAAGTGGTTGCTCCACAACGTTGTATGCATCCATGTTTGTCTTCCGGAAAGTTTTCATTTTTCCGACATTGCTCCAACATAGTTGTATCTATTCAGTTTCCCTTGGCATACATTTTAACTGTGATAGGTGGTTGCTCCACAATGTTGTGTGCGTCCATGTTGACGTTATGTTATTCCACATTCCCTGTCTGTTTCGGTGGGCGTTTTTTTGGACATTTTTTCTTCTTTTCTTCATTAAAGTCAGTGTTAATATATATATATATATCGACGCCCTTGGCCACCAGTTGAGGAAACACAATGTTTCACCGACGTAAACGATCCAATCGTGCGACGCGAACGCGTCTTTCATCATGTTTAGTTGGACGAGACAACATCTCATCTCGGCGCCGAGACACTTTTAATCTCCGTTATGACTCTCAGGACAATCTGAAGCCTTGACGGCCGTCTTTCCTCTCCTGGATATTGCCAGCCTTCATTCGATAACAATCTGCTCCCTCGCACTGTCTTTAGATAAGCTGCTCGGAAGAAAACAACAACAACAACAACAAAAAAGCACGAGGAGATATATCCACAAATCCGCTCGTTTCCTCCATCGCCAGTTCTTCTTCTGTACACTATTTACATAAAGGTCCTTGCAAAAAAATATCTCAAAAAAAGGAGTCCCATTTGGGGAGAGAGAGAGGGGCGAGTATAAATCTGTACAGGCTCCTCGGAGGGATTAGGCGCTCCATCCATGCATGGGTAGCAAAAAACACCGGAGAGCATTCATTGTGACCGTGCCTGCATAACTGCCAGGGAAGATGTATCGCTGCCACGTGGCCCGCGAGACGCTCCGCATTAAAACACATGGGGCGCTTCATCGGGGAGCTTGGCGTCCGCCGGCAGGTAGCCTGGGACAAGAGAGGAGACACGGCGAGGTTTATGCAGCTATTTGCATTGCAGAAACACATTCATCTTGGACGGGTCATCCGCTAAGCCGCGGCGAGGAGGAGTAAATCAAGTGAGGCCACGAGGACGGCGCCTTGATGAAAATGCTTTCACCTCCTCCGCCGCGCTAATTATTTTATTGGGGCGAATAACTCACGCCGCCGCTTTTTTTTCCCGCTTCACTTTACCTGCGAGCGGCGGACATAAAACACACTCTGCATAATTTCGCCAGAAGACTGCGGCAGGAGGGAAGAAACAACAACCCGCCGCCTTCTGTGAAGGCCAGCAATTTGGAGTTCAAAGCATTAAAAAATATATATTTTCATTGTATTTTATGCTGATTAAGTTCATTTTACACATCACAATTTAAAAAAAAAAACAACAACAGAAAAACATGGCGATAGTTGGGTAAATAAAGCCTCGGTGAGTGTGTGACACACTCATTAGCTGTACTGACACTGTGTTTGTCATGTCTGTGTAATCATGTTTTGTTTAGTTTCTGGCTTTTCACTCCCTTGTCTTGTTTGCATGATTACCCATTAGTTTCACCTGTTCCACGTTTGGACTCATTGTGCACTCTTGTTTGTCACCATAGCAACCATTAGTTTTGCACCTGTCACGTCACGCACCTGTTTCACGTTTTGAGTCACGCACCTGCTTTCACTAACCATGTCCATAGTATTTAAGTTCATTCATTTTCTGTTGTTCGTCCTGACGACATCCCCGCATTTATGCTCCTGCACACTCTCCACACCCTGATGACCCTTGCTACTCTTTTTTTCATGCCGGTTCCATGCCAAGTAAGTTTTTGTTTATTAAGCCACAGTTAGTGTTTTGTTTAATTGTTCATAGTTTCTGCCAATGTGCACGTTTTGTGTTTATACCACCTACTCAGTGGCCTAGTGGTTAGAGTGTCCGCCCTGAGATCGGTAGGTTGGGAGTTCAAATCCCGGCCGAGTCATACCAAAGACTATAAAAATGGGACCCATTACCTCCCTGCTTGGCACTCAGCATCAAGGGTTGGAATTGGGGGTTAAATCACCAAAAATGATTCCCGGGCGCGGCCACCGCTGCTGCTCACTGCTCCCCTCACCTCCCAGAGGGTGATCAAGGGTGATGGGTCAAATGCAGAGAATAATTTCACCACACCTAGTGTGTGTGTGACAATCATTGGTACTTTAACTTTAACTTTAACATAGTATTTAAGTTCATTCATTTTCTGTTGTTCGTCCTGACGACATCCCCGCATTTATGCTCCTGCACACTCTCCACACCCTGATGACCCTTGCTACTCTTTTTTTCATGCCGGTTCCATGCCAAGTAAGTTTTTATTTATTAAGCCACAGTTAGTGTTTTGTTTAATTGTTCATAGTTTCTGCCAATGTGCACGTTTTGTGTTTATACCACCTACTCAGTGGCCTAGTGGTTAGAGTGTCCGCCCTGAGATCGGTAGGTTGTGAGTTCAAATCCCGGCCGGGTCATACCAAAGACTATAAAAATGGGACCCATTGCCTCCCTGCTTGGCACTCAGTATCAAGGGTTGGAATTGGGGGTTAAATCACCAAAAATGATTCCCGGGCGCGGCCACCGCTGCTGCTCACTGCTCCCCTCACCTCCCAGAGGGTGATCAAGGGTGATGGGTCAAATGCAGAGAATAATTTCACCACACCTAGTGTGTTGTGACAATCATTGGTACTTTAACTTTAACTTTAACATAGTATTTAAGTTCATTCATTTTCTGTTGTTCGTCCTGACGACATCCCCGCATTTATGCTCCTGCACACTCTCCACACCCTGATGACCCTTGCTACTCTTTTTTTCATGCCGGTTCCATGCCAAGTAAGTTTGTGTTTTATTAAGCCACAGTTAGTGTTTTGTTTAATTGTTCATAGTTTCTGCCAATGTGCAAGTTTTGTGTTTATAGTCTAGTTTTGTACCTCCGCCCCTGTGCGCGCTTTTCGTGTATTCCTTTTTTGATAGTTTAAATAAATCATGTACCCACCTTCAAGCCTTGACCAGTCCAGTTAATTTGCACCACGGGAGAACAAACCAAGCCACAGTCCAAGTCATGACAGTGTTAGTGTTTCACCGTGATCCTACACCGTTAAAAAAGCTAATTACATTTGATCTGCAACTATAAGTAATAGTTAAACACACACATATACAGGTAAAAGCCAGTAAATTAGAATATTTTGAAAAACTTGATTTATTTCAGTAATTGCATTCAAAAGGTGTAACTTGTACATTATATTTATTCATTGCACACAGACTGATGCATTCAAATGTTTATTTCATTTAATTTTGATGATTTGAAGTGGCAACAAATGAAAATCCAAAATTCCGTGTGTCACAAAATGAGAATATTACTTAAGGCTAATACAAAAAAGGGATTTTTAGAAATGTTGGCCAACTGAAAAGTATGAAAATGAAAAATATGAGCATGTACAATACTCAATACTTGGTTGGAGCTCCTTTTGCCTCAATTACTGCGTTAATGCGGCGTGGCATGGAGTCGATGAGTTTCTGGCACTGCTCAGGTGTTATGAGAGCCCAGGTTGCTCTGATAGTGGCCTTCAACTCTTCTGCGTTTTTGGGTCTGGCATTCTGCATCTTCCTTTTCACAATACCCCACAGATTTTCTATGGGGCTAAGGTCAGGGGAGTTGGCGGGCCAATTTAGAACAGAAATACCATGGTCCGTAAACCAGGCACGGGTAGATTTTGCGCTGTGTGCAGGCGCCAAGTCCTGTTGGAACTTGAAATCTCCATCTCCATAGAGCAGGTCAGCAGCAGGAAGCATGAAGTGCTCTAAAACGTGCTGGTAGACGGCTGCGTTGACCCTGGATCTCAGGAAACAGAGTGGACCGACACCAGCAGATGACATGGCACCCCAAACCATCACTGATGGTGGAAACTTTACACTAGACTTCAGGCAACGTGGATCCTGTGCCTCTCCTGTCTTCCTCCAGACTCTGGGACCTCGATTTCCAAAGGAAATGCAAAATTTGCCTGGTTGGGTGATGGTTTGGGGTGCCATGTCATCTGCTGGTGTCGGTCCACTCTGTTTCCTGAGATCCAGGGTCAACGCAGCCGTCTACCAGCAAGTTTTAGAGCACTTCATGCTTCCTGCTGCTGACCTGCTCTATGGAGATGGAGATTTCAAGTTCCAACAGGACTTGGCGCCTGCACACAGCGCAAAATCTACCCGTGCCTGGTTTACGGACCATGGTATTTCTGTTCTAAATTGGCCCGCCAACTCCCCTGACCTTAACCCCATAGAAAATCTGTGGGGTATTGTGAAAAGGAAGATGCAGAATGCCAGACCCAAAAACGCAGAAGAGTTGAAGGCCACTATCAGAGCAACCTGGGCTCTCATAACACCTGAGCAGTGCCAGAAACTCATCGACTCCATGCCACGCCGCATTAACGCAGTAATTGAGGCAAAAGGAGCTCCAACCAAGTATTGAGTATTGTACATGCTCATATTTTTCATTTTCATACTTTTCAGTTGGCCAACATTTCTAAAAATCCCCTTTTTTGTATTAGCCTTAAGTAATATTCTCATTTTGTGACACACGGAATTTTGGATTTTCATTTGTTGCCACTTCAAATCATCAAAATTAAATGAAATAAACATTTGAATGCATCAGTCTGTGTGCAATGAATAAATATAATGTACAAGTTACACCTTTTGAATGCAATTACTGAAATAAATCAAGTTTTTCAAAATATTCTAATTTACTGGCTTTTACCTGTATTTGTCTAAATGTATGTTGTTTTAACGTTATGTTTGAGTTGCTCCAAACTAATTCAACAAGTTCTCGACGTTGTTTGAATGTCTTAAACCTGCTGGGTTTTGTTATTGTTTTTTTTTTTTTTTAACTTTTTATTTAGCTAGATTTCTGGAAAAGAGACTCATTTTTTTTTTTTTTTTTTTTTTTTTTACAGGCTTTTAAAATGTCACAAACGGGGGAGTCTTCCCTTTTTCACAAGACAGAGCGAGGATCTTGTCAGCTTATTTAAAGGTTAGCGTGTGCGTGCCAGCAGTAAATAGGCGATGAGAGCCCGTCGTTTAACAGGACGGAGATAGAAGTGTTTGCTTCCCCCGTCAGCTCCTCTTCGCCGTCTCGTCTCAGACTCTGATAACGACTCGCTCCGGCGGCTCTTTTAAAACCGTTTTGTTTGTTGGCGTTTGTGCTGATGCGGAGTGACACCGCGTGCTGACGGAGGCTGACCTTTGGTCCGAGGATCCGGCTGCTGCAGGTCCACGCCGTCCAGCTTGTCCCCCTCAGGCTTGGTGTCGGCGATGGAGGTGACGGAGGGAAGCACCTCCTGTTCTTTGTCCGGCTGCTCCGTGGTGTAGGTGTTCTTCCTGCGGGTCATGTTTAAATCACAAGACACAGTTCATGGAGTGTGTGCTCCTCTAATGCCTCCACTAAACATAATGTCTCTATTTTTAAAGCTTGCTCGAGAGCACTTCCACTTTTATATTGTTCACTTCGGTCTTCAATCAATTTTTCATCCCCTCAGACGCACCGTTCCGCCTCAAACTTTTTGGACTTCCATTGTCTCCTAAAGTTTTCTTTTTTTCCACCACTACAAAGTCAATAAAGTGCCTAAAAGTAGTCGTTTTTTTTATAGAAACCTGGGACGAAAAATAATGGATTGTGATTATAATTTTTATGCCCGAGCGTCCAGTGAGGCGGGAATGTTTTTAATATCAATGCATCACCTGGTTTAGGTACTCAAAGTAAGCATCACTTTGTAACAATACAACACCCAGCAGGCACAAGACACTAAAACAACATTGTTGAATTACGTCCTGACGTTGAGCAACTCAAACACAACGTTGAAACAACATGCTTTTTGACGACGTTTAATCAATGTTGCGTTCAGACTAGAGATGCGCGGTTTGCGGACACAACCGCGGAGTCCGCGGATTATCCGCGGATCGGGCGGATGAAATTAAAAAAACTAAGATTTTATCCGCTCGCGGGTCGGGTCGGGCGGATTAATTTTTTTTTTTTTTTTTTTTTTGCGGGTGGCAGTTAAACCAATTCGGTACATAGTTAAATGTTGTTACCCACATACGAAAAACGAGCAGGCACCTGCTGCATATGCCACAACAGAAGAAAAAAAAAGAAAAGAGATGGACACTTTTACGGAGCGGAGAAGGGACGCCTCGCCGGGGTCCGGGACCGAGGCCCCTTCCCCCGAGAGGGCCCCACCGGGATTAACCGTCGTCAAAAAGCATGTTGTTTTAACGTTGTATTTGTGTTGTAGAATATTGGTTGGAAAATGACCAAAATTCAATGGTCAAATCAACATCACAACCCAACATTGATTAAACGTTGTCAAAAAGCATGTTGTTTCAATGTTATGTTTGTGTTGTAGAATATTGGTTGGAAAATGACCACATTTCAATGGTTAAATCAACGTCAGAACCCAACATTGATTAAACGTTGTCAAAAAGCATGTTGTTTCAACGTTTGACCAAAATTCAATGGTCAAATCAACGTCAGAACCCAACATTCATTAAACATCGTCAAAAAGCATGTTGTTTCAACGTTGTATTTGTGTTGTGGAATATTGGTTGGGAAATGAAAAATTTCAATGCCAAATCATCGTCAGAACCCAACATTGATTAAATGTTGTCAAAAAGCATGTTGTATTTGTTTTGTAGAATATTGGTTGGGAAATGAAAAAATTCAATGCCAAATCAACGTCAGAACCCAACATTGATTAAACGTTGTCAAAAAGCATGTTGTTTCAACGTTGTATTTGTGTTGTAGAATATTGGTTGGGAAATGACTAAATTTCAATGGTCAAATCAACATCAGAACCCAACATTGATTAAACGTTGTCAAAAAGCATGTTGTTTCAACGGTGTATTTGTGTTGTAAAATATTGGTTGGGAAATAACCAAAATTCAATGGTCAGATCAATGTCAGAACCCAACATTGATTAAACGTCGTCAAAAAGTATGTTGTTTTAACGTTGTATTTGTGTTGTAGAATATTGGTTGGAAAATGACCACATTTCAATGGTCAAATCAACTTCAGAACCCAACATTGATTAACCGTCGTCAAAAAGCATGTTGTTTTAACGTTGTATTTGTGTTGTAGAATATTGGTTGGAAAATGACCAAAATTCAATGGTCAAATCAACATCACAACCCAACATTGATTAAACGTTGTCAAAAAGCATGTTGTTTCAATGTTATGTTTGTGTTGTAGAATATTGGTTGGAAAATGACCACATTTCAATGGTTAAATCAACGTCAGAACCCAACATTGATTAAACGTTGTCAAAAAGCATGTTGTTTCAACGTTTGACCAAAATTCAATGGTCAAATCAACGTCAGAACCCAACATTCATTAAACATCGTCAAAAAGCATGTTGTTTCAACGTTGTATTTGTGTTGTGGAATATTGGTTGGGAAATGAAAAATTTCAATGCCAAATCATCGTCAGAACCCAACATTGATTAAATGTTGTCAAAAAGCATGTTGTATTTGTTTTGTAGAATATTGGTTGGGAAATGAAAAAATTCAATGCCAAATCAACGTCAGAACCCAACATTGATTAAACGTTGTCAAAAAGCATGTTGTTTCAACGTTGTATTTGTGTTGTAGAATATTGGTTGGGAAATGACTAAATTTCAATGGTCAAATCAACATCAGAACCCAACATTGATTAAACGTTGTCAAAAAGCATGTTGTTTCAACGGTGTATTTGTGTTGTAAAATATTGGTTGGGAAATAACCAAAATTCAATGGTCAGATCAATGTCAGAACCCAACATTGATTAAACGTCGTCAAAAAGTATGTTGTTTTAACGTTGTATTTGTGTTGTAGAATATTGGTTGGAAAATGACCACATTTCAATGGTCAAATCAACTTCAGAACCCAACATTGATTAACCGTCGTCAAAAAGCATGTTGTTTTAACGTTGTATTTGTGTTGTAGAATATTGGTTGGAAAATGACCAAAATTCAATGGTCAAATCAACATCACAACCCAACATTGATTAAACGTTGTCAAAAAGCATGTTGTTTCAATGTTATGTTTGTGTTGTAGAATATTGGTTGGGAAATGATCAAATTTCAATGGTCAAATCAACGTCAGAACCCAACATTGATTAAACGTTGTCAAAAAGCATGTTGTTTCAACGTTTGACCAAAATTCAATGGTCAAATCAACGTCAGAACCCAACATTCATTAAACATCGTCAAAAAGCATGTTGTTTCAACGTTGTATTTGTGTTGTGGAATATTGGTTGGGAAATGAAAAATTTCAATGCCAAATCATCGTCAGAACCCAACATTGATTAAATGTTGTCAAAAAGCATGTTGTATTTGTTTTGTAGAATATTGGTTGGGAAATGAAAAAATTCAATGCCAAATCAACGTCAGAACCCAACATTGATTAAACGTTGTCAAAAAGCATGTTGTTTCAACGTTGTATTTGTGTTGTAGAATATTGGTTGGGAAATGACTAAATTTCAATGGTCAAATCAACATCAGAACCCAACATTGATTAAACGTTGTCAAAAAGCATGTTGTTTCAACGGTGTATTTGTGTTGTAAAATATTGGTTGGGAAATAACCAAAATTCAATGGTCAGATCAATGTCAGAACCCAACATTGATTAAACGTCGTCAAAAAGTATGTTGTTTTAACGTTGTATTTGTGTTGTAGAATATTGGTTGGAAAATGACCACATTTCAATGGTCAAATCAACTTCAGAACCCAACATTGATTAACCGTCGTCAAAAAGCATGTTGTTTTAACGTTGTATTTGTGTTGTAGAATATTGGTTGGAAAATGACCAAAATTCAATGGTCAAATCAACATCACAACCCAACATTGATTAAACGTTGTCAAAAAGCATGTTGTTTCAATGTTATGTTTGTGTTGTAGAATATTGGTTGGAAAATGACCACATTTCAATGGTTAAATCAACGTCAGAACCCAACATTGATTAAACGTTGTCAAAAAGCATGTTGTTTCAACATTTGACCAAAATTCAATGGTCAAATCAACGTCAGAACCCAACATTCATTAAACATCGTCAAAAAGCATGTTGTTTCAACGTTGTATTTGTGTTGTGGAATATTGGTTGGGAAATGAAAAATTTCAATGCCAAATCATCGTCAGAACCCAACATTGATTAAATGTTGTCAAAAAGCATGTTGTATTTGTTTTGTAGAATATTGGTTGGGAAATGAAAAAATTCAATGCCAAATCAACGTCAGAACCCAACATTGATTAAACGTTGTCAAAAAGCATGTTGTTTCAACGTTGTATTTGTGTTGTAGAATATTGGTTGGGAAATGACTAAATTTCAATGGTCAAATCAACATCAGAACCCAACATTGATTAAACGTTGTCAAAAAGCATGTTGTTTCAACGGTGTATTTGTGTTGTAAAATATTGGTTGGGAAATAACCAAAATTCAATGGTCAGATCAATGTCAGAACCCAACATTGATTAAACGTCGTCAAAAAGTATGTTGTTTTAACGTTGTATTTGTGTTGTAGAATATTGGTTGGAAAATGACCACATTTCAATGGTCAAATCAACTTCAGAACCCAACATTGATTAACCGTCGTCAAAAAGCATGTTGTTTTAACGTTGTATTTGTGTTGTAGAATATTGGTTGGAAAATGACCAAAATTCAATGGTCAAATCAACATCACAACCCAACATTGATTAAACGTTGTCAAAAAGCATGTTGTTTCAATGTTATGTTTGTGTTGTAGAATATTGGTTGGAAAATGACCACATTTCAATGGTTAAATCAACGTCAGAACCCAACATTGATTAAACGTTGTCAAAAAGCATGTTGTTTCAACATTTGACCAAAATTCAATGGTCAAATCAACGTCAGAACCCAACATTCATTAAACATCGTCAAAAAGCATGTTGTTTCAACGTTGTATTTGTGTTGTGGAATATTGGTTGGGAAATGAAAAATTTCAATGCCAAATCATCGTCAGAACCCAACATTGATTAAATGTTGTCAAAAAGCATGTTGTATTTGTTTTGTAGAATATTGGTTGGGAAATGAAAAAATTCAATGCCAAATCAACGTCAGAACCCAACATTGATTAAACGTTGTCAAAAAGCATGTTGTTTCAACGTTGTATTTGTGTTGTAGAATATTGGTTGGGAAATGACTAAATTTCAATGGTCAAATCAACATCAGAACCCAACATTGATTAAACGTTGTCAAAAAGCATGTTGTTTCAACGGTGTATTTGTGTTGTAAAATATTGGTTGGGAAATAACCAAAATTCAATGGTCAGATCAATGTCAGAACCCAACATTGATTAAACGTCGTCAAAAAGTATGTTGTTTTAACGTTGTATTTGTGTTGTAGAATATTGGTTGGAAAATGACCACATTTCAATGGTCAAATCAACTTCAGAACCCAACATTGATTAACCGTCGTCAAAAAGCATGTTGTTTTAACGTTGTATTTGTGTTGTAGAATATTGGTTGGAAAATGACCAAAATTCAATGGTCAAATCAACATCACAACCCAACATTGATTAAACGTTGTCAAAAAGCATGTTGTTTCAATGTTATGTTTGTGTTGTAGAATATTGGTTGGGAAATGATCAAATTTCAATGGTCAAATCAACGTCAGAACCCAACATTGATTAAACGTTGTCAAAAAGCATGTTGTTTCAACGTTTGACCAAAATTCAATGGTCAAATCAACGTCAGAACCCAACATTCATTAAACATCGTCAAAAAGCATGTTGTTTCAATGTTATGTTTGTGTTGTAGAATATTGGTTGGAAAATGACCAAAATGTAATGGTCAAATCAACGTCACAACCCAACATTGATTAAACGTTGTCAAAAAGCATGTTGTTTCAACGTTGTATTTGTGTTGTAGAATATTGGTCGGAAAATGAAAAATTTCAATGGTCAAATCATCGTCAGAACCCAACATTAATTCAACGTCAAAAAGCATGTTGTATTTGTGTTGTAGAATATTGGTTGGAGCACCACCGGGAGCCGTAGCTGAGGCGATCCGCGAGAAGGGCCCGACGCACGTCCAGGGTCACTACCGCGCCCACCGCACCGACACCCCGCCTCGTCCGCTTTCGCCGCGGCCGGCGTCACGCGCAGCAGGTAAGCAGCTTACCTGCCCGCCACCCCCGTGGCCGGGGGCTCGTAACATGGGTCACTCCGCGCGCTCCGCCCGCGCAGCTTACCTGCTTGCCACCCCTGTTGCCGGGGGCGCGTAACAGGGGTCACTCCGCGCGTAGTGCGCTCATGAAAGGGGTGGGGCTCACCCTGGTTGATATAGAGAGCAGGACGGTGGCCATGGAAGTCGGAACCCGCTAAGGGAGTGTGTAACAACCCACCTGCCGAATCAACTAGCCCTGAAAATGGATGGCGCTGGAGCGTGGGCCCATATCTGGCCGTCGCCGGCAGCGAGACGCGCTTGGAGGTGCGCTCAGCGCGGCTCCCATATGATTGCGCACTGGTGTGCGTCTGGGTCGTGACAGCGTGGCACGCGAATGTCTGTGCTGCATTGGATCAGTCTCCTTTCTTTAACAGGCAAAAGCTTTATAACCTCACCATACCTGCCAACTTTTAAATCAGAAAAACCTAGTAGCCAGGGTCCAAGGGCCGCAGGCCCCGGTAGGTCCAGGACAAAGTCCTGGTGGAGGGTTCAGGGCTTCGCCCCCCGACGCAAAATGACTATTAGCATTCAGACAGGCTAAAATGTTGCTAAAACCATCACTTTTCTATCAGTCACAGTGACTTTTCAAAACAAAAATATTACAGCAAAAATCATATGGGTTGATTGACATGTTTATTCTGTAAGCTAACTTCAATAGTTTGAAATTATTTTGACAGTTAATGCCAGTTATCCTGTCAACCTTTCACAAGACTTCAATTTGTTCATTGAAAGTATAAATAGTATAAACACTTTTTACAGTATGTCGTGCTGTGAAATACAGCCGACAGGATTGCGCATGCATGGTGCAGGAGAACAAAGGACTTCTTTCATTTAAGGTTTGTGATAAACCATCAAACTCATTCGTTAAAAGGACTCTATAGTAATATAAAGCGAATTTTTCTGGACATTATCATGCAAGAAAAGTTTATTTTTGGGATCGCGATCACCGCGTAATGATTTTTAAAGGTTGCATTACATTATTAACTGTCCCATGTGATCAGCCAGTGCGATTGGAAGTCCATGCTCAATTATTGCCTCCGTAAATAAAACTTCGGCATTTATCACATCCAAAGAATCTGTTTGGGCGACGAAAAACGTTGAAAGTTTTCCACTTGTATCGCTAGCAACGGCATTAGACTTGTGTTTTTTTGTCCCAACGTGGTCTTTTACATCGCTAATTCCTCCGTGTCCGATCGAAAAATCTTGTCTGCACAAGGTGCAATTCGCGTAGTTTTCACCCTTTTTTTTTATTTTTTTATTAATATTAGATATATAACAACGGGCGGATGGTGGGCGGATGCAGTTCTGATCAAACGTTACATCGGGTGGATGGCGGATGGTTGACGACTTTCTGACGCGGTTGCGGATGAAATAATTGCCTATCCGCGCATCTCTAGTTCAGACGTTAATTTGACATTGAAATTTGGTCATTTTCCAACCAATATTCAACAACACAAATAAAACGTTGAAACAACATGCTTTTTGACAACGTCTACTCAATGATGGGTTCTGACGTTAAGGCTGAAACGACGCGTCGACGTAGTCGACGTCATCGGTTACGTAAATACGTCGACGCCATTTTTGTGCGTCGATGCGTCGCATATTTACGTCACACTACTGTCATGGCGGATCGCAAAGCAGACGGTGCGAGCGAGGGGGAAAAAGCACGCCAAAAGTCATCAAAGGTGTGGGAGTATTTCAATAAACGGCCTAATAATGTTGTTGTATGCACACTGTGTCGAGCGGAAATGGCCTATCATAGCAGCACAACGGCTATGAAGGAACATTTGAAAAGAAAACCCACAGCGTTCTTGCCATCACCATCAACTAGTCAATCGTCCGCGTGAGTATACGTTGTCATCATTACACAAAAACATGAATGTGTCATTTGTATCTGCGTTGTGAATTCATAAACTAAAGCACCGTTTCGCTCTGAGAGGCGCGTTTGGCGTGCAGTGTTTACAAAGACGCACTCCTCTTTAACGCTGTGGAGAGGCGGGGCCGGCGAGCGAGCGGCGAGGTGGGGCGCGCCGGGAGCGACGCCGCAATCGTGCCCAGGTGCGCGGATCGGGGAGCAGCAGAGAGAAAGGGAAGAGAGACTGGAAGGAGTCAGAGTGAAGCTGACGTGGAGCGAGAGAGGAGGAGAGACAGAGACAGAGGACGACGAGCGAGCGAGGAAGAGGAGCTGAAAAGCGAGGAAAGAAAGAGAAAAGAGTCGGAAGAGAAAAGACTTTGTGTAAAATTAAAAGATTGTAAACCTGGCAAAGCCGTCTGGCGTTCAGTCTGTCGGTCCTGAAAGAACCCCACGGCACAAGACGTGTCACAAACGCTAACGTTAATTAGTTGTGCAAATACCTTTTACAACATTAACAGTTACATATACTATGTACAAACCAACAATTAACTTTCACTTTAATCATACTATCATTGTTGTGTTATTAAGCAAAATAAGCAATACTTTTACTTTTGTTGAAATGTTTACACTGTTACAGAATATTTTGTTTTGCACTTTTTTGTATTGGATGTTTATTTTCATTTTTGCACATTTTAGCAAATAAGCAATACTTTTACTTTTGTTGAAATGTTTACACTGTTACAGATTATTTTCGTTTTGCACTTTTTTGTATTGGATGTTTATCTTTATTTTTGCACATTTTAAAGCAAAATAAGCAATACTTTTACTTTTGAAATGCTGATACTATTGCAGAATATTAAGATTTGCACTGGATGTTTACTTTTATATTTGCACATTAAAAAGCAAATGAGCTACTTTTGATTTTGTTAAATGTTAAAAGTTTTAAATGTTTACATTGTTACAGAATATTTTGTCATGTTGTTGTCAATGTTGACTGAGTGGCCATACTTTTTTTTTTTGGTAAATAAAAGCCATGCCTTTTGAAAAAACTGGCCTACATTTATTTTTTCATCTTCATTTTAAATAAAAATAAAAAATCGGTAAAAGGAAAAATAATCTATAGATTAATCGAAAAAAATAATCTATAGATTAACCGATTAATCGAAAAAAATAATCTATAGATTAATCGATAGAAAAATAATCGTTAGCTGCAGCCTTATCTGACGTTAATTTGAAATTTGGTCATTTCCCAACCAATATTCTACAACACAAATACAACGTTGAAACAACATGCTTTTTGACAATGTCTAATCAATGTTGGGTTCAGACGTTAATTTGAAATTTGGTCATTTCCCAACCAATATTCTACAACACAAATACAACGTTGAAACAACATGCTTTTTGACAACGTTTAATCAATGTTGGGTTCTGACGTTAATTTGACCATTGAAATGTGGTCATTTCTCAACCAATATTTACAACACAAATACAATGCTGGAACAACATGCTTTTTGACAACGTTTAATCAATGTCAGGCTGTGATGTTAAACTGACCATTGAAATTTGGTCATTTTCCAGCCAATATTTACAACACAAACATAACATTGAAACATGCTTTTTAACAACATTTGTTCAATGTCAGATTATGACATTGAAATTTGGTCATTTCCCAACCAATGTTCTACAACACAAATACAACGTTGAAACAACATGCTTTTTGACAATGTCTAATCAATGTTGGGTTCAGACGTTAATTTGAAATGTGGTCATTTCCCAACCAATATTCTACAACACAAATACAACATTGAAACAACATGCTTTTTGACGACGTCTAATCAATGTCAGATTGCCATGTTAAACTGACCATTGAAATTTGGTCATTTTCCAGCCAATATTCTACAACACAAATACGACGTTGAAACAACATGCTTTTTGACGACGTTTAATCAATGTTGGGTTCTGACTTTGATTTGACCATTGAAATGTGGTCATTTCCCAACCAATATTCTACAACACAAATACAACGTTGAAACAACATACTTTTTTACAACTTTTAATCAATGTCAGGTTCTGACGTTGATTTGACCATTGAAATTTGGTCATTTCCTAACCAATATTCTACAACTAAATCATAACGTTGAAACAACATGCTTTTTGACAACGTTTATTCAATGTCAGGTTGTGACGTTGATTTGACCATTGAAATTTGGTCATTTCCCAACCAATATTCTACAACACAAATACAACATTGAAACAACATGCTTTTTGACAACATTTGTTCAATGTCAGATTATGATGTTGATTTGATGTCTGAAATTTGGTCATTTCCCAACCAATATTGCACAACGCACACATAACAATGAAACAACATGCTTTTTGACAACGTTTAATCAATGTGGGGTTCTGACGTTGATTTGACCATTGAAATTTGGTCATTTCCCAACCAATATTCTCCAACACAAATACAACATTGAAACAACATGCTTTTTGACGACGTTTAATCAATGTTGGGTTCTGACTTTGATTTGACCATTGAAATTTGGTCATTTCCCAACTAATATTCAACAACACAAATACAACGTTGAAACAACAAGCCTTTGACAACGTTTAATCAATGTCAGGTTGTGACGTTGATCTGACCGTAAAAGTTTGGTCATTTTCCAACCAATATACTACAACACAAATACAACGTTGAAACAACATGCTTTTTGACGACGTTTAATCAATGTCAGGTTGTGACGTTAATTTGACATTGAAATTTGGTCATTTCCCAACCAATATTTAGAACACAAATACAACATTGAAACTTGCTTTTTAACAACATTTGTTCAATGTCAGATTATGATGTTGATTTGATGTTTGAAATTTGGTCATTTCCCAACCAATATTCAACAACACAAATACAACATTGAAACAACATGCTTTTTGACAACGTTTAATCAATGTCAGGTTATGCCATTGATTTGACATTGAAATTTGGTCATTTCCCAACCAATATTCAACAACACAAATACAACATTGAAACAACATGCTTTTTGACAAAGTTCCATCAATGTCAGGTTATGCCATTGATTTGACATTGAAATTTGGTCATTTCCCAACCAATATTCAACAACACAAATACAACATTGAAACAACATGCTTTTTGACAAAGTTCCATCAATGTCAGGTTATGCCATTGATTTGACATTGAAATTTGGTCATTTCCCAACCAATATTGCACAACGCACACATAAAGTTGAAACAACATGCTTTTTGACAACGTTTAATCAATGTCGGTCGGGTTCTGACGTTGATTTGACATTGAAATTTGGTCATTTCCCAACCAATATTCAACAACACAAATACAACATTGAAACAACATGCTTTTTGACGATGTTTAATCAATGTTGGGTTCTGACGTTGATTTGACCATTGCAATTTGGTCATTTCCCAACCAATATTCTACAACACAAATACAACATTGAAACATGCTTTTTAACAACATTTCTTCAATGTCAGATTATGATGTTGATTTGATGTTTGAAATTTGGTCATTTCCCAACCAATATTCTACAACACAAATACGACGTTGAAACAACATGCTTTTTGACGACGTTTAATCAATGTTGGGTTATGACTTTGATTTAACCATTGAAATGTGGTCATTTCCCAACTAATATTCAACAACACAAATACAACGTTTAAACAACATGCCTTTGACAACGTTTAATCAATGTCAGGTTGTGACGTTGATCTGACCGTTGAATTTTGGTCATTTTCCAGCCAATACTCTACAACACAAACATAACGTTGAAACAACATGCTTTTTGACAACCCTTAATCAATGTTGGGTTCTGACGTTTATTTGACCATTGAAATGTGGTCATTTCCCAAACAATATACAACAACACAAATACAACGTTGAAACAACATGCTTTTTTACAACTTTTAATCACTGTCAGGTTCTGGTGTTGATTTGACATTGAAATTTCCAACCAATATTCTACAACACAAATACAACATTGTAACAACATACTCATTTATTGTACAGTTCCAATTTAAGATATGCAATTGCAAGCATTTTTTCTGTCAAAATGGAACCAACGACTGCATATTATTTCCGGGCTTAAGCGGGCCGTATAAAATGAAGCGGAGGGCCACATACGACCCCTGGACCTTGAGTTCGACACCTGTGCTTTACGGAAACATAACATACAGACATTTTACAAAATTATGTTATTATTATAAAAAAATTTTAGAGGACAGTTTTTGCTGATTTTGTTTGTGTGCGCGCGGGATTTTACATTAGTTAATTTTTAAATTAAATTGTCTTGTATCTGTTACTATTTCTACAAATTATTTTACTATATAAAATAATTTATATTGCATATAATATTACTATTATTTTTGATGACAAATATTATATGTACGTACGTAATAATTATGCATACATATGTAATAGGTATTTATTTATGTAACATGAATTTAACAAATACTTTCAACAAAATTAGATTGTTTAGTAGACAAGAAATGAAACACATTTTTGTCCGTGCAAAATTTCACATTTAACTGGTTGACTTTAAGGTTGCTCTATTTTTTTTCAAAAATAGTTTTCTCGAATAAAATAATGTAGAAATAGTAGTCAATTTATTTCATAAAATTTAAAGAAAAAACATACGATAAAACCCAAATAAAAGAAATACAAGCAAAAAATAAAATAAATAAAAACTTGTAAAACAAAAATAATCATAATTAAAAAAAACAACAACATTCCACAATATTAAATGTCCAGGATATAATGTGATTAATTATATGCATATTTTAAGTATTATAATGCATTATTTATAGTATATATAGTATGTTGATTAACTACATTATACAATATATTTATTAGGTAATTCAACTCAACTCCCCCCAAAATGGATTAATTTGCTGGAATAAAAAAGACAATATAACATACATCCATAAATATAAAAAAGTGCAATATATTTTTCTGTACAGTAACCTATTTATTTATTTATATATGCACCTTGTCTAATTACTATTCCTTGTTTATTTCATTCCCACCTGAAACTGTGGCCATCAGCTGACTATTTATTGAGCGCACAAGCGAAATTTTAAGTAACAAAAGGGACAAGCGGTAGAAAATGGATGGATGGATTTCTAATTGTTGCACGAGTAGAGACAGAATCAAACAGCTGCTCGATAAAACAACAATAAAGTAAAACTACTCACACTTTGTAAACAAGTAACTGGACGGCAGCAGCAA
>NC_084549.2:72087500-72127500 GCF_033978685.3 Nerophis lumbriciformis | reverse complement strand
AGTCCAGTCCATAGTGGATCTAACATAATAGTGTGAGAGTCCAGTCCATAGTGGATCTAACATAATAGTGTGAGAGTCCAGTCCATAGTGGATCTAACATAATAGTGAGAGTCCAGTCCATAGTGGATCTAACATGATAGTGTGAGAGTCCAGTCCATAGTGAAAGTGGATCTAACATGATAGTGTGATTCAAACATGATAGTGTGAGAGTCCAGTCCATAGTGGATCTAACATAATAGTGTGAGAGTCCAGTCCATAGTGGATCTAACATAATAGCGTGAGAGTCCAGTCCATAGTGGATCTAACATGGTAGTGTGAGAGTCCAGTCCATAGTGAAAGTGGATCTAACATGATAGTGTGATTCAAACATGATAGTGTGAGAGTCCAGTCCATAGTAGATCTAACACAATAGTGAGAGTCCAGTCCATAGTGGATCTAACATAATAGTGAGAGTCCAGTCCATAGTGGATCTAACATAATAGTGTGAGAGTCCAGTCCATAGTGGATCTAACATATTAGTGTGAGAGTCCAGTCCATAGTGGATCTAACTTAATAGTGTGAGAGTCCAGTCCATAGTGGATCTAACATAATAGTGAGAGTCCAGTCCATAGTGGATCTAACATAATAGTGTGAGAGTCCAGTCCATAGTGGATCTAACATAATAGTGAGAGTCCAGTCCATAGTGGATCTAACATAATAGTGAGAGTCCAGTCCATAGTGGATCTATCATAATAGTGAGAGTCCAGTCCATAGTGGATCTAGTTAATAGTGTGAGAGTCCAGTCCATAGTGGATCAAGTTAGTAGTGTGAGAGTTCGGTCCATAGTGGATCTAGTTAATAGTGTGAGAGTCCAGTCCATAGTGGATCTAGCATAATATTGTGAGAGTCCAGTCCATACTAGATCTAGTTAATAGTGTGAGAGTCCAGTCCATAGTGGATCTAACATAATAGTGTGAAAGTCCAGTCCATAGTGGATCTAACATAATAGTGTGAGAGTCCAGTCCATAGTGGATCTAACATAATAGTGAGAGTCCAATCCATAGTGGATCTAACATAATATTGTGAGAGTCCAGTCCATAGTGGATCTAATATAATAGTGAGAGTCCAGTCCATAGTGGATCTAACATAATAGTGTGAGAGTCCAGTCCATAGTGGATCTAACATAATAGTGTGAGAGTCCAGTCCATAGTGGATTTAACATAATAGTGAGAGTCCAGTCCATAGTGGATCTAACATAATAGTGTGAGAGTCCAGTCCATAGTGGATCGAACATAATAGTGAGAGTCCAGTCCATAGTGGATCTAACATAATAGTGAGAGTCCAGTCCATAGTGGATCTAACATAATAGTGTGAGAGTCCAGTCCATAGTGGATCGAACATAATAGTGAGAGTCCAGTCCATAGTGGATCTAACATAATATTGTGAGAGTCCAGTCCATAGTGGATCTAACATGATAGTGTGAGAGTTCAGTCCATAGTGGATCTAACATAAAAGTGAGAGTCCAGTCCATAGTGGATGTAACCTAATAGTGAGAGTCCAGTCCATATTGGATCTAATATAAAAGTGAGAGTCCAGTCCATAGTGGATCTAACATAAAAGTGAGAGTCCAGTCCATAGTGGATCTAACATAATAGTGTGAGAGTCCAGTCCATAGTGGATCTAACATAATAGTGAGAGTCCAGTCCATAGTGGATCTAACATGATAGTGTGAGAGTCCAGTCCATAGTGGATCTAACATAATAGTGAGAGTCCAGTCCATAGTGGATCTAACATAATAGTGTGAGAGTCCAGTCCATAGTGGATCTAACATAATAGTGAGAGTCCAGTCCATAGTGGATCTAACATAATAGTGAAAGTCCAGTCCATAGTGGATCTAACATAAAAGTGAGAGTCCAGTCTATAGTGGATTTAACATAATAGTGAGAGAGTCCAGTCCATAGTGGATCTAACATAATAGTGTGAGAGTCCAGTCCATAGTGGATCTAACATAATAGTGAGAGTCCAGTCCATAGTGGATCTAACATAATAGTGAGAGTCCAGTCCATAGTGGATCTAACATAATAGTGAGAGTCCAGTCCATAGTGGATCTAACATAATAGTGAGAGTCCAGTCCATAGTGGATCTAGTTAATAGTGTGAGAGTCCAGTCCATAGTGGATCTAACATAATAGTGAGAGTCCAGTCCATAGTGGATCTAACATAATAGTGTGAGAGTCCAGTTCATAGTGGACCTAACATAATAGTGAGAGAGTCCAGTCCATAGTGGATCTAACATAATAGTGTGAGAGTCCAGTCCATAGTGGATCTAACATAATAGTGAGAGTCCAGTCCATAGTGGATCTAACATGATAGTGTGAGAGTCCAGTCCATAGTGGATCTAACATGATAGTGTGAGAGTCCAGTCCATAGTGAAAGTGGATCTAACATGATAGTGTGAGAGTCCAGTCCATAGTGGATCTAACATAATAGTGTGAGAGTCCAGTCCAAAGTGGATCTAACATAATAGTGTGAGAGTCCAGTCCATAGTGGATCTAGCATAATAGTGTGAGAGTCCAGTCCATAGTGGATCTAACATAATAGTGAGAGTCCAGTCCATAGTGGATCTAACATGATAGTGTGAGAGTCCAGTCCATAGTGGATCTAACATGATAGTGTGAGAGTCCAGTCCATAGTGAAAGTGGATCTAACATGATAGTGTGAGAGTCCAGTCCATAGTGGATCTAACATAATAGTGTGAGAGTCCAGTCCATAGTGGATCTAACATAATAGTGTGAGAGTCCAGTCCATAGTGGATCTAACATAATAGTGTGAGAGTCCAGTCCATAGTGGATCTAACATAATAGTGTGAGAGTCCAGTCCATAGTGGATCTAACATAATAGTGTGAGAGTCCAGTCCATAGTGGATCTAACATAATAGTGAGAGTCCAGTTCATAGTGGATCTAACATAATAGTGAGAGTACAGTCCATAGTGGATCTAACATAATAGTGAGAGTCCAGTCCATTGTGGATCTAACATAATAGTGAGAGTCCAGTCCATAGTGGATCTAACATAATAGTGTGAGAGTTCAGTCCATAGTGGATCTAGTTAATAGTGTGAGAGTCCAGTCCATAGTGGATCTAACATTATAGTGAGAGTCCAGTCCATAGTGGATCTAACATAATAGTGAGAGTCCAGTCCATAGTGGATCAAGTTAATAGTGTGAGAGTCCAGTCCATAGTGGATCTAGCATAATATTGTGAGAGTCCAGTCCATACTAGATATAGTTTATAGTGTGAGAGTCCAGTCCATAGTGGATCTAGTTAATAGTGTGAGAGTTCGGTCCATAGTGGATCTAGCATAATATTGCGAGAGTCCAGTCCATACTAGATATAGTTTATAGTGTGAGAGTCCAGTCCATAGTGGATCTAGTTAATATTGTGAGAGTCCAGTCCATAGTGGATCTAGTTAATAGTGTGAGAGTCCAGTCCATAGTGGATCTAGCATAATATTGTGAGAGTCCAGTCCATACTAGATATAGTTTATAGTGTGAGAGTCCAGTCCATAGTGGATCTAGTTAATAGTGTGAGAGTCCAGTCCATAGTGGATCCAACATAAAAGTGAGAGTCCAGTCCATAGTGGATCTAACATAATAGTGAGAGTCCAGTCCATAGTGGATCTAACATAATAGTGAGAGTCCAGTCCCATAGTGGGGCCAGCAGGAGACCATCCCGAGTGGAGACGGGTTAGCAGCGCAGAGATGTCCCCAACCAATGCACAGACGAGCGGTCCACCCCGGGTCCCGACTCTGGACAGCCAGCACTTCATCCATGGCCACCGGACCTGTGTCCCCCTCAAGACAGCCATGACATGATGTGTCAGAAAAATTGTATGTAAATTATCAAAAAACGTTCCATTCTGAGTTCCAGTGAACAGATGAGAGCTGTCTTTTGTTACACCAAGCAAAGGCTTGGAAAATTCCATTGTGTACGATGGGAGGAGACGAGATGGGGGTTATCTATTGTCATCGAACACCTGGACCAGCCCAAGCCCGAGGCATCTTTTTCTTTAGCGTAATGTGTTGTTTTAAAACATAAAATAAAAGTTGGTTAAAAGATTTCAGTGTAAATACTTTTTGAACATTTTGAGCACATTCAAAAATACAGCGATTATATGTATGTATGTGAGGCAGCGGACAGGTACCGACAGGCCAAGCGGTGTGCGGCTTCAGCGGTCGCGGAGGCAAAAACTCGGACATGGGAGGAGTTCGGGGAAGCCATGGAAAACGACTTCCGGACGGCTTCGAAGCGATTCTGGACCACCATCCGCCGCCTCAGGAAGGGGAAGCAGTGCACTACCAACACCGTGTATGGTGAGGATGGTGTTCTGCTGACCTCGACTGCGGAAGTTGTGGATCGGTGGAGGGAATACTTTGAAGACCTCCTCAATCCCACCAACACGTCTTCCTATGAGGAAGCAGTGCCTGGGGAATCTGTGGTGGGCTCTCCTATTTCTGGGGCTGAGGTTGCTGAGGTAGTTAAAAAGCTCCTGAGTTCCTTAAGGCTCTGGATGCTGTGGGGCTGTCTTGGTTGACAAGACTCTGCAGCATCGCGTGGACATCGGGGGCAGTACCTTTGGATTGGCAGACCGGGGTGGTGGTTCCTCTCTTTAAAAAGGGGAACCGGAGGGTGTGTTCTAACTATCGTGGGATCACACTCCTCAGCCTTCCCGGTAAGGTCTATTCAGGTGTACTGGAGAGGAGGCTACGACGGATAGTCGAACCTCGGATTCAGGAGGAACAGTGTGGTTTTCGTCCTGGTCGTGGAACTGTGGACCAGCTCTATACTCTCGGCAGGGTCCTTGAGGGTGCATGGGAGTTTGCCCAACCAGTCTACATGTGCTTTGTGGACTTGGAGAAGGCATTCGACCGTGTCCCTCGGGAAGTCCTGTGGGGAGTGCTCAGAGAATATGGGGTTTCGGACTGTCTGATTGTGGCGGTCCGCTCCCTGTATGATCAGTGTCAGAGCTTGGTTCGCATTGCCGGGAGTAAGTCGGACACGTTTCCGGTGAGGGTTGGACTCCGCCAAGGCTGACCTTTGTCACCGATTCTGTTCATAACTTTTATGGACAGAATTTCTAGGCGCAGTCAAGGCGTTGAGGGGATCTGGTTTGGTGGCTGCAGGATTAGGTCTCTGCTTTTTGCAGATGATGTGGTCCTAATGGCTTCATCTGGCCAGGATCTTCAGCTCTCACTGGATCGGTTCGCAGCTGAGTGTGAAGCGACTGGCATGAGAATCAGCACCTCCAAGTCCGAGTCCATGGTTCTCGCCCGGAAAAGGGTGGAGTGCCATCTCCGGGTTGGGGAGGAGATCTTGCCCCAAGTGGAGGAGTTCAAGTACCTCGGAGTCTTGTTCACGAGTGAGGGAAGAGTGGATCGTGAGATCGACAGGCGGATCGGTGCGGCGTCTTCAGTAATGCGGACGCTGTATCGATCCGTTGTGGTGAAGAAGGAGCTGAGCCGGAAGGCAAAGCTCTCAATTTACCGGTCGATCTACGTTCCCATCCTCACCTATGGTCATGAGCTTTGGGTTATGACTGAAAGGACAAGATCACGGGTACAAGCGGCCGAAATGAGTTTCCTCCGCCGGGTGGCGGGGCTCTCCCTTAGAGATAGGGTGAGAAGCTCTGTCATCCGGGAGGAGCTCAAAGTAAAGCCGCTGCTCCTCCACATGGAGAGGAGCCAGATGAGGTGGTTCGGGCATCTAGTCAGTATGCCAGCCGAGCGCCTCCCTAGGGAGTTGTTTAGGGCACGTCCGACCGGTAGGAGGCCACGGGGAAGACCCAGGACACGTTGGGAAGACTATGTCTCCCGGCTGGCCTGGGAACGCCTCGGGATCCCCCGGGAGGAGCTGGACCAAGTGGCTGGGGAGAGAGAGGGAAGTCTGGGCTTCCCTGCTTAGGCTGCTGCCCCCGCGACCCGACCTCGGATAAGCGGAAGAAGATGGATGGATGGATGGATGGTGACCGAAAACAATGACTGTTTACATATTCCCCATTCCTTTGGAAGCAGATGTTGTTGTGTAAACAGGGAGTGTCCAAATAAAGGAGGAGACGTAAACCTTTTTCGTCAGAGCGTGCTAAGACACTGTAAGAGGTTACATGTCTCTCTTCAATTGAGTCCA
This sequence comes from Nerophis lumbriciformis, assembly GCF_033978685.3. Classification (NCBI taxonomy): domain Eukaryota; kingdom Metazoa; phylum Chordata; class Actinopteri; order Syngnathiformes; family Syngnathidae; genus Nerophis; species Nerophis lumbriciformis. Next base: position 72,121,341 of record NC_084549.2, on the reverse strand, counting down.
AATTTAATTCTGTCTCTGTTTGATTCCTTGCTTCTTGTCTTGTTTAATAGATGTCATCAGTGTGTGAACCTGACATGATGTTCTTTACAAGTGTATGTACACTTTTGACCAGGACTGTATATCTTATGTCTAATGCTCTTGTCATTCAAGTACAAAAAAGACTATTTAAGTTCCGTCCTTCATCTTTCCACTGGTTAAAATTAGAGCTTCATCAGTCCATGAATAATGACTTTTTGTTCCAGTGGCATATCAGGGTCAGTAAATCTATTACGCATTTTAATAAGCTGCTTCTGCACACACACAGTACACTCTCCAAACACGTGTGTGTGTGTGTGTGTGCTCAGTGAACTGAAGATTTATTACCCTATTGTCCTGCCAGGTAATCAGACAGGTTTGAGATAAATACATCACTTTAATTCCCAATCCAGGCCTCGCGCCCCACTTTGTCTCCTCGGCGGTGACAATTAGATGATGCATCAATGTAATTAAATAGCTATTAACGTGGTCGGAGACGGGAGCGTCGGCCCCGGAGTCGTGTTTACTCAGGACGCGAGGAGGTCTCGTCCCCCTCGGAGAGATAAAGGGAAAGCAAATTTTGCTGGTATTGTTATTTGTTTTTGCAAGGGAGAGACGTCGACGGTTGACGTCAACAATGGCATGCAGGGTGTTTTAAATAGTCGTCGTTATTGGATTTATTTGTAGTTTTTATAAGCCTGAAATACCCCAAAGCAAATGTAATATTCGTATAATAATAGTAATATTCACTGTATTAATTTGACCTAACTGTAGGAGCTGTAGGTTTTCTACTGTGTATGGGGCGACATTGCCCTCTGGTGTCCATATGCTGCATTACAGTCTAGGAATTAAACTATGTACACAACAGTTTCTTATCAGAGGAGTTAATCATTTTGTGTTTATCTTTTAAAAAATTATTTATGTTGATGAATAAACATTAATGCTCATTTTTACTAATTTAACAATATTTGTGAGATTTTTCTACGCTGATATATATATATATATATATATATATATATATATATATATATATATATATATATATATATATATATATATATATATATGTATATTATATATATATAGAATAATTTCGCCACACCTAGTGTGTGTGTGACAATCATTGGTACTTTAACTTTTACTTTAACTTTATATATATATATATATATATATATATATATATATATATATATATATATATATATATATATATATATATATATAATATACACATATGTATATAAAATATATTTATATAATATATACATATATATATATATATATAATATACAATGATATAATATAATATATATAATATATTATAATATATATAAAATATATATAGAATATATATATATAATATAAAATAATTATATAATATAATATATATATAATATAATATATAATAATTATATAATATAATATATATAATATATTATATTATATATAAAATATATATACAAACTACTTATATATAAACATTATACATATAAAATATAAATATACAAATATGAAATATAAATATATGTAACATTGTGTATATATATATATATATATATATATATGTACAATTGTATAAGAAATATTATATATAAAAATATAATATTTAATAATAATATAATAATAATAATAATAATAATAATAATATTTATAAAAATAAAATAATTTAATATAATTAAAAATAATAATTAATTAATTATTAATACAGATTGGTGAATCAATGGATTCTGAATTTGATAGTACAAGTAAATCAAAGATATTTGTTGCCACTTTACATGATAGAAATTCGATTATTACACAATTTTTAAAGCATTTTTTTGAGTAGATTTTTTTTAACTAAAATGTAAAAAAAAAAAATGGTAAGTTGCAATAATTTCACCTCAAAATGTAGTGTATATTACTGTAAATGGAAAAACAGTACTGCTGGTTTTTATGGTAAAAAGGAAAAGAAAAGGCAGCTGAGTTGCTGGAATTTTACTGTAAAATTTGCATTTGTTTTATTACTGTAAATTAAAAAAAATACAATTTTACAGTAAAATTTTGGCACCTGAGCTGCCAGTTAGTTTTTGTTTTTCTCCGGTGTATTACTGTAAATGCCAAAACGGCACCACAGTTTATTACAGTAAAAAAAAGTTTGTTTTTTTTATTTAGAGAAAAATGCTGTAAAAAGCACAGTAAATTTCACAATTTCACCATGAAATCTATTGCTACTTTTACATTGCACACTTTGATGGATAACTTGCTTTGAAATCATTATTATTAGTATTTATTTCTATTTAAAAATGGTTTGAATATTTGATCACATTATTTTGCATAATTAGACAATATTTAATTAGCATACAGTTTGTATTATTACGCAATTTTTTTAATGCAATTTTTAGGAGAATTTTTAAAAACTAAAATGTCAACAACAAAAAAAGGCAAATTGCAATAATTTCACCTCAAAATGTAGTGTACATTACTGTAAATGGAAAAACAGTACTGCTGTTTTTATGGTAAAAAAGGCATCTCTGTTGCCAGAATTTTTCTGTAAAATGTACATTAGTTTTTTTTTACTGTAAATAAAAAATATGCAATTTGTACAGTAAAATTTTGGCAACTGAGCTGCCAGTTTGTTACTTTTTAGTTGTTTTTTTACCGCAAATCAACAAGTGTATATTTTTTGGGTGTATTACTGTAAAGGCCAAAACGGCACCACAGTTTATTACTGTAAAAAAAGTACTGTTTTTTTTTATTTAGAGAAAAATGCTGTAAAAAACACAGTAAATTTCACAATTTGAGCATGAAATCTATTGCTACTTTTACATTGCACACTTTGATGGATAACTTGCTTTGAAATCATTATTATTAGTATTTATTTCTATTTTTTTTTAAATGGTTTGAATGTTTGATTACATATTTTTGCAAAATTAGACAATATTTAAGCAGTTTGTATTATTACACAATTTTTTAAAAGCTAAAATGTCAAAAAAAATATGGTAAATTGCAATAATTTCACCTCAAAATGTAGTGTGTATTACTGTAAATGGAAAAACAGTACTGCTGTTATTATGGTAAAAAAGAAAAGAAAAGGCAGCTCAGTTGCCGGAATTTTACTGTAAAATTTACACTTGTTTTATTATTGTAAAATTTACACTTGTTTTATTATTGTAAATTAAAAAAATGCAATTTTATAGTAAAATTTTGGCACCTGAGCTGCCAGTTCATTTTTGTTTTTCTCCGGTGTATTACTGTAAATGCCAAAACGGCACCAGAGTTTATTACAGTGAAAAAAAGTTTGGTTTTTTTATTTAGAGAAAAATGCTGTAAAAAGCACAGTCAATTTCACAATTTGACCATGAAATCTATTGCTACTTTTACATTGCACACTTTGATGGATAACTTGCTTTGAAATCATCATTATTAGTATTTATTTCTATTTAAAAATGGTTTGAATATTTGATCACATTATTTTGCATAATTAGACAATATTTAATTAGCATACAGTTTGTATTATTACACAATTTTTTTAATGCAATGTTTAGTAGAATTTTTAAAAACTAAAATGTCAACAACAAAAAAAGGCAAATTGCAATAATTTCACCTCAAAATGTAGTGTACATTACTGTAAATGGAAAAACAGTACTGCTGGTTTTATAGTAAAAAAGAAAAGAAAAGGCAGCTCAGTTGCTGGAATTTTACTGTAAAATTCACATTTGTTTTATTACTGTAAATTAAAAAAAAATGCTATTTTACAGTAAAATTTTGGCACCTGAGCTGCCAATTCATTTTTGTTTTACTGTAAATGCCAAAACGGCACCACAGTTTATTACAGTGAAAAAAAGTACTGTTTTTTTTTTTTCATTTACAGAAAAATGCTGTAAAAAGCACAGTAAATTTCACAATTTGAGCATGAAATCTATTGCTACTTTTACATTGCACAATTTGATGGATAACTTGCTTTGAAATCATTATTATTAGTATTTATTTCTATTTTTTTTTAAATGTTTGAATGTTTGATCATATATTTTTGCATAATTAGACAATATTTAAGTTAACATCATTTGCGATTACATGGAGTACATTTTTTTTTTTCCCCCAAAATAGACAGAAATAATACATTTAGTAATAAAAGTTACATTACTTTATTGATACATATTATTTCCAGGGCCAAATAAAGTGAGTGTGACACCTGTGTCTTCCACAGGAATCACCAGTTCGGGTCTGAATGAGGACTAAGTTGCTTTTAAATTCAAATATATTCCTCTTGTCTCGGCAGAATGCGGTTTTTCCTCCAATTAGTGCCTAAAACGTTGCGTGTGACCTTTACCGAGGCCCCCTGTTGTTCTGTCTGCCAACACTGAAGACCGCGTCAAGCAGTATTTTCTAATATTCAGCCAGCTTCAACTCTGCCGGACGCGGCCAATTAAATGCCGGCTTTTTTGTGGCGCTCGCTACAAAACGATGCAAATTGCCTAAATCAAACCATACTTCGGCTCACAGGGTGTTGTTTATAAATAGAACTTGTGTCAGTTTTCAAGGCAGAAAGAGACAGGAAGTGTGTGAAATGTTTGATTATGCAGTTTCAATAGCAGGCAGCATGGTGGAACTCGGTAACAGACAACGAAGACGACTATTTTTGGACTAATGAGGATTCACAGCCGTATCTTTTTGAAGCTGAACATACTGAGGATGAACTGCTGCTTATAGAAGCGAGTACGACGGAAGGGTGAGACGTGGGAGCAGACGGAAGCCGGGAGAGGGGGAGGAAAGTTATTTTGACGCTATAAATATGGAAATTGGAGACAAACTATTTCGACATAAATGGAGTGCTTAGCCAAAATGAGGATTCATAGCCTTATCTTCTTGAAGCTGACCATACTGAGGATGAACTGCTGCTTATAGAAGCGAGCACGACGGAAGGGTCGGACGTCGGAGCAGACGGAAGCCGGGAGAGGGGGATGAAAGCTATTTTGACGCTATAAATATGGAAATTGGAGACAAACTATTTCGACATAAATGGAGTGCTTAGCCAAAATGAGGATTCACAGCCTTATCTTTTTGAAGCTGAACATACTGAGGATGAACTGCTGCTTATAGAAGCGAGCACGACAGAAGGGTGAGACGTCGGAGCAGACGGAAGCCGGGAGAGGGGGAGGAAAGTTATTTTGACGCTATAAATATGGAAATTGGAGACAAACTATTTCGACATAAATGGAGTGCTTAGCCAAAATGAGGATTCACAGCCTTATCTTTTTGAAGCTGAACATACTGAGGATGAAGTGCTGCTTATAGAAGCGAGCACGACGGAAGAGTGAGACGTCGGAGCAGACGGAAGCCGGGAGAGGGGGAGGACAGTTATTTTGACGCTATAAATATGGAAATTGGAGACAAACTATTTCGACATAAATGGAGTGCTTAGCCAAAATGAGGATTCACAGCCTTATCTTTTTGAAGATGAACATACTGAGGATGAACTGCTGCTTGTAGAAGAGAGCACGACGGAAGAGTGAGACGTCGGAGCAGACGGAAGCCGGGAGAGGGGGAGGAAAGTTATTTTGACGCTATAAATATGGAAATTGGAGACAAACTATTTTGACATAAATGGAGTGCTTATCCAAAATGAGGATTCACAGCCTTATCTTTTTGAAGATGAACATACTGAGGATAAACTGCTGCTTATAGAAGCGAGCACGACGGAAAAGTGAGACGTGGGAGCAGACGAAAGCCGGGAGAGGGGGATGAAAGTTATTTTGACACTATAAATATGGAAATTGGAGACAAAATATTTCGACATAAATGGAGTGCTTAGCCAAAATTAGGATTCACAGCCTTATCTTTTTGAAGCTGAACATACTGAGGATGAAGTGCTGCTTATAGAAGCGAGTACGACAGAAGGGTGAGACGACGGAGCAGACGGAAGCCGGGAGAGGGGGAGGAAAGTTATTTTGACGCTATAAATATGGAAATTGGAGACAAACTATTTCGACATAAATGGAGTGCTTAGCCAAAATGAGGATTCACAGCCTTATCTTTTTGAAGCTGAACATACTGAGGATGAACTGCTGCTTATAGAAGCGAGCACGACGGAAGGGTCAGACGTCGGAGCAGACGGAAGCCGGGAGAGGGGGAGGAAAGTTATTTTGACGCTATAAATATGGAAATTGGAGACAAACTATTTCGACATTAATGGAGTGCTTAGCCAAAATGAGGTTTCATAGCCTTATCTTTTTGAAGCTGAACATACTGAGGATGAACTGGTGCTTATAGAAGCGAGCACGACGGAAGGGTCAGACGTTGGAGCAGACGGAAGCCGGGAGAGGGGGATGAAAGTTATTTTGACACTATAAATATGGAAATTGGAGACAAACTATTTCGACATAAATGGAGTGCTTAGCCAAAATGAGGATTCACAGCCTTATCTTTTTGAAGCTGAACATACTGAGGATGAACTGCTGCTTATAGAAGCGAGTACGACAGAAGGGTGAGACGACGGAGCAGACGGAAGCCGGGAGAGGGGGAGGTAAGTTATTTTGACGCTATAAATATGGAAATTGGAGACAAACTATTTCGACATAAATGGAGTGCTTAGCCAAATTGAGGATTCACAGCCGTATCTTTTTGAAGCTGAACATACTGAGGATGAACTGCTGCTTGTAGAAAGGAGCACGACGGAAGAGTGAGACGTCGGAGCAGACGGAAGCCGGGAGAGGGGGATGAAAGTTATTTTGACGCTATAAATATGGAAATTGGAGACAAACTATTTCAACATAAATAGAGTGCTTAGCCAAAATGAGGATTCACAGCCTTATCTTTTTGAAGCTGAACATACTGAGGATGAACTGCTGCTTATAGAATCGAGTACGACAGAAGGGTGAGACGACGGAGCAGACGGAAGCCGGGAGAGGGGGAGGAAAGTTATTTTGACGGTATAAATATGGAAATTGGAGACAAACTATTTCGACATAAATGGAGTGCTTAGCCAAAATGAGGATTCACAGCCGTATCTTTTTGAAGCTGAACATACTGAGGATGAACTGCTGCTTATAGAAGCGAGCACGACGGAAGGGTGAGACGACGGAGCAGACGGAAGCCGGGAGAGGGGGATGAAAGTTATTTTGACGCTATAAATATGGAAATTGGAGACAAAATATTTCGACATAAATGGAGTGCTTAGCCAAAATGAGGATTCACAGCCTTATCTTTTTGAAGCTGAACATACTGAGGATGAACTGCTGCTTATAGAAGCGAGCACGACGGAAGGGTCGGACGTCGGAGCAGACGGAAGCCGGGAGAGGGGGAGGAAAGTTATTTTGATTCTATAAATATGGAAATTGGAGACAACTATTTCGACATAAATGGAGTGCTTAGCCAAAATGAGGATTCACAGCCTTATCTTTTTGAAGCTGAACATACTGAGGATGAACTGCTGCTTATAGAAGCGAGTACGACAGAAGGGTGAGACGACGGAGCAGACGGAAGCCGGGAGAGGGGGAGGAAAGTTATTTTGACGCTATAAATATGGAAATTGGAGACAAACTATTTCGACATAAATGGAGTGTTTAGCCAAAATGAGGATTCACAGCCTTATCTTTTTGAAGCTGAACATACTGAGGATGAACTGCTGCTTATAGAAGCGAGTACGACAGAAGGGTGAGACGACGGAGCAGACGGAAGCCGGGAGAGGGGGAGGAAAGTTATTTTGACGCTATAAATATGGAAATTGGAGACAAACTATTTCAACATAAATGGAGTGCTTAGCCAAAATGAGGATTCACAGCCTTATCTTTTAGAAGCTGAACATACTGAGGATGAACTGGTGCTTATAGAAGCGAGCACGACGGAAGAGTGAGACGTTGGAGCAGACGGAAGCCGGGAGAGGGGGAGGAAAGTTATTTTGACGCTATAAAATGGAAATTGGAGACAACTATTTCGACATAAATGGAGTGCTTAGCCAAAATGAGGATTCACAGCCTTATCTTTTTGAAGCTGAATATACTGAGGATGAACTGCTGCTTATAGAAGAGAGCACGACGGAAAAGTGAGACGTCGGAGCAGATGGAAGCCGGGAGAGGGGGAGGAAAGTTATTTTGATGCTATAAATATGGAAATTGGAGACAAACTATTTCAACATAAATGGAGTGCTTAGCCAAAATGAGGATTCCCAGCCTTATCTTTTTGAAGCTGAACATACTGAGGATGAACTGGTGCTTATAGAAGCGAGCACGACGGAAGGGTCAGACGTTGGAGCAGACGGAAGCCGGGAGAGGGGGAGGAAAGTTATTTTGACACTATAAATATGGAAATTGGAGACAAACTATTTCGACATAAATGGAGTGCTTAGCCAAAATGAGGATTCACAGCCTTATCTTTTTGAAGCTGAACATACTGAGGATGAACTGCTGCTTATAGAAGCGAGTACGACGGAAGGGTGAGACGACGGAGCAGACGGAAGCCGGGAGAGGGGGAGGAAAGTTATTTTGACGCTATAAATATGGAAATTGGAGACAAACTATTTCGACATAAATGGAGTGCTTAGCCAAAATGAGGATTCACAACCTTATCTTTTTGAAGCTGAACATACTGAGGATGAACTGGTGCTTATAGAAGCGAGCACGACAGAAGGGTGAGACGTCGGAGCAGACGGAAGCCGGGAGAGGGGGAGGAAAGTTATTTTGACGCTATAAATATGGAAATTGGAGACAAACTATTTCGACATAAATGGAGTGCTTAGCCAAAATGAGGATTCACAGCCTTATCTTTTTGAAGCTGAACATACTGAGGATGAACTGCTGCTTATAGAAGCGAGTACGACAGAAGGGTGAGACGTCGGAGCAGACGGAAGCCGGGAGAGGGGGAGGAAAGTTATTTTGACGCTATAAATATGGAAATTGGAGACAAACTATTTCAACATAAATGGAGTGCTTAGCCAAAATGAGGATTCACAGCCTTATCTTTTTGAAGCTGAACATACTGAGGATGAACTGCTTCTTGTAGAAGCGAGCACGACGGAAGAGTGAGACGTCGGAGCAGACGGAAGCCGGGAGAGGGGGATGAAAGTTATTTTGATTCTATAAATCTGGAAATTGGAGACAACTATTTCGACATAAATGGAGTGCTTAGCCAAAATGAGGATTCACAGCCTTATCTTTTTGAAGCTGAACATACTGAGGATGAACTGCTGCTTGTAGAAGCGAGCACGACGAAAGAGTGAGACGTCGGAGCAGACGGAAGCCGGGAGAGGGGGATGAAAGTTATTTTGGCGCTATAAGTATGGAAATTGGAGACAAACTATTTCGACATTCATAGAGTGCTTAGCCAAAATGAGGATTCACAGCCTTATCTTTTTGAAGCTGAACATACTGAGGATGAACTGGTGCTTATAGAAGCGAGCACGACGGAAGGGTCAGACGTCGGAGCAGACGGAAACCGGGAGAGGGGGATGAAAGTTATTTTGACGCTATAAATATGGAAATTGGAGACAAACTATTTCAACATAAATGGAGTGCTTAGCCAAAATGAGGATTCACAGCCTTATCTTTTTGAAGCTGAACATACTGAGGATGAACTGGTGCTTATAGAAGCGAGCACGACGGAAGAGTGAGACGTTGGAAAAGACGGAAGCCGGGAGAGGGGGAGGAAAGTTATTTTGACGCTATAAAATGGAAATTGGAGACAACTATTTCGACATAAATGGAGTGCTTAGCCAAAATGAGGATTCACAGCCTTATCTTTTTGAAGCTGAATATACTGAGGATGAACTGCTGCTTATAGAAGCGAGTACGACGGAAGAGTGAGACGTCGGAGCAGACGGAAGCCGGGAGAGGGGGATGAAAGTTATGTTGACGCTATAAATATGGAAATTGGAGACAAACTATTTCGACATAAATGGAGTGCTTAGCCAAAATGAGGATTCACAGCCTTATCTTTTTGAAGCTGAACATACTGAGGATGAACTGCTGCTTATAGAAGTTCTATCACAGTGTTGTGTATTACAAACTCAAATGCGTTTCGTGTTGTTGTGGAGGCTAGCTTATCTCTTGCCATAGTTAGCTTTTTGCATTTAAATGCCAATTATGAATGGTAAAAAATGTCATCCACTTTTGCATCACACATTTATCAACCAAGTTGAGACTATGGGCCTGATTAACTAAAAAAAAATCTCTATCAAGTCACACTTTTGTCATTCGAGTCGAGACTTAGTGTTAACTTCTTTTTACACTTGAATGCCAATGACTGCGAGTGTGTTGAAAATAAAGGAGGTGCTATGTTGGAATTCTCATTAATATTGATACTGTTGTTGATATTATTCATTTTTTGTTTGACTACTTTTGGATTGTTTTGTGTCATGTTTGTGTGTCCTCTCAATGACTCTGTTGATTGCTATTCTGAATGTTGCTGGGCTTTGCAATTGTATTATTATGGTATTATTGTGTATTATTTTGATGGGTTGATAAAAAAATAAAACTTAAAATAAATAAATAAATAAATAAATAAAAGAGTAAACTGTTTTTTTGTGCTATATTTATGAATGTGGAAAGACATATTTAGAATGTAGTAGTAGTGTTGGAATTCTCATTAATATTGATATTGTTGTTGATATTAATCATTTTTGTTTGACTACTTTTGGATTGTTTTGTGTCATGTTTGTGTGTCCTCTCAATGACTCTGTTGATTGCTATTCTGAATGTTGCTGGGCCGGGTTTGGTTTTGGAATTGGAATTGTATTATTATGGTATTATTGTGTATTATTTTGTTGGGTTGATAAATTAAAAAAAAAAATACAAATAATTACAAAATAAATAAAAAGTAAACAGGTTTTTTGTGCTCTATTTATGAATGTTGAAAATCATATTTAGAATGTAGTAGTAGTGTTGGAATTCTCATTAATATTGATATTGTTGTTGATATTAATCATTTTTGTTTGACTACTTTTGGATTGTTTTGTGTCATGTTTGTGTGTCCTCTCAATGACTCTGTTGATTGCTATTCTGAATGTTGCTGGGCCGGGTTTGGTTTTGGAATTGGAATTATATTATTATGGTATTATTGTGTATTATTTTGTTGGGTTGATGAATAAAAATATTTAAAAAATTGCATTGATTAATAAAAAATAAAAAAATAAATAAATAAAACATTTAGTAAACAGGTTTTTTTGTGCTCTATTTATGAATGTTGAAAATCATATTTAGAATGTAGTAGTATTGTTGGAATTATTATTAATATTGATGCTATTGTTGATATTATTCATTTTTGTTTTGACTACTTTTGGATTGTTTTGTGTCATGTTTGTGTGTCCTCTCAATGACTCTGTTGATTGCTATTCTGAATGTTGCTGGGCCGGGTTTGGTTTTGGAATTGGAATTGTATTATTATGGTATTATTGTGTATTATTTTGTTGGGTTGATAAATTAAAAAAAAAAATACAAATAATTACAAAATAAATAAAAAGTAAACAGGTTTTTTTGTGCTCTATTTATGAATGTTGAAAATCATATTTAGAATGTAGTAGTAGTGTTGGAATTCTTATTAATGTTGATACTGTTGTTGATATTATTCATTTTTGTTTGACTACTTTTGGATTGTTTTGTGTCATGTTTGTGTGTCCTCTCAATGACTCTGTTGATTGCTATTCTGAATGTTTCTGGGCTTTGGAATTGTATTATTATGGTATTAGTGTGTATTATTTTGATGGGTTGATAAAAAAATAAAACTTAAAATAAATAAATAAATAAAAGAGTAAACTGTTTGTTTGTGCTCTATTTATGAATGTGGAAAGACATATTTAGAATGTAGTAGTAGTGTTGGAATTCTTATTAATATTGATACTATTGTTGATATTATTCATTTTTGTTTGACTACTTTTGGATTGTTTTGTGTCATGTTTGTGTGTCCTCTCAATGACTCTGTTGATTGCTATTCTGAATGTTGCTGGGCTTTGCAATTGTATTATTATGGTATTATTGTGTATTATTTTGATGGGTTGATAAAAAAATAAAACTTAAAATAAATAAATAAATAAATAAAAAAGTAAACTGTTTTTTTTGTGCTCTATTTATGAATGTTGAAAATCATATTTAGAATGTAGTAGTAGTGTTGGAATTCTCATTAATATTGATATTGTTGTTGATATTAATCATTTTTGTTTGACTACTTTTGGATTGTTTTGTGTCATGTTTGTGTGTCCTCTCAATGACTCTGTTGATTGCTATTCTGAATGTTTCTGGGCTTTGCAATTGTATTATTATGGTATTATTGTGTATTATTTTGATGGGTTGATAAAAAAATAAAACTTAAAATAAATAAATAAATAAATAAATAAAAGAGTAAACTGTTTTTTGTGCTCTATTTATGAATGTGGAAAGACATATTTAGAATGTAGTAGTAGTGTTGGAATTCTCATTAATATTGATATTGTTGTTGATATTAATCATTTTTGTTTGACTACTTTTGGATTGTTTTGTGTCATGTTTGTGTGTCCTCTCAATGACTCTGTTGATTGCTATTCTGAATGTTGCTGGTTTTGGAATTGGAATTGTATTATTATGGTATTATAGTGTATTATTTTGTTGGGTTGATAAATTTAAAAAAAAATACAAATAATTACAAAATAAATAAAAAGTAAACAGGTTTTTATGTGCTCTATTTATGAATGTTGAAAATCATATTTAGAATGTAGTAGTAGTGTTGGAATTATTATTAATATTGATACTATTGTTGATATTATTCATTTTTGTTTGACTACTTTTGGATTGTTTTGTGTCATGTTTGTGTGTCCTCTCAATGACTCTGTTGATTGCTATTCTGAATGTTGCTGGGCCGGGTTTGGTTTTGGAATTGGAATTCTATTATTATGGTATTATTGTGTATTATTCTGTTGGGTTGATGAATAAAAATATTTAAAAAATTGGACTGATTAATAAAAAAAAATAAAAAAAATAAATAAAACATTTAGTAAACAGGTTTTTTTGTGCTCTATTTATGAATGTTGAAAAACATATTTAGAATGTAGTAGTAGTGTTGGAATTCTTATTAATATTGATACTGTTGTTAATATTATTCATTTTTGTTTGACTACTTTTGGATTGTTTTGTGTCATGTTTGTGTGTCCTATCAATGACTCTGTTGATTGCTATTCTGAATGTTGCTGGGCCGGGTTTGGTTTTGGAATTGGAATTGTATTATTATGGTATTATTGTGTATTATTTTGTTGGGTTGATAAATTTAAAATAAAATACAAATAATTACAAAATAAATAAAAAGTAAACAGATTTTTTTGTGCTCTATTTATGAATGTTGAAAACCATATTTAGAATGTAGTAGTAGTGTTGGAATTCTTATTAATATTGATACTGTTGTTGATATTATTCATTTTTGTTTGACTACTTTTGGATTGTTTTGTGTCATGTTTGTGTGTCCTCTCAATGACTCTGTTGATTGCTATTCTGAATGTTGCTGGGCTTTGGAATTGTATTATTATGGTATTATTGTGTATTATTTTGATGGGTTGATAAAAAAATAAAACTTAAAATAAATAAATAAATAAATAAATAAAAAAGTAAACTGTTTTTTTTGTGCTCTATTTATGAATGTTGAAAAACATATTTAGAATGTAGTAGTAGTGTTGGAATTCTTATTAATATTGATACTGTTGTTAATATTATTCATTTTTGTTTGACTACTTTTGGATTGTTTTGTGTCATGTTTGTGTGTCCTCTCAATGACTCTGTTGATTGCTATTCTGAATGTTGCTGGGCCGGGTTTGGTTTTGGAATTGGAATTCTATTATTATGGTATTATTGTGTATTATTTTGTTGGGTTGATGAATAAAAATATTTAAAAAATTGGACTGATTAATAAAAAAATTTTAAAAAAATAAATAAAAAATGTAGTAAACAGGTTTTTTTGTGCTCTATTTATGAATGTTGAAAATCATATTTAGAATGTAGTAGTAGTGTTGGAATTCTTATTAATATTGATACTGTTGTTAATATTATTCATTTTTGTTTGACTACTTTTGGATTGTTTTGTGTCATGTTTGTGCGTCCTCTCGATGACTCTGTTGATTGCTATTCTGAATGTTGCTGGGCCGGGTTTGGTTTTGGAATTGGAATTGTATTATTATGGTATTATTGTGTATTATTTTGTTGGGTTGATAAATACAAAAATTAAAAAAATTGGACTGATTAATAAAAAATTTAAAAAAATTAATTAAAAATTTAGTAAACAGGGTTTTTTGTGCTCTATTTATGAATGTTGAAAATCATATTTAGAATGTAGTAGTAGTGTTGGAATTCTTATTAATATTGATACCATTGTTGATATTATTCATTTTTGTTTGACTACTTTTGGATTGTTTTGTGTCATGTTTGTGTGTCCTCTCGATGACTCTGTTGATTGCTATTCTGAATGTTGCTGGGCCGGGTTTGGTTTTGGAATTGGAATTGTATTATTATGGTATTATTGTGTATTATTTTGTTGGGTTGATGAATAAAAATATTTAAAAAATTGGACTGATTAATAAAAAATTAAAATTAAAAAATTAAAAAATTTAGTAAACAGGTTTTTTTGTGCATATTTAGAATGTAGTAGTAGTGTTGGAATTATTATAAATATTGATACTGTTGTTGATGTTATTCATTTTTGTTTGACTACTTTTGGATTGTTTTGTGTCATGTTTGTGTGTCCTCTCAATGACTCTGTTGATTGCTATTCTGAATGTTGCTGGGCCGGCTTTGGTTTTGGAATTGGAATTGTATTATTATGGTATTATTGTGTATTATTTTGTTGGGTTGATAAATTTAAAAAAAAATACAAATAATTACAAAATAAATAAAAAGTAAACAGGTTTTTTTGTGCTCTATTTATGAATGTTGAAAATCATATTTAGAATGTAGTAGTAGTGTTGGAATTCTTATTAATATTGATACTGTTGTTGATATTATTCATTTTTTGTTTGACTACTTTTGGATTGTTTTGTGTCATGTTTGTGTGTCCTCTCAATGACTCTATTGATTGCTATTCTGAATGTTGCTGGGCCGGGTTTGATTTTGGAATTGGAATTCTATTATTATGGTATTATTGTGTATTATTTTGTTGGGTTGATGAATAAAAATATTTAAAAAATTGGACTGATTAATAAAAAATTTAAAAAAATAAATTAAAAATTTAGTAAACAGGTTTTTTTGTGCTCTTTTTATGAATGTTGAAAATCATATTTAGAATGTAGTAGTAGTGTTGGAATTCTTATTAATATTGATACTGTTGTTAATATTATTTATTTTTGTTTGACTACTTTTGGATTGTTTTGTGTCATGTTTGTGTGTCCTCTCAATGACTCTGTTGATTGCTATTCTGAATGTTGCTGGGCCGGGTTTGGTTTTGGAATTGGAATTCTATTATTATGGTATTATTGTGTATTATTTTGTTGGGTTGATGAATAAAAATATTTAAAAAATTGGACTGATTAATAAAAAATTTTTAAAAAAATAAATAAAAAATTTAGTAAACAGGTTTTTTTGTGCTCTATTTATGAATGTTGAAAATCATATTTAGAATGTAGTAGTAGTGTTGGAATTCTTATTAATATTGATACTGTTGTTAATATTATTCATTTTTGTTTGACTACTTTTGGATTGTTTTGTGTCATGTTTGTGTGTCCTCTCAATGACTCTGTTGATTGCTATTCTGAATGTTTCTGGGCCTTGGAATTGTTGGGAAAAATTTAAAAAATCAATTTAAAAAACATAAAATAAATCAAAAATCAATCAAATCAAATAAAGGAGGTGCATGTGTGACAGTACCTGCTCCGCATGCGTCCTTCTCCCCTCCACGCTCCCCACTCTGGTTCTCCTCTCGGGCACGATGAAGATCTCAGCAGTGGTGGGCAGACCAGGGAGCACCGAGACCAGCAGCTGGTCCTCGCTGATCCCTGTGACCTTCAGGGACAACGATCATGTTTCAT
The DNA here is from genome assembly GCF_033978685.3 of Nerophis lumbriciformis. NCBI lineage: Eukaryota > Metazoa > Chordata > Actinopteri > Syngnathiformes > Syngnathidae > Nerophis > Nerophis lumbriciformis. The sequence continues at coordinate 72,105,383 of NC_084549.2, read as the reverse complement.
GTTCCGAATCTCAGATATGACACGGGTGTAGACGTGTTATAAGTGTAGAAGGGTTTTGATATGGCTTGTTGTGGAGGACAAACATGACACAAACATTCCTAATTGTTATAAATCCCACTGTTTATATTAAATATGCTTGACTGATGAGATTATTTAGCGAACGCTGTTTTGTCCTACTAATTTTGGTGGTCCTTGAACTCACCATGGTTTGTTTACATGTACAACTTTCTCCGACGCTGCCACAGAAAAACGTGTTTTATGCAACTAATATAGCTAATATAGACACTTACATCATGTGTTATTTATTATAACACTTATATAAGACTTTTAAAGTCATTTTGATAGTAGGCTAATATAGACACTTACATCATGAGTTGTCTTCATTATAACACTTATATAAGACTTTTAAAGTCATTTTGATAGTAGGCTAATATAGACACTTACATCATGTGTTGTCTTCATTATAACACTTATATAAGACTTTTAAAGTCATTTTGATAGTAGGCTAATATAGACACTTACATCCTGTGTTGCCTTCATCATAACACTTATATAAGACTTTTAAAGTCATTTTGATAGTAGGCTAATATAACTAATATAGACACTTATATCATATGTTGTCTTCATTATAACACTTATATAAGACTTTTAAAGTCATTTTGATAGTAGGCTAATATAACTAATATAGACACTTACATCATGTGTTGTCTTCATTATAACACTTATATAAGACTTTTAAAGTCATTTTGATAGTAGGCTAATATAGCTAATATAGACACTTACATCATGTGTTGTCTTCATCATAACACTTATATAAGACTTTTAAAGTCATTTTGATAGTAGGCTAATACAACTAATATAGACACTTACATCATGTGTTGTCTTCATTATAACACTTATATAAGACTTTTAAAGTCATTTTGATAGTAGGCTAATATAACTAATATAGACACTTACATCACGTGTTGCCTTCATCATAACACTTATATAAGACATTTAAAGTCATTTTGATAGTAGGCTAATATAACTAATATAGACACTTACATCATGTGTTGTCTTCATCATAACACTTAAATAAGACTTGTAAAGTCATTTTGATAGTAGGCTAATATAGCTAATATAGACACTTACATCATGTGATGTCTTCGTTATAACACTTATATAAGATTTTTAAAGTCATTTTGATAGTAGGCTAATATAGACACTTACATCATGTGTTGTCATTAAAACACTTATATAAGATTTTTAAAGTAATTTTGATAGTAGGCTAATATAGACACTTACATCATGTGTTGTCTTCATTATAACACTTATATAAGACTTTTAAAGTCATTTTGATAGTAGGCTAATATAGCTAATATAGACACTTACATCATGTGTTGTCTTCATTATAACACTTATATAAGACTTTTAAAGTCATTTTGATAGTAGGCTAATATAGCTAATATAGACACTTATATAAGGCTTTTATTTTTGATATTTTTGGTCCAATGCGGCTCTTTCAACGTTTTGGTTGCCGACCCCTGGCTGAACGCAACATTGGCTGTCACAAATCAGCACAAAGACGCAGGTCGGATGTGACAGTTTTGGGAGGAAAAAGGAGCTTTTAGTGCATTTGTGCAATAACCAGAGGTCTGCTGTCAGCTTCCTGGCGTCTAGCGTGGTCGTATCTGACGAGGCAGAAGGTCAAAGTGAATGTTTTATACGGCGGGATATATTTAGAGACCACTATATCCAGCTCATTTACATAAACGGACGCCTTTTTAACATGGAGTGGACTGACCTGGATGACGGAGTGGACTGACCTGGATGACGGAGTGGACTGACCTGGATGACGGAGTGGACTGACCTGGATGACGGAGTGGACTGACCTGGATGACGGAGCGCTTCACCACACGGCCGATGTCCTCGCGCCACTCGGGCAGGCCGGGGTTGGCCTCGTCCAGGTTCGAGGAGAAGGCCACGATTTGCGACTTGAAATAATCTGGAACGCAAACAGAAATATTGCAGAAGTACGCCTCGTACTGTCCATCTGTCATTAGTCAAAGATCCTCTCTAAACGACAGCAGCGCGCTACTGTTTTTAAGGACATGCTGCTTCTCTATATGGCAAAAAGACACTGCTGTTTTATACAAATTACTGGAAAAAACTAAACAAAGATCATCTATTTCTCCCTGACCACCTGAGGGAACCACAGACTGTGGATGCTTTTAAAAAAGGCTTGAAAACCCTTATTTTTAAAAAAGCCTTTTTTTTTTTTTCTTTTTTTTTTAGATATATGCATACTAGTTTTAGCTATTTTGCTGTTCTGGTTTTAAATTTTTTTTTTTTTTTTTTTTTATTTTTTTTTAATACACTGTAGCACTTTTAGTGTGGCTGCAAAAAACACTCGTCAAAGATCCTCTATATGACAAGAAGACACTGCTGTTTTATACAAATTACTGGAAAAAACTAAACAGAGATCATCTATTTCTCCCTGACCACCTGAGGGAACCACAGACTGTGGATGCTTTTAAAAAAGGCTTGAAAACCTTTCTTTTAAAAAAAGCCTTTTTTTTTTTTTTTTTAGATATATGCATACTAGTTTTAGCTATTTTGCTGTTCTGGTTTTTAATTTTTATTTTTATTTTTATTTTTTTTTAAATACACTGTAGCACTTTTAGTGTGGCTGCAAAAAACACTCGTCAAAGATCCTCTATATGGCCAGAAGACACTGCTGTTTTATACAAATTACTGGAAAAAACTAAACAAAGATCATCTATTTCTCCCTGACCACCTGAGGGAACCACAGACTGTGGATGCTTTCAAAAAAGGCTTGAAAACCCTTCTTTTAAAAAAAGCCTTTTTTTTTTTTTTTTTTTTTTAGATATATGCATACTAGTTTTAGCTATTTTGCTGTTCTAGTTCTAGTTTTTTTTTTTTTTTTTTTTTAATACACTGTAGCACTTTAAGGTTTGCAGCACTTTTAGTGTTGCTGCAAAAAACACTCGTCAAAGATCCTCTATATGGCAAGAAGACACTGCTGTTTTGTACAAATTACTGGAAAAAACTAAACAGAGATCATCTGTTCCTCCCTGACCACCTGAGGGAACCACAGACTGTGGATACTTTTTTTTTAAAAAAAGGCTTGAAAACACTTCTTTTTAAAAAATATTTTTTTTATTTTTTTTTAGATATATGCATACTAGTTTTAGCTATTTTGCTGTTCTAGTTTTTTTTTTTTTTTTTTTTTTTTATACACTGTAGCACTTTAAGGTTTGCAGCACTGTTAGTGTTGCTACAAAAAACACTCGTCAAAGATCCTCTATGTGGCAAGAGGACACTGCTGTTTTACACGAGTTACTGGGAAAATAATTAAACAAAGATCCTCTAAATGACAATAGATGTGTTTACTACAATAATGCTTTGGCAAAGATCCTTGATGTGACAAGAGGTCTGTGCTGCAAAAAATGCTTGTCAAAGATCCTCTATATGGCAAGAGGACACTACTGTTTTATACAAATTACTGGAAAAAACTAAACAAAGATAATCTATTTCTCCCTGACCACCTGAGGGAACCACAGACTGTGGATGCTTTTAAAAAAGGCTTGAAAACCCTCCTTTTTAAAAAAGCCTTTTTTTTTTTTTTTTTTTAGACATATGCATACTAGTTTTAGCTATTTTGCTGTTCTATTTTTTTTTTTTAATACACTGTAGCACTTTGAGGTTGTTTACTCAATGTAAAGTGCTTTTTATAAATAAAATCTATTATTATTTTTATTATTATTATTTGACAATAGATGTGTTTTTAGAACCTACTACAATAATGCTTTGTCAAAGATCCTCAATGTGACAAGAGGTCTGTGCTGTTTTATAAGTGTTGCTGCAAAAAAACCTCGTCAAAGATCCTCTATGTGGCAAGAGGACTGCTGTTTTACACGAGTTACTGGGGAAAAAAATAAACAAAGATCCTCTATATGACAATAGATGTGTTTACTACAATAATGCTTTGGCAAAGATCCTTGATGTGACAAGAGGTCTGTGCTGTTTTATAAATGTTGCTGCAAAAGACACTCGTCAAATATCCTCTATATGGCAAGAGGACACTGGGAAAAAAAACAAATGAAAGATCCTCTATATGACAATAGATGTGTTTTTAGAACCTGCCACGATTTGTGACTTGAAATAATCTGGAACGCAAACAGAAACATTGCAAAAGTACGCCTCGTACTGTCCATCTGTCATTAGTCAAAGATCCTCTCTAAACGACAGCAGTGCGCTACTGTTTTTAAGAACATGCTGCAAAAAAATGCTTGTCAAAGATCCTCTATATGGCCAGAAGACACTGCTGTTTTATACAAATTACTGGAAAAAACTAAACAAAGATCATCTATTTCTCCCTGACCACCTGAGGGAACCACAGACTGTGGATGCTTTTAAAAAAAGGCTTAAAAACCCTTCTTTTTAAAAAAGCCTTCTTTTTTTTTTTTAGATATATGCATACTAGTTTTAGCTATTTTGCTGTTCTTTTTTTTTTTCTTTTTTTAATACACTGTAGCACTTTGAGGTTGTTTACTCAATGTAAAGTGCTTTTTATAAATAAAATATATGATTATTATTATTATTATTATTTGACAATAGATGTGTTTTTAGAACCTACTACAATAATGCTTTGTCAAAGATCCTCAATGTAACAAGAGGTCTGTGCTGTTTTATAAGTGTTGCTGCAAAAAACACTCGTCAAAGATCCTCTATGTGGCAAGAGGACACTGCTGTTTTACACGAGTTACTGGGGAAAAAAACTAAACAAAGATCCTCTATATGACAATAGATGTGTTTACTACAATCATGCTTTGGCAAAGATCCTTGATGTGACAAGAGGTCTGTGCTGTTTTATAAATGTTGCTGCAAAAGACACTAGTCAAATATCCTCTATATGGCAAGAGGACACTGGGGAAAAAAACAAATCAAAGATCCTCGATATGACAATAGATGTGTTTTTAGAACCTACTACAATAATGCTTTGTCAAAGATCCTTGATGTGACAAGAGGTCTGTGCTGTTTTATAAGTGTTCCTGCAAAAAACACTAGTCAAAGCTGTTTTTAAAAACTTACTGCAAAAATGCTTGTTAAAGATTACGACCTGAATGCTGAACTGGTTTTAAATGCTAATCAAAGATTCTCTGTTTTTTTCAGGCCCAACTGTAAAATCATTAGTCAAAGATCCTCTATATGATAGGAACTGTTAAGAACGCACTGCAAATATGCTTGTCAAAGATCCTCTGTGTGACAAGAGGGCTCTGATGTTTCATAGGAGCAACTGGAAAAAACACTTGTCAAAGATCCTCTATGATAGTTAAGGCCCTGATGCAAAAACTTCCAATCAAAGATCCTCTTTTGACCAGGAGCTGTTTATAAGAACCTACTGCAAAAATGATTGCTAAAGATTATGACCTGAATGCTGTTCTGTTTTTAAATGCTCTTCAAAGATCCTTTGTTTTTTCAAGACTAACTGTAAAATCATTAGTCAAAGATCCTCTAAATGATAGGAACTGTTAAGAACGTACTGCAAAAATGATTGTCAAAGATCCTCTATGTGACCAGAGGGCTCTGCTGTTTCATAGGAACGACTGAAAATAACACTAGTCAAAGATCCTCTTTATGATAGTTAAGGGTATGATGCCAAAACTTCTAATCAAAGATCCTCTCTTGACCAGGAGCTGTTTTGAAGAATCTACTGCAACAAATGATTGTTAAAGATTACAACCTGAATGTTGTACTGTTTTTAAATGCTATTCAAAGATCATTTATATGATAGTTGATAAGGCACTAATGCAAAAACGTTCAATCAAAGATCCTCTATTGACCAGGAGCTGTTTTGAAGAATCTACTGCAACAAATGCTTGTTAAAGATTACAACCTGAATGCTGTACTGTTTTTAAATGCTATTCAAAGATCACTTATATGATAATACAAAAACAAAAACGTCTAATCAAAGATCCTCTATTGACCTAATCAAAGATCCTCTATTGACCAGGAGCTGTTTTTAAGAACCTACTGCAAAAATTATTGCTAAAGATTTTGACCCGAATGCTGTACTGTTTTTAAATGCTAATCAAAGATCCTCTGTTTTTTCAGGATCAACTGTACAATCATTGGTCAAAGATCCTCTATATGATAGGAACTGTTAAGAACGTACTGCAAAAATGCCTGTCAAAGATCCTCTATGTGACCAGAGGGCTCTGCTGTTTCATAGGAACGACTGAAAAAAACACGAGTCAAAGATCCTCTTTATGATAGTTAAGGGTATGATGCCAACACTTCTAATCAAAGATCCTCTCTTGACCAGGAGCTGTTTTGAAGAATCTACTGCAACAAATGATTGTTAAAGATTACAACCTGAATGTTGTACTGTTTTTAAATGCTATTCAAAGATCACTTATATGATAGTTGATAAGGCACTAATGCAAAAACGTCTACCGGTAATCAAAGATCCTCTATTGACCTGGAGCTGTTTTTAAGAACCTACTGCAAAAATGATTGCTAAAGATTTTGACCCGAATGCTGTACTGTTTTTAAATGCTAATCAAAGATCCTCTGTTTTTTCAGGATCAACTGTAAAATCATTGGTCAAAGATCCTCTATATGATAGGAACTGTTAAGAACGTACTGCAAAAATGCTTGTCAAAGATCCTCTATGTGACCAGAGGGCTCTGCTGTTTCATAGGAACGACTGAAAAAAACACGAGTCAAAGATCCTCTTTATGATAGTTAAGGGTATGATGCCAACACTTCTAATCAAAGATCCTCTCTTGACCAGGAGCTGTTTTGAAGAATCTACTGCAACAAATGATTGTTAAATATTACAACCTGAATGTTGTACTGTTTTTAAATGCTATTCAAAGATCATTTATATGATAGTTGATAAGGCACTAATGCAAAAACGTCTAATCAAAGATCCTCTATTGACCAGGAGCTGTTTTTAAGAACCTACTGCAAAAATGATTGCTAAAGATTTTGACCCGAATGCTGTACTGTTTTTAAATGCTAATCAAAGATCCTCTGTTTTTTCAGGATCAACTGTAAAAATCATTGGTCAAAGATCCTCTATATGATAGGAACTGTTAAGAACGTACTGCAAAAATGCTTGTCAAAGATCCTCTATGTGACCAGAGGGCTCTGCTGTTTCATAGGAACGACTGAAAAAAACACTAGTCAAAGATCCTCTTTATGATAGTTAAGGGTATGATGCCAACACTTCTAATCAAAGATCCTCTCTTGACCAGGAGCTGTTTTGAAGACTCTACTGCAACAAATGATTGTTAAATATTACAACCTGAATGTTGTACTGTTTTTAAATGCTATTCAAAGATCATTTATACGATAGTTGATAAGGCACTAATGCAAAAACGTTCAATCAAAGATCCTCTATTGACCAGGAGCTGTTTTTAAGAACCTACTGCAAAAATGATTGCTAAAGATTTTGACCCGAATGCTGTACTGTTTTTAAATGCTAATCAAAGATCCTCTGTTTTTTCAGGATCAACTGTAAAAATCATTGGTCAAAGATCCTCTATATGATAGGAACTGTTAAGAACGTACTGCAAAAATGCTTGTCAAAGATCCTCTATGTGACCAGAGGGCTCTGCTGTTTCATAGGAACGACTGAAAAAAACACTAGTCAAAGATCCTCTTTATGATAGTTAAGGGTATGATGCAAACACTTCTAATCAAAGATCCTCTCTTGACCAGGAGCTGTTTTGAAGAATCTACTGCAACAAATGATTGTTAAAGATTACAACCTGAATGTTGTACTGTTTTTAAATGCTATTCAAAGATCATTTATATGATAGTTGATAAGGCACTAATGCAAAAACATTCAATCAAAGATCCTCTATTGACCAGGAGCTGTTTTTAAGAACCTACTGCAAAAATGATTGCTAAAGATTTTGACCCGAATGCTGTACTGTTTTTAAATGCTAATCAAAGATCCTCTGTTTTTTCAGGATCAGCTGTAAAATCATTGGTCAAAGATCCTCTATATGATAGGAACTGTTAAGAACGTACTGCAAAAATGCTTGTCAAAGATCCTCTATGTGACCAGAGGGCTCTGCTGTTTCATAGGAACGACTGAAAAAAACACGAGTCAAAGATCCTCTTTATGATAGTTAAGGGTATGATGCAAACACTTCTAATCAAAGATCCTCTCTTGACCAGGAGCTGATTTGAAGAATCTACTGCAACAAATGATTGTTAAAGATTACAACCTGAATGCTGTACTGTTTTTAAATGCTATTCAAAGATCATGTATATGATAGTTGATAAGGCACTAATGCAAAAACGTCTAATCAAAGATCCTCTATTGACCTGGAGCTGTTTTTAAGAACCTACTGCAAAAATGATTGCTAAAGATTTTGACCCGAATGCTGTACTGTTTTTAAATGCTAATCAAAGATCCTCTGTTTTTTCAGGATCAACTGTAAAATCATTGGTCAAAGATCCTCTATATGATAGGAACTGTTAAGAACGTACTGCAAAAATGCTTGTCAAAGATCCTCTATGTGACCAGAGGGCTCTGCTGTTTCATAGGAACGACTGAAAAAAACACTAGTCAAAGATCCTCTTTATGATAGTTAAGGGTATGATGCCAACACTTCTAATCAAAGATCCTCTCTTGACCATGAGCTGTTTTGAAGAATCTACTGCAACAAATGATTGTTAAATATTACAACCTGAATGCTGTACTGTTGTTAAATGCTATTCAAAGATCATTTATATGATAGTTGATAAGGCACTAATGCAAAAACGTCTAATCAAAGATCCTCTATTGACCAGGAGCTGTTTTGAAGAATCTACTGCAACAAATGATTGTTAAAGATTACAACCTGAATGCTGTACTGTTTTTAAATGCTTTTCAAAGATCATTGATATGATAATACAAAAACAAAAACGTCTAATCAAAGATCCTCTATTGACCTAATCAAAGATCCTCTATTGACCAGGAGCTGTTTTTAAGAACCTACTGCAAAAATGATTGCTAAAGATTTTGACCCGAATGCTGTACTGTTTTTAAATGCTAATCAAAGATCCTGTTTTTTCAGGATCAACTGTAAAATCATTGGTCAAAGATCCTCTATATGATAGGAACTGTTAAGAACGTACTGCAAAAATGCTTGTCAAAGATCCTCTATGTGACCAGAGGGCTCTGCTGTTTCATATGAACGACTGAAAATAACACTAGTCAAAGATCCTCTTTATGATAGTTAAGGGTATGATGCCAACACTTCTAATCAAAGATCCTCTCTTGACCAGGAGCTGTTTTGAAGAATCTACTGCAACAAATGATTGTTAAATATTACAACCTGAATGCTGTACTGTTGTTAAATGCTATTCAAAGATCATTTATATGATAGTTGATAAGGCACTAATGCAAAAACGTCTAATCAAAGATCCTCTATTGACCAGGAGCTGTTTTGAAGAATCTACTGCAACAAATGATTGTTAAAGATTACAACCTGAATGCTGTACTGTTTTTAAATGCTTTTCAAAGATCATTGATATGATAATACAAAAACAAAAACGTCTAATCAAAGATCCTCTATTGACCTAATCAAAGATCCTCTATTGACCAGGAGCTGTTTTTAAGAACCTACTGCAAAAATGATTGCTAAAGATTTTGACCCGAATGCTGTACTGTTTTTAAATGCTAATCAAAGATCCTGTTTTTTCAGGATCAACTGTAAAATCATTGGTCAAAGATCCTCTATATGATAGGAACTGTTAAGAACGTACTGCAAAAATGCTTGTCAAAGATCCTCTATGTGACCAGAGGGCTCTGCAGTTTTATAAGAGCGACTAGAAAAAACTCTAGTCAAAGATCCTCTTTATGATAGTTGTTAAGGACTTAATACAAATAAACATGTCGAAAAACCTCTTTGTTACTTTAAAAAAAGTACTATTCATAGATCATTTACTTGACAAAAGTGCTCTGTCATTTTTTAGGCCCTACTCTATAAACACGAGTTAAAGATTCTCTTACGGTAGAAGCGCACACGTTTGATTGTTTGGCTCTCGTCATAAAAGGTGAAATACAACAGGACTTTACCATAAACGGACAGAGTCATCTGGTCCTGATGCACCGTGTTCCCGACTGAAGCCTGAACCGTGACCACGTGACTTCCCTCCTGGGAGAAGGTGAAGGACATCCTGCCGTCCAGACTGGTGGCCGGCTGAAAGGACGAAGAACGAACGTGTGAATGCGTCACACGTTGGGACAACATGGAGGAGCGGGAAGAAGAAGCTCGCCTCGGTTTTGTTGTCAAACCACCAGTAGTACGTGACTGTTCCCACGTTGTTGGGCCGCAGAGTCGTGGTGAAGTTCACCGCCTTGTTCTTGACCACCACGGACGGTGCCGAGAGCTGCACCTGCTCCAGTTGACCTTTGGACCAGGACACAAGCAAACAAGTCCAAGTTAAATGAGTCCATTTGAAGTGGAAACTTGTTTTTTAAATGAGTCCAGGGCTCCCTCTAGTGTTGTGAAGTGGTTCCTAAACCACCGCCTGGATTAGGTCAGACTCACACGTGACGTGGAGGTAGAGCGTCACCCGGTCGAAGCCCAGAACGTTGCTGGCTGTTGCAGACACTTGGTAGATGCCCACTTTGCTGTACACATGCTTGACCCCGTCTTCTATGGAGCTGATGTTCACGTAGGATATAGCGGTCCCGTCTCCAAAGTCCATAGTGATACTGGTCGTAGAGCTGAGACCCTTCAAACGGTCACATACAACAGCGGGCGGTAACAAAAATGGGTACTATGCAGGACTATCAAGAATACAGATAAGCACCTCTTCCAGGAAGACCAAGAAGGTGACGTTCTTGTGCAGAGTGGCCACCAGGGTTCCCTCGCTGGTGAAAAGCTGGAGGCCTCTGGGAACCTGACTGGGACACTTCTGCCGCCTGGGGCTGTACTTCAACAGAGTGCCCTCGGTGCAGTTGTTAGACAAAGCCTTGCGATATCTTCAGGTCAAAACAATCAAAGGTGAAAACAGTTCATTATTTAATTAGTTTTTTTTGCAAACCATCCTAATCCCAATTCCTACTCTCTAAACATGAACCTAATTCTGAACACAATCCCTACTGTAGTCCCTAACCATCAAACCCTAACCTCTAATCTTAATCCAATGTCCCTAACCCAACACAACCTTAACCCAACTCCGTAGTCCATAGCCCTCTCACTTTAAACCCTATTCACAATACTTAATTTATTGTCCCTATACCTTTCCCTTCACCTTAACCCGTAGCCTCTTGTTCTTTGCCCCGAACGCTGACCCAAATCCCTCACAAAACCTCTAACCATAAACCTAATCCCTTGTCCAAACCCCTAAAACCTAGATCAAAAACATAATCCTTAACACTTATTTCTAATTCCCAATGCCCTGTCCCTAACCCTAACCTCCTAAAACCTAGTGCTTTGTCACAAACACCAAACGATATTCCATCCATCCATTTTCTACCGCTTATTCCCTTCGGGGGGGCGCTGGAGCCTATCTCAGCTACAATCAGGCGGAAGGCGGGGTACACCCTGGACAAGTCGACACCTCGTCGCAGGGCCAACACAGATAGACAGACAACATTCACACTCACATTCACACACTAGGGCCAATTTTAGTGTTGCCAATCAACCTATCCCCAGGTGCATGTTTTTGGAGGTGGGAGGAAGCCGGAGTACCCGGAGGGAACCCACGCAGTCACGGGGAGAACATGCAAACTCCATACAGAAAGATCCCGAGCCTGGGAATGAACCCCAGACTACTCAGCACCTTCGTATTGTGAGGCAGACGCACTAACCCCTCTGCCACTTTTCATACAGTTTTAAAAAGCTCCAGGGAGCCACAAGGTCGGTGCTAAAGAGTTGTGGGTTGTCCACCCCAGCCCTGAACCTTAACCAACTGCACCCCTACCAGTAGTCCCATACCCCCAACCCTGAACCTATGAGGCCCAACCTCACCCTTAACCCATTTATATATAATAAAGTCATATCTGGGTTCTTTAAGACAGGAGAAAGAGTAAATTCATCTTCAGCATCTGATCATCACGACATGACAATGACACGATGTGACTGCGTACCCTGTGGAATTCAGGAAGCTGTCCCCGCTGATGCAATCTCTGGACGTGGCCGACGGAACGAACCAGAACGCCGGACTGCAGCTCCCGTCGACTTGCCTCTCGAATCCATAATCGCTGTTTCATGTGGAGGACAAAGAACGATACAGTGCATGAATATATACAGTAGTAGCTGCGGAACCTTAGCATGGTGGAGTCGATATTTTTCATACAGTTTGTATTTAAAGAAAGATCAAGACAGTGTCCTTAAGTCAGAGGCATCTTTGAGGTTATTTTATTGTGTCTATGAATGTTCTCATTCATCTAGGTCAGGGGTCGGCAACCCAAAATGTTGAAAGAGCCATATAGGGCAGGGCCGACATCCGGGCAACTGAGCTACATACGGGTTCTTCGAGCCATAGCAACCTGACTGGCGTTGAAAACAAACCGTCGCCATTACTCTTTAACCTGTCGACCTGCGCTGATTAAACCCGTCATTCTGCCTCCAAAATGCCAAAAAACTGTGTTGTTTTTGGTTGTGCAAACCACAACTGGAAACAGGGAAAACAAAGGTCGTATTTTGTTCTGCCAAAGCGTGCTAAAAGCCCACAGAGACGAGACAAATGGCTCGCAGCTTAACACCGGGAAAACGAGGACGGTTCTCACTGGAGTCCCCCAAAATCCCGGGTCGTGTGTTCGGATCACTTCGTTTCTGGTAAATATAAGGAACAAAAATCCACCTTCTTAACCACAACTTGGCTATACCGTCCATGCTAATGTTGAACCCGTTGAATGTTTACTGAATAACGTTCGACAGCTGAAGTTGTTGTTGTTGCACAACAATAACATACGGTATAAAGGCTATTTCCAGTAATTCAGCAAATAATAAATCATAATACTGAACTGAATTTGAATGAGCTCTCTACAGATATAATAAATATACAGATACTGGTAGCCACCGTGTCATCCTTATTATCATTTATCAACATACCTTGGGTGATTTAACAATTTTTATGTGATTTATTCGTTATATAACAACCGAAGCTAACAACCGACCTGGTGCGCTTGTGAGGTAGACATAAAGATTTCCAAATTCCATGTCCGGCCATTGTGTAGGATTATCAGTCCACGCATCTGCTGGAAGGCGGTAAGGGCAGTCGTTTAATCCAACTACAGAACATTTTAACTCGTATCTTAACCTAGCCTCACTGGAAAGACTATTTACATAATCATACGCCATTTAGAACAGTTTAAAATGCCGTGAAACCTCGTTAAATGCCTTTTCTGTCAATGCTGTGTTCGCTGTGAGCTGGTTTGTTTTCAACAAATTCAATATGGCGACCGGTTGCTAGGGGATTGGCAGGCGGAAGTGACGTAGGTCCGCCCTCGCCTATTGGACCAAAAATACAAAAAAAAATCTGTCTGGAGCCGCAAAAAAATTAAAAGCCATATTACATACAGATAGTGTGTCATGAGATATAAATTGAATTAATATGAATTAAAGGAAACTAAATGAGCTCAAATATAGCTACAAACGAGGCATAATGATGCAATATGTACATATAGCTAACCTAAATAGCATGTTAGCATCGATTAGCTTGCAGTCATGCGGTGACCTAATATGCCCGATTAGCACTCCCCACAAGTCAATAACATCAACAAAACTCACCTTTGTGCATTCATGCACAACGTTAAAAGTTTGGTGGGCAAAATGAGACAGAAAAAGAAGTGGCATAAAACCATACTTGCCAACCTTGAGACCTCCGATTTCGGGAGGTGGGGGGTGGGGGGGGGCGTGGTTGGGGGCGTGGTTAAGAGGGGAGGAGTATATTTACAGCTAGATTTCACCAAGTATTTCATATACTGTTTTATATATATATATATATATATATATATATATATATATATATATATATATATATATATATATATATATATATATATATATATATATATATATATATATATATATGTATATATATATATATATTATATATATGTATTTCATATACTGTTTCATATATATATATATATATATATATATATATATATATATATATATATATATATATATATATATATATATATATATAAAACAGTATATGAAATACATATTTCAGTATATTTCATATACTGTTTTATATATAGATATATAGATATATATATATATATATATATATATATATATATATATATATATATATATATATAAAACAGTATATGAAATACTTGGTGAAATGTAGCTGTAAATATACTCCTCCCCTCTTAACCACAAGGTTATATATATATATATATATATATATATATATATATATATATATATATATATATATAAAACAGTATATGAAATACTTGGTGAAATGTAGCTGTAAATATACTCCTCCCCTCTTAACCACAAGGTTATATATATATATATATATATATATATATATATATATATATATATATATATATATATATATATATATTTTTTGTATTTTTTTTTTTTATATATATATATACATATATATATATATAAGACATACTTGACTTTCAGTGAATTCCAACTATAAATATATATTTCTTTTATTATATATGTATATATATATATATATATATATATATATATATATAAATCTCCTGATGATTGAGGGTACCCCCCCTCATGAAACAGGCCGGTAGAGATGAAATAGTCTTGTGATTTTTTTCCCCCACACATACATATATATATATATATATATATATATATATATATATGAAATACTTCAGGAAATACTAAGTCAAGTATTTCATATATATATATATATATATATATATATATATATATATATATATATATATATAAGAAATACTTGACTTTCAGTGAATTCTAGCTATAAATAAATATTTATTTTATTATATATATTTATATATGTATATATATATATATATTTATATATATATATATATACATATATATATATATATATATTTATTTATATATATATATATATATATATATATATATATATATATATATATATATATATATATATATGTATATGTATATATATATATATATATATATATATATATATATACTGTATATATAAAATAAAAACTTTAATTTCAGTGTTCATTTATTTACACATATACACACACATAACACTCATCTACTCATTGTTGAGTTAAGGGTTGAATTGTCCATCCTTGTTCTATTCTCTGTCACTATATTTCTAACAATGCTGAACACCCTCTCTGATGATGCATTGCTGTGTGGCACGCACAAAAGTGCCTTCATCAAATGCACTAGATGGCAGTATTGTCCTGTTTAAGAGTGTCACAACATTGCTGTTTACGGCAGACGAACTGCTTTACGGTAGAAAAAAACGTGACTGCTGTTGTTGTGTGTTGTTACCGCACTGGGAGGACGTTAATGAAACTGCCTAACAATAAACCCACATAAGAAACCAAGAACTCGCCCTCCATCCTTCTACAGTTATAACGTGATTGGGCAGGTACGATGTTTATGTTGTGGGTTAGCGGAGTCCGCCTGAATTTCGGGAGATTTTCGGGAGAAAATTTGTCCCGGGAGGTTTTCGGGAGAGGCGCTGAATTTCGGGAGTCTCCCGGAAAATCCGGGAGGGTTGGCAAGTATGCATAAAACACGTCCTAGAAAGTCCGAGAAAGTTATACATGTAAACAAACTACGGTGAGTTCAAGGACCGCCAAAATTAGTAGGACAAAACGGCGCTCGCCAAATACTCGAATCAGTGAAACATGTTTAATACAAACAGTGGGATTTATAACAATTGGGGAGGCTTGTGTCATGTTTGTCCTCCTACAGAAACCATATTAAAACAAAAAATATATTTTTTCCATTTTTCATACATCTTTGAAAAAGCTCCAGGGAGCCACTAGGGCGGCGCTTGCGGCTCTAGAGCCGCGGGTTGCCGACCCCCGATCTAGGTCGTCTTGGGGCAGGGGTCGGCAACCCGCGGCTCTAGAGCCGCATGCAGCTCTTTAGCGCCGCCTTAGTGGCTCTCTGGAGCTTTTTCATTAAAACAGTTAGCGCCATCTTTTGACACTTCTTCCACTCCCGTCCTTGCACTCTACGCCGCTAAAACAAAGATGACGGGGGAGAAGACGCTGTCGAAGTGGAGGCACGTAAATAAGACCCGCCCACAAAACGGCGCATCCTGACTGTCAGAAAGCGACTTGAAGATGATGTGTGAAACATCATCCATGCAACATTTTGAGCAAAGAACCACCATCACATGTTATGTAGACCACAAGGAAGTCTTTTACATTTAGAACAATATCAAAATAATATGACTCCTTTAATGGTGCGCCTTTTGTATGAAAATAGACCTGAATAGACCCGCTCAAAATCCGCGCCTTGGTATTCCGTTCAGTTGTAAACAAATGGCATACTGGTCACTTTCTGTGACCAGAATGTTTCTAATTTAAGTTACACGTAAGTGTGATTTAAACAAGAATAGCTAAATAAATAAATGTATATATATAAAAAAAAATGGGTATTTCTGTCTGTCATTCCGTCGTACATTTTTTTTTCCTTTTACGGAAGGTTTTTTTGTAGAGAATAAATGATGAAAAAAACACTTAATTGAACGGTTTAAAAGAGGAGAAAACACGAAAAAAATACAAATAAAATTTTGAAACATGGTTTATCTTCAATTTCGACTCTTTAAAATTCAAAATTCAACCGACAAAAAGAAGAGAAAAACTAGCTCATTTGAATCTTTTTGAAAAAATTAAAAAAAGAATTTATGGAACATCATTAGTCATTTTTCCTGGTTAAGATAAATTTGAGAATTTTGATGACATGTTTTAAATTGGTTAAAATCCAATCTGCACTTTGTTAGAGTATTTAACAAATTGGACCAAGCTATATTTCTAACAAAGACAAATCAGTATTTCTTCTAGATTTTCCAGAACAAACATTTTAAAAGAAATTCAAAATACTTTGAAATAAGATTTACATTTGATTCTCCAGATTGTCTAGATTTGCCAGAATAATTTTTTTAAAAATTTTAATCATAGTAAGTTTGAAGAAATATTTCACAAATATTCTTCGTCGAAAAACCAGAAGCTAAAATTTTTTTACTTGAACATTGATTTAAATTGTCAGGAAAGAAGAGGAAGAAAATTAAAAGGTAAAAAGGTATATTTGTTTCAAAATCCTAAAATCATTTTTAAGGTTGTATTTTTTTCTCTAAAATTGTATTTCTAAAAGTAATAAGAAGCAAAGTAAAACATAAATGAATTTATTTAAACAAGTGAAGACCCATCCATCCATCCATTTTCTACCGCTTATTCCAAGTGAAGACCAAGTCTTTAAAATATTTTCTTGGATTTTCAAATTCTATTTGAGTTTTGTCTCTTTTAGAATTAAAAATGTCGAGCAAAGCGAGACCAGCTTGCTAGTAAATAAATACAAATTAAAAATTTTCAGGCCACTGGTCAGACTTTTAAAACTGCGTATATATTTCAAGATGAATACTGTCACTAAGCAACTGAGTGACATGAGCTTGTGCAGCCCTTTAAGACACTCGTGATTTAGGGCTATATAAGTGTCAGGTTCAAACACCGATGACGTCTATTAAACAGGACAAGAAGCAAGGAAATAAACAGAGACGGAATTCAATTCAGCTCAATTGAGGAGAGACGCGTAGACTCTGTACCCCTGCACAGTGTCGTCCCACACCCTGACGAAAGATTGTACGCCTCCTCTTTTATTTGGACTTTCCCTGATTACATGGCAAAAGCTGTTTCTAAAAGGGACGGGGGTCGTAAACAGCCATCGCCTTCGGTTACAAAAC
>NC_084549.2:72055000-72080000 GCF_033978685.3 Nerophis lumbriciformis | reverse complement strand
AAAAAAAAAAAAAAAAAATCTAATTAATCCGCCCGACCCGACCCGCGCGCGGATAAAATCTTATTTTTTTTAAATTTCATCCGCCCGATCCGCGGATAATCCGCGGACTCCGCGGTTGTGCCCGCAAACCGCGCATCTCTAGTGGTCACACAACAATGTGCAGTGGTTTAGTTGGACGACTACTGCAGTTTTTTCCCTAAATGAAGGATTATCAAGCATGGAATGGCTAACTGAACTGACCATTGAAATTTGGTTGAAATTTGGTCAATTCCCAACCAATATTCTTCAAGACAAATACAACGTTGAAACAACATGTTTTTTGACAACATTTAATCAATGTTGCGTTGATTTGACATTGAAATTTGGTCATTTCCCAACCAATATCAAGACAAATACAACGTTGAAACAACATGTTTTTTGACAACATTTAATCAATGTTGCGTTGATTTGACATTGAAATTTGGTCATTTCCCAACCAATATCAAGACAAATACAACGTTGAAACAACATGTTTTTTGACAACATTTAATCAATGTTGCGTTGATTTGACATTGAAATTTGGTCATTTCCCAACCAATATCAAGACAAATACAACGTTGAAACAACATGTTTTTTGACAACATTTAATCAATGTTGCGTTGATTTGACATTGAAATTTGGTCATTTCGCAACCAATATCAAGACAAATACAACGTTGAAACAACATGTTTTTTGACAACATTTAATCAATGTTGCGTTGATTTGACATTGAAATTTGGTCATTTCCCAACCAATATCAAGACAAATACAACGTTGAAACAACATGCTTTTTGACAACATTTAATCAATGTTGCGTTGATTTGACATTCAAATGTGGTCATTTCCAAACCAATATTCTACAACACAAATACAACGTTAAAACAACATGCTTTTTGACAACGTTTAATCAATGTCAGGTTGTGATGTTGATTTGACCATTGAAATTTGGTCATTTTCCAACCAATATTCTACAACACAAATACAACGTTGAAACAACATGTTTTTTGACAACACTTAATCAATGTTGCGTTGATTTGACATTGAAATGTGGTCATTTCCCAACCAATATTCTACAACACAAATACAACGTTGAAACAACATGTTTTTTGACAACATTTAATCAATGTTGCGTTGATTTGACATTGAAATTTGGTCATTTCCCAACCAATATCAAGACAAATACAACGTTGAAACAACATGTTTTTTGACAACATTTAATCAATGTTGCGTTGATTTGACATTGAAATTTGGTCATTTCCCAACCAATATCAAGACAAATACAACGTTGAAACAACATGTTTTTTGACAACATTTAATCAATGTTGCGTTGATTTGACATTGAAATTTGGTCATTTCCCAACCAATATTCTACAACACAAATACAACGTTGAAACAACATGCTTTTTAACAACCTTTAATCAATGCCAGGTTCTGTTGTTGATTTGACCATTGAATTTTGGTCGTTTTCTAATTAATAATTTACAGCACAAATACAACGTTGAAACATTATCCTTTTTGACAACGTTTAATCAATGTTGAGTTCTGACGTTGACTTGACCATTGAAATTTGGTAATTTTCCAACCAATATTCTACAACGTTGAAACAACATGCTTTTTGACAACGTTTATTCAATGTCAGGTTGTGACGTTGATTAGACCATTGAAATTTGGTCGTTTTCTAATTAATAATTTACAGCACAAATACAATGTTAAAACGTTATCCTTTTTGACAACGTTTAATCAATGTTGAGTTCTGACGTTGAACTGACCATTGAAATTTGGTCATTTCCCAACCAATATTCTACAACACAAATACAACATTAAAACAACATGCTTTTTTAACAATGTTTAATCAATGTTGGTTTCTGACGTTGATCTGACCATTGAAATTTGGTTGTTTTTAATTAATACTTTACAGCACAAATACAATGTTACCTTGTTGACAACGTTTAATCAATGTTGAGTTCTGACGTTGATCTGAATTTAGTAATTTCCCAACTAATATTCTACAACACAAATACAACGTTGAAACAACTTTTATTTAATGCTGGGTTCTGACGTTGATTTGACCATTGAATTTTGGTTATTTTCCAACCAATGTTTTACAACACAAATACAACGTTGAAACAACATTAATTTGATGTTGGGTTCTGACGTTGATTTGACCATTGAATTTTGGTTATTTTCCAACCAATGTTTTACAACACAAATACAACGTTGAAACAACATTAATTTGATGTTGGGTTCTGACGTTGATTTGACCATTGAAATTTCGTCATTTCCCAACCAATTTTCTACAACTCAAACATAACGTTGAAACAACATGCTTTTTGATGTTTAATCAATGTTGAGTTCTGACGTTGATTTGACCATTGAAATTTAGTAATTTCCCAACTAATATTCTACAACACAAATACAACGTTGAAACAACATTACTTTAATGCTGGGTTCTGACGGTGATTTACCATTGAATTTTGGTCATTTTCCAACCAATATTTTACAACACAAATACAACGTTGAAACAACATGCTTTTTGACGACGTTTAATCAATGTCGGGTTCTGACGTTGAGCTGACCATTGAAATTTAGTAATTTCCCAACTAATATTCTACAACACAAATACAACGTTGAAACAACTTGTATTTAATGCTGGGTTCTGACGTTGATTTGACCATTGAATTTTGGTCATTTTCCAACCAATGTTTTACAACACAAATACAACGTTGAAATAACATGCTTTTTGACGACGTTTAATCAAAGTTGGGTTTTGACGTTGATTTTGTTTATCGAATTTTGGTCATTTCCCAACCAACATTCTACAAGACAAATACAACGTTGAAACAACATTAATTTAATGTTGGGTTCTCACGTTGATTTGACCATTGAAATTTGGTCGTTTTGTAATTAATAATTTACAGCACAAATACAACGTAGCAACATTATCCTTTTTGACAACATTTAATCAATGTTGAGTTCTTACGTTGATTTGACCATTGAATTTTGGTCATTTTCCAACCAATGTTTTACAACACAAATACAACGTTGAAACAACATGCTTTTTGACGACGTTTAATCAATGTTGGGTTTTGACGTTGATTTTGACCATTGAATTTTGGTCATTTCCCAACCAACATTCTACAAGACAAATACAACGTTGAAACAACATTAATTTAATGTTGGGTTCTGACGTTGATTTGACCATTGAAATTTGGTCGTTTTGTAATTAATAATTTACAGCACAAATACAATGTTAAAACATTATCCTTTTTGACAACGTTTAATCAATGTTGAGTTTTGACGTTGAACTGACCATTGAAATTTGGTCATTTCCCAACCAATATTCTACAACACAAATACAATGTTGAAACAACATGCTTTTTAACAACGTTTAATCAATGTCAGGTTCTGACGTTGATCTGACCATTGAAATTTAGTAATTTCCCAACTAATATTCTACAACACAAATACAACGTTGAAACAACATTCATTTAATGTTGGGTTCTGACATTGATTTGACCATTGAAATTTGGTCGTTTTCTAATTAATAATTTACAGCACAAATACAATGTTAAAACACTATCCTTTTTGACAACGTTTAATCAATGTTGAGTTCTGACGTTGAACTGACCATTGAAATTTGGTCATTTCCCAACCAATATTCTACAACACATATACAACGTTGAAGCAACTTTTATTTAATACTGGGTTCTTACGTTGATTCGACCATTGAATTTTGGTCATTTTCCAACCAATGTTTTACAACACAAATACAACGTTGAAACAACATGCTTTTTGACGATGTTTAATCAAAGTTGGGTTTTGACGTTGATTTTGATCATCGAAATTTGGTCATTTCCCAACCAACATTCTACAAGACGAATACAACGTTGAAACAACATTAAATTAATGTTGGGTTCTGACGTTGATTTGACCATTGAAATTTGGTCGTTTTGTAATTAATAATTTACAGCACAAATACAATGTTAAAACATTATCCTTTTTGACAACGTTTAATCAATGTTGAGTTCTGACATTGATTTGACCATTGAATTTTGGTCATTTCCCAACCAATATTCTACAACACAAATACAACGTTGAAACAACATGCTTTTTGACAACGTTTAAGCAATGTTGGGTTCTGACGTTGATTTGACCATTGAAATTTAGTAATTTCCCAAATAATATTCTACAACACAAATACAACGTTGAAACAACTTTTATTTAATGCTGGGTTCTGACGTTGATTTGACCATTGAATTTTGGTCATTTTCCAACCAATGTTTTACACCACAAATACAACGTTGAAACAACATGCTTTTTGACGACGTTTAATCAAAGTTGGGTTTTGACGTTGATTTTGATCATCGAATTTTGGTCATTTCCCAACCAACATTCTACAAGACAAATACAACGTTGAAACAACATTAATTTAATGTTGGGTTCGGACGTTGATTCGACCATTGAATTTTGGTCATTTTGTAATTAATAATTTACAGCACAAATACAATGTTAAAACATTATCCTTTTTGACAACATTTAATCAATGTTGAGTTTTGACGTTGAACTGACCATTGAAATTTGGTCATTTCCCAACCATTATTCTTCAAGACAAATACAACGTTGAAACAACATGCTTTTTGACAACATTTAATCAATGTTGCGTTGATTTGACATTGAAATGTGGTCATTTTCCAACCAATATTCTACAACACAAATACAACGTTGAAACAACATGCTTTTTAACAACGTTTAATCAATGTCGGGTTCTGACGTTGATCCGACCATTGAAATGTGGTTGTTTTTTAATTAATACTTTACAGCACAAATACAATGTTGAAACATCATCATTTTTGACAACGTTTAATCAATGTTGAGTTCTGACGTTGATCTGACCATTGAAATTTAGTAATTTCCCAACTAATATTCTACAACACAAATACAACGTTGAAACAACATGCTTTTTGGCGATGTTTAATCAACGTCAGGTTCTGACGTTGATTTGACCATTGAATTTTGGTCATTTCCCAACCAATGTTTTACAACACAAATACAACATTGAAACAACATGCTTTTTGACGACGTTTAATCAAAGTTGGGTTTTGACGTTGATTTTGTTTATCGAATTTTGGTCATTTCCCAACCAACATTCTACAAGACAAATACAACGTTGAAACAACATTAATTTAATGTTGGGTTCTGACGTTGATCTGACCATTGAAATTTGGTTGTTTTTTAATTAATACTTTACAGCACAAATACAATGTTGAAACATTATCCTTTTTGACAACGTTTAATCAATGTTGAGTTCTGACGTTGATCTGACCATTGAAATTTAGTAATTTTGCAATTAATATTCTACAACACAAATACAACGTTGAAACAACTTTTATTTAATGCTGCGTTCTGACGTTGATTTGACCATTGAATTTTGGTCATTTTCCAACCAATGTTTTACAACACAAATACAACGTTGAAACAACATGCTTTTTGACAACGTTTAATCAATGTCAGGTTTTGACGTTGATCTGACCATTGAAATTTAGTAATTTCCCAAATAATATTCTACAACACAAATACAACGTTGAAACAACTTTTATTTAATGCTGGGTTCTGACGTTGATTTGACCATTGAATTTTGGTCATTTTCCAACCAATGTTTTACACCACAAATACAACGTTGAAACAACATGCTTTTTGACGACGTTTAATCAAAGTTGGGTTTTGACGTTGATTTTGATCATCGAATTTTGGTCATTTCCCAACCAACATTCTACAAGACAAATACAACGTTGAAACAACATTAATTTAATGTTGGGTTCGGACGTTGATTCGACCATTGAATTTTGGTCATTTTGTAATTAATAATTTACAGCACAAATACAATGTTAAAACATTATCCTTTTTGACAACATTTAATCAATGTTGAGTTTTGACGTTGAACTGACCATTGAAATTTGGTCATTTCCCAACCATTATTCTTCAAGACAAATACAACGTTGAAACAACATGCTTTTTGACAACATTTAATCAATGTTGCGTTGATTTGACATTGAAATGTGGTCATTTTCCAACCAATATTCTACAACACAAATACAACGTTGAAACAACATGCTTTTTAACAACGTTTAATCAATGTCGGGTTCTGACGTTGATCCGACCATTGAAATGTGGTTGTTTTTTAATTAATACTTTACAGCACAAATACAATGTTGAAACATCATCATTTTTGACAACGTTTAATCAATGTTGAGTTCTGACGTTGATCTGACCATTGAAATTTAGTAATTTCCCAACTAATATTCTACAACACAAATACAACGTTGAAACAACATGCTTTTTGGCGATGTTTAATCAACGTCAGGTTCTGACGTTGATTTGACCATTGAATTTTGGTCATTTCCCAACCAATGTTTTACAACACAAATACAACATTGAAACAACATGCTTTTTGACGACGTTTAATCAAAGTTGGGTTTTGACGTTGATTTTGTTTATCGAATTTTGGTCATTTCCCAACCAACATTCTACAAGACAAATACAACGTTGAAACAACATTAATTTAATGTTGGGTTCTCACGTTGATTTGACCATTGAAATTTGGTCGTTTTGTAATTAATAATTTACAGCACAAATACAACGTAGCAACATTATCCTTTTTGACAACATTTAATCAATGTTGAGTTCTTACGTTGATTTGACCATTGAATTTTGGTCATTTTCCAACCAATGTTTTACAACACAAATACAACGTTGAAACAACATGCTTTTTAACGACGTTTAATCAAAGTTGGGTTTTGACGTTGATTTTGATCATCAAATTTTGGTCATTTCCCAACCAACATTCTACAAGACAAATACAACGTTGAAACAACATTAATTTAATGTTGGGTTCTGACGTTGATCTGACCATTGAAATTTGGTCGTTTTGTAATTAATAATGTACAGCACAAATACAATGTTAAAACATTATCCTTTTTGACAACGTTTAATCAATGTTGAGTTTTGACGTTGAACTGACCGTTGAAATTTGGTCATTTCCCAACCAATATTCTTCAAGTCAAATACAACGTTGAAACAACATGCTTTTTGACAACATTTAATCAATGTTGCGTTGATTTGACATTGAAATGTGGTCATTTCCCAACCAATATTCTACAACACAAATACAACGTTGAAACAACATGCTTTTTAACAACGTTTAATCAATGTCGGGTTCTGACCTTGATCTGACCATTGAAATTTGGTTGTTTTTTAATTAATACTTTACAGCACAAATACAACGTTGAAACATTATCCTTTTTGACAACATTTAATCAATGTTGAGTTCTGACGTTGATCTGACCATTGAAATTTAGTAATTTCCCAACCAATATTCTACAAAACAAATACAACGTTGAAACAACTTTTATTTAATGCTGGGTTCTGACGTTGATTTGACCATTGAATTTTGGTAATTTTTCCAACCAACATTCTACAAGACAAATACAACGTTGAAACAACATTAATTTAATGTTGGGTTCTGACGTTGATTTGACCATTGAAATGTGGTCTTTTTCTAATTAATAATTTACAGCACAAATACAACGTAGAAACATTATCCTTTTTGACAACGTTTAATCAATGTTGAGTTCTGACGTTGATTTGACCATTGAAATTTGGTCATTTCCCAACCAATATTCTACAACACAAATACAACGTTGAAACAACATGCTTTTTGACGACGTTTAATCAATGTTGGGTTTTGACGTTGATCTGACCATTGAAATTTAGTAATTTCCCAACTAATATTCTACAACACAAATACAACGTTGAAACAACTTTTATTTAATGCTGGGTTCTGACGTTGATTTGACCATTGCATTTTGGTAATTTTTTCCAACCAACATTCTACAAGACAAATACAACGTTGAAACAACATTAATTTAATGTTGGGTTCTGACGTTGATTTGACCATTGAAATGTGGTCGTTTTCTAATTAATAATTTACAGCACAAATACAACGTAGAAACATTATCCTTTTTGACAACGTTTAATCAATGTTGAGTTCTGACGTTGATTTGACCATTGAAATTTGGTCATTTCCCAACCAATATTCTACAACACAAATACAACGTTGAAACAACATGCTTTTTAACAACCTTTAATCAATGTTGGGTTCTGACGTTGATCCGACCATTGAAATGTGGTTGTTTTTTAATTAATACTTTACAGCACAAATACAATGTTGAAACATCATCATTTTTGACAACGTTTAATCAATGTTGAGTTCTGACGTTGATCTGACCATTGAAATTTAGTAATTTCCCAACTAATATTCTACAACACAAATACAACGTTGAAACAACATGCTTTTTGGCGATGTTTAATCAACGTCAGGTTCTGACGTTGATTTGACCATTGAATGTTGGTCATTTTCCAACCAATGTTTTACAACACAAATACAACGTTGAAACAACATGCTTTTTAACAACGCTTAATCAAAGTTGGGTTTTGACGTTGATTTTGATCATCGAATTTTGGTCATTTCCCAACCAACATTCTACAAGACAAATACAACGTTGAAACAACATTAATTTAATGTTGGGTTCTGACGTTGATCTGACCATTGAAATTTGGTCGTTTTGTAATTAATAATGTACAGCATAAATACAATGTTAAAACATTATCCTTTTTGACAACATTTAATCAATGTTGAGTTTTGACGTTGAACTGACCATTGAAATTTGGTCATTTCCCAACCATTATTTTTCAAGACGAATACAACGTTGAAACAACATGTTTTTTGACAACATTTAATCAATGTTGGGTTGATTTGACATTGAAATGTGGTCATTTTCCAACCAATATTCTACAACACAAATACAACGTTGAAACAACATGCTTTTTAACAACGTTTAATCAATGTCAGGTTCTGTTGTTGATTTGACCATTGAAATTTGGTTGTTTCTAATTAATAATTTACAGCACAAATACAACGTAGAAACATTATCCTTTTTGACAACGTTTAATCAATGTTGAGTTCTGACGTTGATTTGACCATTGAAATTTAGTAATTTCCCAACCAATATTCTACAACACAAATACAACGTTGAAACAACATGCTTTTTAACAACGTTTAATCAATGTCGGGTTCTGACGTTGATCCGACCATTGAAATGTGGTTGTTTTTTAATTAATACTTTACAGCACAAATACAATGTTGAAACATCATCATTTTTGACAACGTTTAATCAATGTTGAGTTCTGACGTTGATCTGACCATTGAAATTTAGTAATTTCCCAACTAATATTCTACAACACAAATACAACGTTGAAACAACATGCTTTTTGGCGATGTTTAATCAACGTCAGGTTCTGACGTTGATTTGACCATTGAATTTTGGTCATTTCCCAACCAATGTTTTACAACACAAATACAACATTGAAACAACATGCTTTTTGACGACGTTTAATCAAAGTTGGGTTTTGACGTTGATTTTGTTTATCGAATTTTGGTCATTTCCCAACCAACATTCTACAAGACAAATACAACGTTGAAACAACATTAATTTAATGTTGGGTTCTCACGTTGATCTGACCATTGAAATTTGGTCGTTTTGTAATTAATAATTTACAGCACAAATACAACGTAGCAACATTATCCTTTTTGACAACATTTAATCAATGTTGAGTTCTTACGTTGATTTGACCATTGAATTTTGGTCATTTTCCAACCAATGTTTTACAACACAAATACAATGTTGAAACAACATGCTTTTTAACGACGTTTAATCAAAGTTGGGTTTTGACGTTGATTTTGATCATCAAATTTTGGTCATTTCCCAACCAACATTCTACAAGACAAATACAACGTTGAAACAACATTAATTTAATGTTGGGTTCTGACGTTGATCTGACCATTGAAATTTGGTCGTTTTGTAATTAATAATGTACAGCATAAATACAATGTTAAAACATTATCCTTTTTGACAACGTTTAATCAATGTTGAGTTTTGACGTTGAACTGACCGTTGAAATTTGGTCATTTCCCAACCAATATTCTTCAAGTCAAATACAACGTTGAAACAACATGCTTTTTGACAACATTTAATCAATGTTGAGTTGATTTGACATTCAAATGTGGTCATTTCCAAACCAATATTCTACAACACAAATACAACGTTGAAACAACATGCTTTTTGACAACGTTTAGTCAATGTCAGGTTCTGTTGTTGATTTGACCATTGAAATTTGGTTGTTTCTAATTAATAATTTACAGCACAAATACAACGTAGAAACATTATCCTTTTTGACAACGTTTAATCAATGTTGAGTTCTGACGTTGATTTGACATTGAAATTTGGTCATTTTCCAACCATTATTCTACAACACAAATACAACGTTGAAACAACATGCTTTTTAACAACGTTTAATCAATGTCGGGTTCTGACGTTGATCCGACCATTGAAATGTGGTTGTTTTTTAATTAATACTTTACAGCACAAATACAATGTTGAAACATCATCATTTTTGACAACGTTTAATCAATGTTGAGTTCTGACGTTGATCTGACCATTGAAATTTAGTAATTTCCCAACTAATATTCTACAACACAAATACAACGTTGAAACAACATGCTTTTTGACAACGTTTAATCAATGTTGAGTTCTGACGTTGATCTGACCATTGAAATTTAATAATTTCCCAACTAATATTCTACAACACAAATACAACGTTGAAACAACATGCTTTTTGGCGATGTTTAATCAACGTCAGGTTCTGACGTTGATTTGACCATTGAATTTTGGTCATTTCCCAACCAATGTTTTACAACACAAATACAACATTGAAACAACATGCTTTTTGACGACGTTTAATCAAAGTTGGGTTTTGACGTTGATTTTGTTTATCGAATTTTGGTCATTTCCCAACCAACATTCTACAAGACAAATACAACGTTGAAACAACATTAATTTAATGTTGGGTTCTCACGTTGATTTGACCATTGAAATTTGGTCGTTTTGTAATTAATAATGTACAGCATAAATACAATGTTAAAACATTATCCTTTTTGACAACGTTTAATCAATGTTGAGTTTTGACGTTGAACTGACATTTGGTCATTTCCCAACCAATATTCTTCAAGTCAAATACAACGTTGAAACAACATGCTTTTTGACAACATTTAATCAATGTTGCGTTGATTTGACATTGAAATGTGGTCATTTCCCAACCAATATTCTACAACACAAATACAACGTTGAAACAACATGCTTTTTAACAACGTTTAATCAATGTCGGGTTCTGACCTTGATCTGACCATTGAAATTTGGTTGTTTTTTAATTAATACTTTACAGCACAAATACAACGTTGAAACATTATCCTTTTTGACAACATTTAATCAATGTTGAGTTCTGACGTTGATCTGACCATTGAAATTTAGTAATTTCCCAACTAATATTATACAAAACAAATACAACGTTGAAACAACTTTTATTTAATGCTGGGTTCTGACGTTGATTTGACCATTGAATTTTGGTAATTTTTCCAACCAACATTCTACAAGACAAATACAACGTTGAAACAACATTAATTTAATGTTGGGTTCTGACGTTGATTTGACCATTGAAATTTGGTCATTTTCTAATTAATAATTTACAGCACAAATACAACGTAGAAACATTATCCTTTTTGACAACGTTTAATCAATGTTGAGTTCTGACGTTGATTTGACCATTGAAATTTGGTCATTTCCCAACCAATATTCTACAACACAAATACAACGTTGAAACAACATGCTTTTTGACGACGTTTAATCAATGTTGGGTTTTGACGTTGATCTGACCATTGAAATTTAGTAATTTCCCAACTAATATTCTACAACACAAATACAACGTTGAAACAACTTTTATTTAATGCTGGGTTCTGACGTTGATTTGACCATTGAATTTTGGTCATTTTTCCAACCAACATTCTACAAGACGAATACAACGTTGAAACAACATTAATTTAATGCCGGGTTCTGACGTTGATTTGACCAATGAAATTTGGTCGTTTTCTAATTAATATTCTACAACACAAATACAACGTAGAAACATTATCCTTTTTGACAACGTTTAATCAATGTTGAGTTCTGACGTTGATTTGACCATTGAAATTTGGTCATTTCCCAACCAATATTCTACAACACAAATACAACGTTGAAACAACATGCTTTTTAACAACCTTTAATCAATGTTGGGTTCTGACGTTGATCCGACCATTGAAATGTGGTTGTTTTTTAATTAATACTTTACAGCACAAATACAATGTTGAAACATCATCATTTTTGACAACGTTTAATCAATGTTGAGTTCTGACGTTGATCTGACCATTGAAATTTAGTAATTTCCCAACTAATATTCTACAACACAAATACAACGTTGAAACAACATGCTTTTTGGCGATGTTTAATCAACGTCAGGTTCTGACGTTGATTTGACCATTGAATGTTGGTCATTTTCCAACCAATGTTTTACAACACAAATACAACGTTGAAACAACATGCTTTTTAACGACGTTTAATCAAAGTTGGGTTTTGACGTTGATTTTGATCATCGAATTTTGGTCATTTCCCAACCAACATTCTACAAGACAAATACAACGTTGAAACAACATTAATTTAATGTTGGGTTCTGACGTTGATTTGACCATTGAAATTTGGTCGTTTTGTGATTAATAATTTACAGCACAAATACAATGTTAAAACATTATCCTTTTTGACAACGTTTAATCAATGTTGAGTTTTGTTGTTGAACTGACCGTTGAAATTTGGTCATTTCCCAACCAATATTCAACAACACAAATACAACGTTGAAACAACATGCTTTTTGACAACGTTTAATCAATGTTGGGTTCTGATGTTGATTTGACCGTTGAAATTTGGTCATTTCCCAACCAATATTCAACAAAACAAATACAACGTTGAAACAACATGCTTTTTGACAACGTTTAATCAATGTTGAGTTTTGACGTTGAACTGACCATTGAAATTTGGTCATTTCCCAACCAATATTCTACAACACAAATACAACGTTGAAACAACATGCTTTTTGACAACGTTTAATCAACGTCAGGTTCTGACGTTGATTTGACCATTGAATTTTGGTCATTTCCCAACTAATATTCTACAACACAAATACAACGTTGAAACAACATGCTTTTTGGCGACGTTTAATCAATGTCGGGTTCTGACGTTGATCTGACCATTGAAATTTAGTAATTTCCCAACTAATATTCTACAACACTAATACAACGTTGAAACAACATGCTTTTTAACGACGTTTAATCAAAGTTGGGTTTTGACGTTGATTTTGATCATCAAATTTTGGTCATTTCCCAACCAACATTCTACAAGACAAATACAACGTTGAAACAACATTAATTTAATGTTGGGTTCTGACGTTGATCTGACCATTGAAATTTGGTCGTTTTGTAATTAATAATGTACAGCATAAATACAATGTTAAAACATTATCCTTTTTGACAACGTTTAATCAATGTTGAGTTT
The DNA here is from genome assembly GCF_033978685.3 of Nerophis lumbriciformis. Lineage (NCBI taxonomy): Eukaryota > Metazoa > Chordata > Actinopteri > Syngnathiformes > Syngnathidae > Nerophis > Nerophis lumbriciformis. The sequence continues at coordinate 72,066,453 of NC_084549.2, read as the reverse complement.
TGACGTTGAACTGACCATTGAAATTTGGTCATTTCCCAACCAATATTCTTCAAGACAAATACAACGTTGAAACAACATGCTTTTTGACAACATTTAATCAATGTTGAGTTGATTTGACATTCAAATGTGGTCATTTTCCAACCAATATTCTACAACACAAATACAACGTTGAAACAACATGCTTTTTGACAACATTTAATCAATGTTGAGTTGATTTGACATTCAAATGTGGTCATTTTCCAACCAATATTCTACAACACAAATACAACATTGAAACAACATGCTTTTTAACAACGTTTAGTCAATGTCAGGTTCTGTTGTTGATTTGACCATTGAAATTTGGTTGTTTCTATCGGTAATTAATAATTTACAGCACAAATACAACGTAGAAACATTATCCTTTTTGACAACGTTTAATCAATGTTGAGTTCTGACGTTGACTTGACCATTGAAATTTGGTAATTTTCCAACCAATATTCTACAACGTTGAAACAACATGCTTTTTGACAACGTTTATTCAATGTCAGGTTGTGACGTTGATTAGACCATTGAAATTTGGTCGTTTTCTAATTAATAATTTACAGCACAAATACAATGTTAAAACATTATCCTTTTTGACAACGTTTAATCAATGTTGAGTTCTGACGTTGAACTGACCATTGAAATTTGGTCATTTCTCAACCAATATTCTACAACACAAATACAACGTTAAAACAACATGCTTTTTGACAACGTTTAATCAATGTTGGGTTCTGATGTTGATTTGACCGTTGAAATTTGGTCATTTCCCAACCAATATTCAACAACACAAATACAACGTTGAAACAACATGCTTTTTGACAACGTTTAATCAATGTTGGGTTCTGATGTTGATTTGACCGTTGAAATTTGGTCATTTCCCAACCAATATTCAACAACACAAATACAACGTTGAAACAACATGCTTTTTGACAACGTTTAATCAATGTTGAGTTTTGACGTTGAACTGACCATTGAAATTTGGTCATTTCCCAACCAATATTCTACAACACAAATACAACGTTGAAACAACATGCTTTTTGGCGACGTTTAATCAATGTCGGGTTCTGACGTTGATCTGACCATTGAAATTTAGTAATTTCCCAACTAATATTCTACAACACAAATACAACGTTGAAACAACATGCTTTTTAACGACGTTTAATCAAAGTTGGGTTTTGACGTTGATTTTGATCATCAAATTTTGGTCATTTCCCAACCAACATTCTACAAGACAAATACAACGTTGAAACAACATTAATTTAATGTTGGGTTCTGACGTTGATTTGACCATTGAAATTTGGTCGTTTTGTGATTAATAATTTACAGCACAAATACAATGTTAAAACATTATCCTTTTTGACAACGTTTAATCAATGTTGAGTTTTGTTGTTGAACTGACCGTTGAAATTTGGTCATTTCCCAACCAATATTCTACAACACAAATACAACGTTGAAACAACATGCTTTTTGACAACGTTTAATCAATGTTGGTTTCTGACGTTGACCTGACCATTGAAATTTGGTTGTTTTTTAATTAATACTTTACAGCACGAATACAATGTTACCTTTTTGACAACGTTTAATCAATGTTGAGTTCTGACGTTGATCTGACCATTGAAATTTGGTATTTTCCCAACTAATATTCTACAAGACAAATACAACGTTGAAACAACATTAATTTAATGTTGGGTTCTGACGTTGATCTGACCATTGAAATTTGGTCGTTTTGTAATTAATAATGTACAGCATAAATACAATGTTAAAACATTATCATTTTTGACAACGTTTAATCAATGTTGAGTTTTGACGTTGAACTGACCGTTGAAATTTGGTCATTTCCCAACCAATATTCTTCAAGACAAATACAACGTTGAAACAACATGCTTTTTGACAACATTTAATCAATATTGCGTTGATTTGACATTCAAATGTGGTCATTTTCCAACTAATATTCTACAACACAAATACAACGTTTAAACAACATGCTTTTTAACAATGTTTAATCAATGTCAGGTTCTGTTGTTGATTTGACCATTGAAATTTGGTTGTTTTTTAATTAATACTTTACAGCACAAATACAATGTTGAAACATTATCCTTTTTGACAACGTTTAATCAATGTTGAGTTCTGACGTTGATCTGACCATTGAAATTTAGTAATTTCCCAACTAATATTCTACAACACAAATACAACGTTGAAACAACATTACTTTAATGCTGGGTTCTGACGGTGATTTACCATTGAATTTTGGTCATTTTCCAACCAATGTTTTACAACACAAATACAACGTTGAAACAACATGCTTTTTGACGACGTTTAATCAATGTTGGGTTTTGACGTTGATTTTGATCATCGAAATTTGGTCATTTCCCAACCAACATTCTACAAGACAAATACAACGTTGAAACAACATTAATTTAATGTTGGGTTCTGACGTTGATCTGACCATTGAAATTTGGTCGTTTTGTAATTAATAATGTACAGCATAAATACAATGTTAAAACATTATCCTTTTTGACAACGTTTAATCAATGTTGAGTTTTGACGTTGAACTGACCGTTGAAATTTGGTCATTTCCCAACCAATATTCTTCAAGTCAAATACAACGTTGAAACAACATGCTTTTTGACAACATTTAATCAATGTTGAGTTGATTTGACATTCAAATGTGGTCATTTTCCAACCAATATTCTACAACACAAATACAACGTTGAAACAACATGCTTTTTAACAACGTTTAGTCAATGTCAGGTTCTGTTGTTGATTTGACCATTGAAATTTGGTTGTTTCTACCGGTAATTAATAATTTACAGCACAAATACAACGTAGAAACATTATCCTTTTTGACAACGTTTAATCAATGTTGAGTTGTGACGTTGACTTGACCATTGAAATTTGGTAATTTTCCAACCAATATTCTACAACGTTGAAACAACATGCTTTTTGACAACGTTTATTCAATGTCAGGTTGTGACGTTGATTAGACCATTGAAATTTGGTCGTTTTCTAATTAATAATTTACAGCACAAATACAATGTTAAAACATTATCCTTTTTGACAACGTTTAATCAATGTTGAGTTCTGACGTTGAACTGACCATTGAAATTTGGTCATTTCCCAACCAATATTCTACAACACAAATACAACGTTAAAACAACATGCTTTTTGACAACGTTTAATCAATGTTGGGTTCTGATGTTGATTTGACCGTTGAAATTTGGTCATTTCCCAACCAATATTCAACAACACAAATACAACGTTGAAACAACATGCTTTTTGACAACGTTTAATCAATGTTGAGTTTTGACGTTGAACTGACCATTGAAATTTGGTCATTTCCCAACCAATATTGTACAACACAAATACAATGTTGAAACAACATGCTTTTTGACAACGTTTAATCAATGTTGGGTTCTGATGTTGATTTGACCGTTGAAATTTGGTCATTTCCCAACCAATATTCAACAACACAAATACAACGTTGAAACAACATGCTTTTTGACAACGTTTAATCAATGTTGAGTTTTGACGTTGAACTGACCATTGAAATTTGGTCATTTCCCAACCAATATTCTACAACACAAATACAACGTTGAAACAACATGCTTTTTGACAACGTTTAATCAACGTCAGGTTCTGACGTTGATTTGACCATTGAATTTTGGTCATTTCCCAACTAATATTCTACAACACAAATACAACGTTGAAACAACATGCTTTTTGGCGACGTTTAATCAATGTCGGGTTCTGACGTTGATCTGACCATTGAAATTTAGTAATTTCCCAACTAATATTCTACAACACAAATACAACGTTGAAACAACATGCTTTTTAACGACGTTTAATCAAAGTTGGGTTTTGACGTTGATTTTGATTATCAAATTTTGGTCATTTTCCAACCAACATTCTACAAGACAAATACAACGTTGAAACAACATTAAGTTAATGTTGGGTTCTGACGTTGATTTGGTCGTTTTGTAATTAATAATTTACATCACAAATACAATGTTAAAACATTATCCTTTTTGACAACGTTTAATCAATGTCGGGTTCTGACGTTGATCTGACCATTGAAATTTAGTAATTTCCCAACTAATATTCTACAACACAAATACAACGTTGAAACAACTTTTATTTAATGCTGGGTTCTGACGTTGATTCGACCATTGAATTTTGGTCATTTTCCAACCAATGTTTTACAACACAAATAAAACGTTGAAACAACATGCTTTTTGACGACGTTTAATCAATGTTGGGTTTTGACGTTGATTTTGATCATCGAATTTTGGTCATTTCCCAACCAACATTCTACAAGACAAATACAACGTTGAAACAACATTAATTTAATGTTGGGTTCTGACGTTGATTTGACCATTGAAATTTGGTTGTTTTCTAATTAATAATTTACAGCACAAATACAATGTTAAAACATTATCCTTTTTGACAACATTTAATCAATGTTGAGTTCTGACGTTGAACTGACCATTGAATTTTGGTCATTTCCCAACCAATATTCTACAACACAAATACAACGCTGAAACAACATGCTTTTTGACAACGTTTAATCAATGTTGGGTTCTGATGTTGATTTGACCGTTGAAATTTGGTCATTTCCCAACCAATATTCAACAACACAAATACAACGTTGAAACAACATGCTTTTTGACAACGTTTAATCAATGTTGAGTTTTGACGTTGAACTGACCATTGAAATTTGGTCATTTCCCAACCAATATTCTACAACACAAATACAACGTTGAAACAACATGCTTTTTGACAACGTTTAATCAACGTCAGGTGCTGACGTTGATTTGACCATTGAATTTTGGTCATTTCCCAACTAATATTCTACAACACAAATACAACGTTGAAACAACATGCTTTTTGGCGACGTTTAATCAATGTCGGGTTCTGACGTTGATCTGACCATTGAAATTTAGTAATTTCCCAACTAATATTCTACAACACAAATACAACGTTGAAACAACATGCTTTTTAACGACGTTTAATCAAAGTTGGGTTTTGACGTTGATTTTGATCATCAAATTTTGGTCATTTCCCAACCAACATTCTACAAGACAAATACAACGTTGAAACAACATTAATTTAATGTTGGGTTCTGACGTTGATTTGACCATTGAAATGTGGTCGTTTTGTGATTAATAATTTACAGCACAAATACAATGTTAAAACATTATCCTTTTTGACAACGTTTAATCAATGTTGAGTTTTGTTGTTGAACTGACCGTTGAAATTTGGTCATTTCCCAACCAATATTCAACAACACAAATACAACGTTGAAACAACATGCTTTTTGACAACGTTTAATCAATGTCGGGTTCTGACGTTGATTTGACCATTGAAATTTAGTCATTTCCCAACTAATATTCTACAACACAAATACAATGTTGAAACAACTTTTATTTAATGCTGGGTTCTGACGTTGATTTGACCATTGAATTTTGGTCATTTTCCAACCAATGTTTTACAACACAAATACAACGTTGAAACAACATTAATTTGATGTTGGGTTCTGACGTTGATTTGACCATTGAAATTTGGTCGTTTTGTAATTAATAATTTACAGCACAAATACAATGTTAAAACATTATCCTTTTTGACAACGTTTAATCAATGTTGAGTTTTGACGTTGAACTGACCGTTGAAATTTGATCATTTCCCAACTAATATTCTACAACACAAATACAACGTTGAAACAACATTACTTTAATGCTGGGTTCTGACGGTGATTTACCATTGAATTTTGGTCATTTTCCAACCAATGTTTTACAACACAAATACAACGTTGAAACAACATGCTTTTTGACGACGTTTAATCAATGTTGGGTTTTGACGTTGATTTTGATCATCGAAATTTGGTCATTTCCCAACCAACATTCTACAAGACAAATACAACGTTGAAACAACATTAATTTAATGTTGGGTTCTGACGTTGATCTGACCATTGAAATTTGGTCGTTTTGTAATTAATAATGTACAGCACAAATACAATGTTAAAACATTATCCTTTTTGACAACGTTTAATCAATGTTGAGTTTTGACGTTGAACTGACCGTTGAAATTTGGTCATTTCCCAACCAATATTGTACAACACAAATACAACGTTGAAACAACATGCTTTTTGACAACGTTTAATCAATATTGGGTTCTGATGTTGATTTGACCATTGAAATTTGGTCGTTTTGTGATTAATAATTTACAGCACAAATACAATGTTAAAACATTATCCTTTTTGACAACGTTTAATCAATGTTGAGTTTTGTTGTTGAACTGACCATTGAAATTTGGTCATTTCCCAACCAATATTCTACAACACAAATACAACATTGAAACAACATGCTTTTTGACAACGTTTAATCAATGTTGGGTTCTGATGTTGATTTGACCATTGAAATTTGGTCGTTTTGTGATTAATAATTTACAGCACAAATACAATGTTAAAACATTATCCTTTTTGACAACGTTTAATCAATGTTGAGTTTTGTTGTTGAACTGACCATTGAAATTTGGTCATTTCCCAACCAATATTCAACAACACAAATACAACGTTGAAACAACATGCTTTTTGACAACGTTTAATCAACGTCAGGTTCTGACGTTGATTTGACCATTGAATTTTGGTCATTTCCCAACTAATATTCTACAACACAAATACAACGTTGAAACAACATGCTTTTTGGCGACGTTTAATCAATGTCGGGTTCTGACGTTGATCTGACCATTGAAATTTAGTAATTTCCCAACTAATATTCTACAACACAAATACAACGTTGAAACAACTTTTATTTAATGTTGGGTTCTGACGTTGATTTGACCATTGAATTTTGGTCATTTCCCAACCAATGTTTTACAACACAAATACAACGTTGAAACAACATGCTTTTTGACGACGTTTAATCAAAGTTGGGTTTTGACGTTGATTTTGACCATTGAATTTTGGTTATTTTCCAACCAATGTTTTACAACACAAATACAACGTTGAAACAACATTAATTTGATGTTGGGTTCTGACGTTGATTTGACCATTGAAATTTAGTAATTTCCCAACTAATATTCTACAACACAAATACAACGTTGAAACAACATGCTTTTTGACAACGTTTAATCAATGTCGGGTTCTGACGTTGATCTGACCATTGAAATTTAGTAATTTCCCAACTAATATTCTACAACACAAATACAACGTTGAAACAACTTTTATTTAATGCTGGGTTCTGACGTTGATTTGACCATTGAATTTTGGTCATTTCCCAACCAATATTCTACAACACAAATACAACGTTGAAACAACATGCTTTTTGACAACGTTTAATCAATGTTGGGTTCTGATGTTGATTTGACCGTTGAAATTTGGTCATTCCCCAACCAATATTCAACAACACAAATACAACGTTGAAACAACATGCTTTTTGACGACGTTTAATCAATGTTGGGCTCTGACGTTGATTTGACTATTGAATTTTTGTAATTTTCCAATATAAGTTGAACAGGATTTGCAAATCATTGTATTCTGTTTTTATTTACCATTTACACAACTTCACTACTTTTGGCTTTTGTAGAAAAAAAAATATAGCTATTACTACAACTATTATATATCTTTTGAAATGTCATGTAACTTTTCCACTCCTTTTGAACCTTGGCTGTGGTTGTCAGAGTGAGGAAATGACATTGAAGCTTTTGAGTTGATTTTATTATTTTTTTTTTACACCAGATGGTCTTTCTGACGCAACCTTGGCTGGTAATCAAAATCATACCCTCTGCTTTGAAAGACACAATATACCATTACACCACCAAGGACAATGATAATGGTATCCGCAGTGGTGAAGAACGACATTTTACCACGCCATCGTGGTAATATTTTGGGTGCCTATTTTAGCAAAAACAACTGCAAACAACCGTCACATTAACAACACGTGTCAATCAAAACTGAGCATTATTCTCTTAAAAATGTTGCAATACTGCACTTTATACTGCTATTAACCACAGCTAATAAGGCATGTTCACTACTCACAGCTGCAACAAGTCAATTACTGCACGTTATGAACAAAGTAGGTATTAAGTACGTCTTACAGTCACCATAATTTACCTCTTTCCACGTGTTGCCGGCGTCAAAAGTGATGAAGATGCTGACATTCGTGGTGCTCAGCTCAGGTCCGACCACACCTGCACACAAAAGCGCACCTGTATTGTTATTTTTTTGGAGTCAGTTTCTACAATCTGTACAAACAGCGTGCCAGCCCAGCCTTTTGTTGTATGCATCTTTTACTTGACAACAAGGCATACTTGGTCAACAGCCACACAGGTTACACTGACGGTGGCCATATAAAACAACTCTAACACTCTTACTAATAATGCGCCACACTTTGAACCAAAACCAAACAAGAATGACAAACACATTTCGGGAGAACGTCTGCACTTTAACACGACATAAACACAACAGAACAAATACCCAGAATCCCATGCAGCCCCTGACTCTTCCGGGCTACATTATACACCCCTGCTACCCATTTAGAGTTCGGAAATCGGTTAAAAAAATATATATGGTCTTTTTTCTGCAACATCAAGGTATATATTGACGCTTACTTAGGTCTGGTGATAATGTTCCCCTTGAAGATTTCATCATTGATATATAAACTATCAGACTGCGTGGTCGGTAGTAGCGGGTTTCAGTAGGCCTTTAAACGCTGGTTTAGCGTGGCTTAAACGGGGCTTAGGCTAAATAATTATTTGTTTAAATCATACTTGCCAACCTTGAGACCTCCGATTTCGGGAGGTGTGTGGGGGGAGGGGGGGGGGGGGGGGTTTGGGGGCGTGGTTAAGAGGGGAGGAGTATATTTACAGCTAGTCAAGTATTTTATATATATATATATATATATATATATATATATATATATAAAAATATATACATATATATATATATAAAAAAATAAAAAAATCTCCTGATGATTGAGGGAACCCCCCTCATGAAACAGGCCTGTAGAGATGAAATAGTCTTGTGATTTTTTTCCCACACATACATATATATATATATATATATATATATATATATATATATATATATATATAAGAAATACTAAGTCAAGTATTTCATATATATATATATACATATATATATATATATATATATATATATATATATGTATATATATATATATATATAAGAAATACTTGACTTTCAGTGAATTCTAGCTATAATTATATATTTATTTTATTATATATATATATATATATACATACACATATATATATATATATAATAAAATATATATATATATATATATATATATATATATATATATATATATATATATATATATATATATATATATATATATATATATATATATATACACAGACACATATATATATATATATATAATAAAAGAAATATATAATTATAGCTATTATATGTGTGTCTTAATAAGATTATCCAAAAAATAGTGCTCGATACCGTGGTAGAGCGCAAAAACAGCAAAAACGTCTCAACTAACATTGTCCACAAATTCCTCACTCTGATCGACAAACACTTCCCCAAAGGCAACACCCTAAGAAAAGTATTCAACAAGAACAACATTAAATTGAGCTACAGCTGTATGAACGATATACGACAAATTATTTCAAACCACAACAAAACAATTGCAAATGAGCCGTCGGCCCCCGGACAGAGCGACCCCGAAACCAACAAAGGCTGCAACTGCCGCAAGAAACCTGATTGCCCTCTCAACGGGGGGTGCTTACAAACATCAGTCGTTTACCAATCAAAGGTAACACGCAAGGACATTAAGACATCCGACACATATGTAGGATTAACCGAGGGAGAGTTTAAAACCAGATGGAACAATCACAAGGCTTCTTTCAGGAACCAAAACCTGCGGAATACCACAGAACTCAGCAAACACATTTGGGACCTCAAAGACAATAATGTTGAATATTCAATAACATGGCAAATTCTTGCATCCAGCACACCTTACAATAGTGGTAATAAAAGATGCAACCTATGCTTGAAAGAGAAACTGTTTATTATATACCGTCCAGACCTGTCATCCCTCAACAAGCGCAGCGAAATTGTAACAGCATGCCGTCACAGACGGAAACACCTCCTAGGTAACACATGAGCCAATCACCACGCCCCTACGCCAGCCTGTACCCACCCACTCTGTGCCCTATATAAACCATGGTATGTGAATGCTTCCATTAAAATCTCCTGATGATTGAGGGAACCCCTCATGAAACAGGCCTGTAGAGATGAAGTAGTCTTGTGATTTTTTCTCCCACACATACCGTATTTTCCGCACCATAAGCCGCCCTGGGTTATAAGCCGCGCCTTCAATGAACGGCATATTTCAAAACTTTGTCCACCTATAAGCCGCCCCGTGTTATAAGCCGCATCTAACTGCGCTAAAGGAATGTCAAAAAAACAGTCAGATAGGTCAGTCAAACTTTAATAATATATTAAAAACCAGCGTGATGTGGGCGCGCATGGAGTCGTATATCAACATGGACGGAGCTGCGTGAAAAAAGCCACCCGGCCTCTTCGCGTAAACTTCCCTTAACCACTCGCTCATCTTTTCTTCATCCATCCATCCCTTCGAGTTAGCTTTTATGATGACGCCGGCTGGAAAGGTCTCTTTTGGCAAGGTCTTCCTTTTGAATATCACCATGGGTGGAAGTTTCTGGCCATTAGCATGGCAAACTAGAACCACAGTGAAGGACGACTTCTCATTCCCTGTGGTGCGAATATTCACCGTACGTGCTCCCGTTGTATCCACAGTGCGGTTCACAGGAATATCAAAAGTCAGTGGAACCTAGTCCATGTTGATAATGTTCTCTGGCCGGATCTTTTTTTCAGCTATCTTGTTTTTACAATATGCACGGAAAGTAGCCAGCTTTTCTTGAAAGTCTTTAGGCAGTTGCTGTGAAATAGTAGTCCGTGTGCGGATGGAGAGATTGCGTCTTTTCATGAACCGGAAACCTGTCGCTTAGTAGGAGCCATTTTGTGGTCTTTACAGATGTAAACACACAAAAGAAATGAAACGTAATATCCGCGCGCTTCTTCTTCTTCTACGGGGGCGGGTGGTTGCTTACAGTAGAAGAAGAAGCGCTTCCTGTTCTATGGGGGCGGGTGCTTACCTTGGCGGTTGCTTGCGTAGAAGAAGAAGCACTTCCTCTTCTACGGGGAAAAAAGATGGCAGCTGTTTACCGTAGTTGCGAGACCGAAACTTTATGAAAATGAATCTTAATATTAATCCATATATAAAGCGCACCGGGTTATAAGCCGCACTGTCAGCTTTTGAGTAAATTTGTGGTTTTTAGGTGCGGCTAATAGTGCGGAAAATACGGTACATATATTGCGCTCTACTACGGTATCGAGCACTATTTTTTGGATAACCTTATTAAGACATATATATATA
>NC_084549.2:72040000-72052500 GCF_033978685.3 Nerophis lumbriciformis | reverse complement strand
TTGAGTAGTTTTTTCACAACATACTTTTTACTTTTACTCAAGTAAATATTTGGGTGACTACTCCTTACTTTTACTTGAGTAATAAATCTCTAAAGTAACAGTACTCTTACTTGAGTACAATTTCTGGCTACTCTACCCACCTCTGATTAGCAGCATGAAACAATGTCATTCAAATGACAAACCCTTAGCTGGTTCTCTTTCATGCCCTTGTCGATACAATCTCCTCACCTGATGCGATGATAACACCCGGCGCCGTGTCTTTGCTGACGATGTTTCCGGAGGTGTAGGGATTCTCAGACACGTGCAGGTGCAGGTGCAAGGAGCAGTACGGCTGACAAGCAAACACAAATGTAAAATTGTTGTTTTTAAAAAACACCGTCATGTGGGCAGACCGACGGCGTGACGCTCACTTGCTCGCAATCCACGCTCTTCCCCTGGAGATCCGTCGCCGGGGCCCGCAGAAGCCGCCAGTCTCTGCCTTTGTTGTACGTAATGTAAGTTTTCACTTGGTTCTCGACAACTTTATTTGACAGGAACACGCCTTTAATGCCGGCAACCTGCAAACATGAAACGCCGGAGCATGAAAAAAAGAGGAGAAAAAAAAAGAGAGAGAAAAAAAAATCAGAAGAAAAAAAAAAAGGGTGTTGGGAGAGCGGGAGAAAAACAAGCATAAATAATTCAGACTAAAGCAAAGTCGATGCGCTAGTTGAGGGAGCGAGACATGTCAGGAAGCGATAGTTTTCCTGACAAGGAGCACTTTTTGGACCATCTGTAGGACCGTGCGGGATGAAAACAACATCTGCCACAGCCCCAGAGATATTTCCACTTTTGTTTTGTCGATTGGTGACTCTCACTAGAGCGCTAACTGATGCTGCTGCTGCACGGCTTTGTCAGCACACACACTCACACACACACACACACACACACTCTTGTAGTTCCGAACTTCTGGGGACCTCCGAAAAATGCCTCCCTCTTTAGGACCAGCCTTTCTAGATATACAGGTAAAAGCCAGTAAATTAGAATATTTTGAAAAACTTGATTTATTTCAGTAATTGCATTCAAAAGGTGTAACTTGTACATTATATTTATTCATTGCACACAGACTGATGCATTCAAATGTTTATTTCATTTAATTTTGATGATTTGAAGTGGCAACAAATGAAAATCCAAAATTCCGTGTGTCACAAAATTAGAATATTACTTAAGGCTAATACAAAAAAGGGATTTTTAGAAATGTTGGCCAACTGAAAAGTATGAAAATGAAAAATATGAGCATGTACAATACTCAATACTTGGTTGGAGCTCCTTTTGCCTCAATTACTGCGTTAATGCGGCGTGGCATGGAGTCGATGAGTTTCTGGCACTGCTCAGGTGTTATGAGAGCCCAGGTTGCTCTGATAGTGGCCTTCAACTCTTCTGCGTTTTTGGGTCTGGCATTCTGCATCTTCCTTTTCACAATACCCCACAGATTTTCTATGGGGCTAAGGTCAGGGGAGTTGGCGGGCCAATTTAGAACAGAAATACCATGGTCCGTAAACCAGGCACGGGTAGATTTTGCGCTGTGTGCAGGCGCCAAGTCCTGTTGGAAATTGAAATCTCCATCTCCATAGAGCAGGTCAGCAGCAGGAAGCATGAAGTGCTCTAAAACTTGCTGGTAGACGGCTGCGTTGACCCTGGATCTCAGGAAACAGAGTGGACCGACACCAGCAGATGACATGGCACCCCAAACCATCACTGATGGTGGAAACTTTACACTAGACTTCAGGCAACGTGGATCCTGTGCCTCTCCTGTCTTCCTCCAGACTCTGGGACCTCGATTTCCAAAGGAAATGCAAAATTTGCATGGTTGGGTGATGGTTTGGGGTGCCATGTCATCTGCTGGTGTCGGTCCACTCTGTTTCCTGAGATCCAGGGTCAACGCAGCCGTCTCCCAGCAGGTTTTAGAGCACTTCATGCTTCCTGCTGCTGACCTGCTCTATGGAGATGGAGATTTCAAGTTCCAACAGGACTTGGCGCCTGCACACAGCGCAAAATCTACCCGTGCCTGGTTTACGGACCATGGTATTTCTGTTCTAAATTGGCCCGCCAACTCCCCTGACCTTAGCCCCATAGAAAATCTGTGGGGTATTGTGAAAAGGAAGATGCAGAATGCCAGACCCAAAAACGCAGAAGAGTTGAAGGCCACTATCAGAGCAACCTGGGCTCTCATAACACCTGAGCAGTGCCAGAAACTCATCGACTCCATGCCACGCCGCATTAACGCAGTAATTGAGGCAAAAGGAGCTCCAACCAAGTATTGAGTATTGTACATGCTCATATTTTTCATTTTCATACTTTTCAGTTGGCCAACATTTCTAAAAATCCCTTTTTTGTATTAGCCTTAAGTAATATTCTAATTTTGTGACACACGGAATTTTGGATTTTCATTTGTTGCCACTTCAAATCATCAAAATTAAATGAAATAAACATTTGAATGCATCAGTCTGTGTGCAATGAATAAATATAATGTACAAGTTACACCTTTTGAATGCAATTACTGAAATAAATCAAGTTTTTCAAAATATTCTAATTTACTGGCTTTTACCTGTATAATTATTTGTATTTACAACATTAATAATATACACAAACTACGCAAATATAAAAAAGGTCAGCTTTTAGTCATTTTTATTTATTTTGAATTTTTTTCGGAATCCTCCCACCTCCAAAGACATGCACCTGGGGATAGGCTCCTCCCACCTGGGGATAGGCCCCTCCCACTTCCAAAGACATGCACCAGCTGAGATGGGCTCCAGCACCCCCCCGCGATCCCAGGGGGGACAAGCGGTAGAAAATGGAAGGATGGAATTGTTTTTTAATCATTATTTACTTCAAGTTATTACAGTTTGTCTCCATATATATATATTTATGTAATTTGTATTAATTTAATAATATTAATTTTGGCCAGAAGGGGCGCATTTGAATTTCTTACACAAACTTGTTATTTCATATGTTGACCAGAGGGGGAGCACTTTTAAAACCAACACAGTCCATTTGAAAAATCCCTCCTTTTTGGGACCACCCTCATTTTGATAGATGTCACCAGCAGGGGTGCAAATGAGACATTCTCTATTAGATGCAATTTTTTTCCGTATTAGGATTATGATTTATGTCCTAACTTGTTCACACCTCCTCATATGGAAGCTACTTTTCCTTCTTGATGTCCCAAGAAGGGTAGACATAAAAGAACACCCCCCCTCACAAACACACACACATTCTTGTATTTCTGACATTCTTGAGACCTCTGAAAAATGCCTACCTCTTTAGGACCACCCTTTTGAGATATATAAATATTTGTATTTACAACATTAATAATATACTGTATACATACTATGCAAATATTTAAAAAAAAAGCTTTTAGTTATATTTTTGTTTGTAATTGTTTTTTAATCTTCATTATGTACTTCAAGTTATTACAGTATGTCTCTATATACATATTTATTTATTTATTTAAATGAATTTTGGCCAAAGGGGGCGCATTTCAATGTCGTACACACACTTGTTATTTCATATGTTGACCAGAGGGGGAGCACTTTTAAAAGGGACACAGTCATTTTGAAAAATATCTTCTTTTTGGGACCACCCTCATTTTGAGGGATGTCACCAGCAGGGGTGCAAATGAGACATTGTCTATTAGATGCAATGTTATTGATTTATGTCATCACTTGTTCACACCTCCTCATATGGAAGATACTTTTCCTTCTTCATGTCTCAAGAAGGGTAGAAATAAAAGAACAAAGACACACATTTTTGTATTTCTTACCTTCTTGAGACCTCTGAAAACATGCCTACCTCTTTAGGACCACCCTTTCTAGATATATAAACATTTGTATTTACAACATTAAAAATATATTTTCAAACTATGCAAATATAAAAAAGGTAAGCTTTTAAATTAATTATTTATTTTTTGATTTTTTTTTTGTTTATAATTGTTTTTTAATCTTCATTATTTACTTCAAGTGATTACGGTATGTCGCTGTATACATATATATATATTTTTTTTTTTCATTAATTTTGGCCAAAGGAGGCGCATTTCAATGTCGTACACACACTTGTTATTTCATATGTTGACCAGAGGGGGAGCACTTTTAAAAACGACACACAGTCAATTTGAAAAATCCCTCCTTTTTGGGACCACCCTTTCTAGATATATAAACATTTGTATTTACAACATTAAAAATATATATACAAACTATGCAAATATAAAAAAGGTAAGCTTTTAAATTAATTATTTATTTTTTGATTTTTTTTTTTGTTTATAATTGGTTTTTAATCTTCATTATTTACTTCAAGTGATTACGGTTTGTCACTGTATACATATTTTTTTTATTTTTTTTCATTAATTTTGGCCAAAGGAGGCACATTTACATTTCTTACACACACTTGTTATTTCATATGTTGACCAGAAGGGGAGCATTTTTAAAAACGACACATCGCCAATTTGAAAAATCCCTCCTTTTTGGGACCACCCTCATTTTGATTGATGTCACCAGCAGGGGTGCAAATGAGACATTCTCTATTAGATGCAATGTTATTGATTTATGTCATCACTTGTTCACACCTCCTCATATGGAAGATACTTTTCCTTCTTCATGTCTCAAGAAGGGTAGAAATAAAAGAACAAACACACACATTCATGTATTTCTTACCTTCTTGAGACCTCTGAAAAATGCCTACCTCTTTAGGACCACCCTTTCTAGATATATAAACATTTGTATTTACAACATTAAAAATATATATACAAACTATGCAAATATAAAAAAGGTAAGCTATTAAGTGAATTATCTTTTTTTTGATTTTTTTTTTGTTTATAATTGGTTTTTAATCTTCATTATTTACTTCAAGTGATTACGGTTTGTCACTGTATACATATATATATATTTTTTTTTTTCATTAATTTTGGCCAAAGCAGGCACATTTACATTTCTTACACACACTTGTTATTTCATATGTTGACCAGAGGGGGAGCACTTTTAAAAGCGACACACAGTCAATGTGAAAAATCCCTCCTTTTTGGGACCACCCTTTCTAGATATATAAACATTTGTATTTACAACATTAATAATATATATACAAACTATGCAAATATAAAAAAGGTACCGGTAAGCTACTAAGTGAATTATTTATTTTTTGATTTTTTGTTTTGTTTATAATTGGTTTTTAATCTTCATTATTTACTTCAAGTGATTACGGTTTGTCACTGTATACATATTTTTTTTATTTTTTTTCATTAATTTTGGCCAAAGGAGGCACATTTACATTTCTTACACACACTTGTTATTTCATATGTTGACCAGAGGGGGATCACTTTTAAAAGCGACACACAGTCAATTAGAAAAATCCCTTCTTTTTGGGACCACCCTCATTTTGATGGATGTCACCAGCAGGGGTGCAAATGAGACATTGTCTATGAGATGCAATGTTATTGATTTATGTCATCACTTGTTCACACCTCCTCATATGGAAGATACTTTTCCTTTTTCATGTCTCAAGAAGGGTAGAAATAAAAGAACAAACACACACATTTTTGTATTTCTTACCTTCTTGAGACCTGAGAAAAATGCCTATCTCTTTAGGACCACCCTTTCTAGATATATGAACATTTGTATTTACAACATTAAAAATATATACAAACTATGCAAATATAAAAAAGGTAAGCTTTTAAATTAAGTATTTATTTTTTGATTTTTTTTTTGTTTATAATTGGTTTTTAATCTTCATTATTTACTTCAAGTGATTACGGTATGTCGCTGTATACATATATATATATATATTTATTTATTTTTCCATTAATTTTGGCCAAAGGAGGCACATTTACATTTCTTACACACACTTGTTATTTCATATGTTGACCAGAGGGGGATCACTTTTGAAAGCGACACACAGTCAATGTGAAAAATCCCTCCTTTTTGGGACCACCCTTTCTAGATATATAAACATTTGTATTTACAACATTAAAAATATATATACAAACTATGCAAATATAAAAAAGGTAAGCTTTTAAGTGAATTATTTATTTTTTGATTTTTTTGTTGTTGTTTATAATTGGTTTTTAATCTTCATTATTTACTTCAAGTGATTACGGTATGTCGCTGTATACATATATATATATATATATTTTTTTTTTTCATTAATTTTGGCCAAAGGAGGCACATTTACATTTCTTACACACACTTGTTATTTCATATGTTGACCAGAGGGGGATCACTTTTAAAAGCGACACACAGTCAATGTGAAAAATCCCTCCTTTTTGGGACCACCCTTTCTAGATATATAAACATTTGTATTTACAACATTAAAAATATATATACAAACTATGCAAATATAAAAAAGGTAAGCTTTTAAGTGAATTATTTATTTTTGGATTTTTTTTTTTGTTTATAATTGGTTTTTAATCTTCATTATTTACTTCAAGTGATTACGGTATGTCGCTGTATACATATATATATATATTTTTTTTTTTTTTTTTTTTCATTAATTTTGGCCAAAGCAGGCACATTTACATTTCTTACACACACTTGTTATTTCATATGTTGACCAGAGGGGAAGCACTTTTAAAAACGACACATCGCCAATTTGAAAAATCCCTCCTTTTTGGGACTACCCTCATGTTGATAGATGTCACCAGCAGGGGTGCTAATGAGACATTGTCTATTAGATGCAATGTTATTGATTTATGTCATCACTTGTTCACACCTCTTCATATGGAAGATACTTTTTCTTCTTCATGTCTCAAGAAGGGTAGAAATAAAAGAACAAACACACACATTTTTGTATTTCTTACCTTCTTGAGACCTCTGAAAAATGCGTCCCTCTTTAGGACCACCCTTTCTAGATATATAAACATTTGTATTTACAACATTAAAAATATATACAAACTATGCAAATATAAAAAAGGTAAGCTTTTAAGTTAGTTATTTATTTTTTGATTTTTTTTTGTTTATAATTGGTTTTTAATCTTCATTATTTACTTCAAGTGATTACGGTATGTCGCTGTATACATATATATATATTTTTTTTTCATTAATTTTGGCCAAAGGAGGCACATTTACATTTTTTACACACACTTGTTATTTCATATGTTGACCAGAGGGGGAGCACTTTTAAAAACGACACATCGCCAATTTGAAAAATCCGTCTTTTTTGGGACCACCCTCATTTTGATGGATGTCACCAGCAGGGGTGCAAATGAGACATTGTCTATTAGATGTGATGTTATTGGGACCATGACTTATGTCATCACTTGTTCACACCTCCTCATATGGAAGATACTTTTCCTTCTTCATGTCTCAAGAAGGGTAGAAATAAAAGAACAAACACACACATTTTTGTATTTATTACCTTTTTGAGACCTCTGAAAACATGCCTACCTCTTTAGGACCACCCTTTCTAGATATATTAACATTTGTATTTACAACATTAAAAATATATACAAACTATGCAAATATAAAAAAGGTAAGCTTTTAAATTAAGTATTTATTTTTTGATTTTTTTTTTTGTTTATAATTGTTTTTTAATCTTCATTATTTACTTCAAGTGATTACGGTATGTCGCTGTATACATATATATTTATTTTTTTTTCATTAATTTTGGCCAAAGGAGGCACATTTACATTTCTTACACACACTTGTTATTTCATATGTTGACCAGAGGGGGAGCACTTTTAAAAGCGACACAAAGTCAATGTGAAAAATCCCTCCTTTTTGGGACCACCCTTTCTAGATATATAAACATTTGTATTTACAACATTAAAAATATATATACAAACTATGCAAATATAAAAAAGGTAAGCTATTAAGTGAATTATTTATTTTTTGATTTTTTTTTTTGTTTATAATTGGTTTTTAATCTTCATTATTTACTTCAAGTGATTACGGTTTGTCACTGTATACATTTTTTTTTTTTTTTTTTTTTCATTAATTTTGGCCAAAGGAGGCACATTTACATTTCTTACACACACTTGTTATTTCATATGTTGACCAGAGGGGGATCACTTTTAAAAGCGACACACAGTCAATGTGAAAAAACTCTCCTTTTTGGGACCACCCTCATTTTTATAGATATCACCACCAGGGGTGCAAATGAGACATTCTCTATTAGATGCAATGTTATTGATTTATGTCATCACTTGTTCACACCTCCTCATATGGAAGATACTTTTCCTTGTTGGTGTCTCAAGAAAGGTAGAAATACAAGAACACACACACACACACACACACACACCTACACACACACACACACACATTTTTGTATTTATTACCTTCTTGAGACCTCTGAAAAATGCCTATCTCTTTAGGACCACCCTTCCTATGCATCCATCCATCCATCCATTTTCTACCGCTTGTCCCGTTCGGGGTCGCGGGGCTGCTGGAGTCTATCTCAGCTGCATTCAGGCGGAAGGCGGGGTACACCCTGGACAAGTCGCCACCTCATCGCAAGGCCAACACAGATAGACAGACAACATCCACACTCACATTCACACACTCGATATATAAAATATAGTACTTACAACATTAATATTATATACAAACTATACAAATATAAAAAAGGTAAGCTTTTAAGTATTTTAATTTTTTTTAATTTTTTGTTTGTAATTGGTTTTTAATCTTCATTATTTACTTCAAGTTATTACAGTATGCTGTAAGTATACTGTAATAAACAGTATGCTGAAAGGTACATACAGGTTTTGGAGCAACACATGTTGCCATCCAAGCAGCGTTATCATGGACGCCCCTGCTTATTTTAGCAAGACAATGCCAAGTCACGTGTTACAACAGCGTGGCTTCGTAGTAAAAGAGTGCGGGTACTAGACTGGCCTGCCTGTAGTCCAGACCATTGAAAATGTGTGAAGGCTAAAATATGAGAAGGGAGACTGTTGAACAACTTAAGCTGTACATCAAGCAAGAATGGGAAAGAGGTCCACTTCAAAAAGGTGTCTCCTCAGTTCCCAAACCTTTGCTGAGTGTTGTTAAAAGGAAAGGCCATGTAGCACACTGGTAAAAATACCTTTTTTGCAATGTGTTGCTGCCATTGAATTCTAAGTTCATGATTATTTGCAATAAAAAATGAAGTTTCTCGGTTGGAACATGAAATATCTTGTCTTTGCAGTCTATTCAATTGAATATAAGTTGAAAAGGATTTGTTGTATTCTCTTTTTATTTACCATTTACACAACGCAGGCCCAATCTGGCGCCCTAGGCAAGATTTTAGGTGGCGCCCCCCCACATCGGCAGTGAAGTGTATATACTCACAAGAAACCGAATAGCTTTGTCTTTGACCTTTTTTTTACTTAAAGAAAGCAAATTAACAATCAGAATAGTTAACAAGATAAAAAAAAATATGAATAAATAAATGAATGCAAAAAATAAAAAATGAATATATGAAATACAATATTTTTTACATATATATTGCTTAATTTACATTAATGGTGTGCACTTTAACAACTAGGCTTACAACTATACCTAATATATAAAGGGGTGGAAAAGTGACTATTACCTGCAGGGCAAACATTAGCTAACCAGAAGGCAATAACAATGTAAACAAAAAACACCTGCTTAAAAGATCTAATACAAATGTCCCTGAGGAATGTAAGGTGGGAGTACTGTAATTACCTAACGTTACATTATTATTTTCCATAACAATTTAGCCCCCTCCACAACATTAACCCGACGTTAAAACAGAACTAGCTATTTATTGATTAGCAATTGCCGAATCATGTAACATTAGCTTAATGCTAAAAAGCCAGGTTACTATCACATTCTGTAACAGACCAATAATTTCATGTAGGCTAACGTTACCTACCTGCTACCTCTTGTCTTTTTCTCGTTTCTCCTCCTCTTCTTTTCTCTTTTTTCTTCCCTGGGCACCTGACAGTTTTGGCCGTTTTGACATCTTGTGTTGATTTTTTGATGTGGTGACGTCCAAAAAGAGTCATGATACGGGAAGGGAGGGGGCGTAATGTTGTAACAAATAATATTTCTATTATATAGGCTTTACTTTGCATTTTAATTAACGTGGGATTATTTTTTGTATTTAGAAATAATAGTACCAACTTTTTTTTTTTTTTTCTCCAACATTTGCGGCACTGGCGTGGCGCCCCCTGATGGACGGCGCCCTTAGCATTTGCCTATACGGCCTATGCCACGGGCCGGCCCTGACACAACGTGACAACTTCACTGCTTGTGGGTTCCGTGTGTCGCACGACACAGCAGCAATAGAACCAATGTTGCAATAGCGGCGAGGAGCTTTTTATGTGTTAAAAATTGAAAGCGCCATTGTTGCTGAAGCCTGCCAGTAGCGTGTGTGTGCAACCATGTGTGACCTCAGAAGACGTCTGTCAGCACACACAGATGTTTGCAGGCCTGCTGGCTGCAAGTGCGACTGCTAACACGGAACTACTTGCTACTTATGTAAGAGTGACAAGCTGCATGCCACCAACACCTGCTCCGTGAAGACAGCAGAAGAAGTTTGTTGTTGTTGTTGTTGTTGTTGTTGTTGCAACAGGGTCATATTTTAGGAAGCCGTTTCCTGGTGTCCCTTTGGGAC
Source organism: Nerophis lumbriciformis (assembly GCF_033978685.3). Lineage (NCBI taxonomy): Eukaryota > Metazoa > Chordata > Actinopteri > Syngnathiformes > Syngnathidae > Nerophis > Nerophis lumbriciformis. The sequence continues at coordinate 72,041,919 of NC_084549.2, read as the reverse complement.
GACGATGGAGTCTTGCTTTCCTTCCTTTAATTCTGCATTCTTGTCTTTTTACTTTCATTGTTGTAAATGCTGCTCATGCCATGAGTATTTAGTAGGATTTGACGCAACAAATGAGAGTAAATAGTGAATAATTAGTAGTAAATGGTGTCGTTTTGTTTTTATAATTAAAGCTACAAAAATAATTATTTAGCCTTCAGTATCTGCTTGTCATCATGGTAAAGAAAATTATAATAATTTAAATATTTTTCTACTAATTTTTTAATAATTATTACGTACATGTATGTATGTATTCATGAAAATTATATTTTATTTTAATTTTTAATAAATAAAAAATAAACCTGTTTTATTGTGTAGTCTCATGTGATACTGTATATATATTTTTTTTATGTATTATTTTTTATTTTTTGTTTTTTTTATTTTTTAAAGTGCTGTAAGATTTTTGGGGAGTATTTAGTAGGATTTGACATAACAGAGTAATTAGTGAATAATGAGAAGAAAACGGTTTTGTTTTGTTTTTATAATTAAAGCTACAAAAATAATTATTTAGCCTTCTGTATCTGCTTGTCATAATGGTAAAAATAATTTAAATATTTTTCTACTAAATTTTTAATAATTATTACGTACATGTATGTATGTATTCATGAAAAATTTATTTTATTTTAATTTTTTATAAAAAAATTAATAAACTTGTTTTATTGTGTAGTCTCATGTGGTATATATATATATATACATATACATATATATATTTATTTTATTTTTATTTTTTTAAAGTGCTGTAAGATTTTTGGGGAGTATTTAGTAGGATTTGACGCAACAAATGAGAGTAAATAGTGAATAATTAGTAGAAAATGGTGTTGTTTTGTTTTTATAATTAAAGCTACAAAAATAATTATTTAGCCTTCAGTATCTGCTTGTCATCATGGTAAAAAATAATAATAATAATTTAAATATTTTTCTACTAAATTTGTAATAATTATTACGTACATGTATGTATTTATTCATGAAAATTATATTTTATTTTAATTTTTAATAAATGAAAAAATAAACCTGTTTTATTGTGTAGTCTCATGTGAAATAAAAAAAAAAAAAAAAAAATATATATATATATATATATATATATATATATATATATATACATCCATCCATCCATTTTCTACCGCTTATTCCCTTTTGGGGTCGCGGGGGGCGCTGGAGCCTATCTCAGCTACAATCTATATATATATATATATATATATATGTATATATTTTTTTTTCAAGTGCTGTAAGATTTTTAGGGAGTATTTAGTAGGATTTGACATAACAAATAGAGTAATTAGTGAATAATGAGAAGAAAACGGTTTTGTTGCCTTCAGTATCTGCTTGTCATAATGGTAAAAAAAATTATAATAATTTAAATATTTTTCTACTAAATTTTTAATAATTATTTATTATTTATTATTATTTATGTATTTATTCATGAAAATTATATTTTATTTTAATTTTTAATAAATAAATAAACCTGTTTTATTGTGTAGTCTCATGTGATATATATATATATATATATATATATATATATATATATATATATATATATATATATATATATATATAATTTTTTTTTTTTAAGTGCTGTAAGATTTTTGGGGTGTATTTAGTAGGATTTGACATAACAAATAGAGTAATTAGTGAATAATGAGAAGAAAACGGTTTTGTTTTGTTTTTATAATTTAAGCTCCAAAAATAATTATTTAGCCTTCAGTATCTGCTTGTCATCATGGTAAAAAAAATTATAATAATTTAAATATTTTTCTACTAAATTTTTAATAATTATTACGTAAAGTGTTTATTTATGAAAAATATATTTAATTCTAATTTTTAATAAATAAAAAAATAAACCTGTTTTATTGAGTAGTCTCATGTGGTATATATATTTTTATTTT
>NC_084549.2:72030000-72035000 GCF_033978685.3 Nerophis lumbriciformis | reverse complement strand
TTTGGTCCGAAAAATACGGTACTTTCTAATGATCTGATAACGGGATAGGATGGAAAATTCCGGGTGTTGGCTCGCGTTTGAGTTACCACCAACCTCGTAGAGGTCGATCATGATGTTGCCTTCAGGTCCTCCGCTGCTCACCACGTTCTCCAGCATCAGCGTGAAGAACAGACCCCGGGACTCGGACATGTAGAGGTTGTACGAGTCGTTCTGGTGCCAGTCTTGGATGGCGGCCACCACCTGGTTATCGTCGGTGCTGATGATCTGCAAGTCCTGCAAATAAATGAATACGAAAAGAAAGACGGACAGAGACGGTAAATGGTTGGTGCAGGTTGCTAAGTAACAAGGCTGGGAGTTAAAAAAAATAAAATAATTATGGGCCTGCTGCAATGCAAGCAGCCCATATTATTATTGATCATACTTCAACTTGTATTATTATAGTTCTGCACGTTTCTCTTACGATTAATACGAGACGGACCGGCCAACGAACCCTCACATATGTTATACCCTTGGAAAGGTCTCACTCGCGCCTACGGTGGTACTTCAAGTTGGCAGCTTTCCGTGTTACCATGGTGTGTTTATTCACGAATAAAATAAAAAATGGCCCAATTGAATGGGTACACCCAATCTGGCGCCCTAGGCAAGATTTTAGGTGGCGCCCCCCCCCCCCCCCACATCGGCAGTGAAGTGTATATACTCACAAGAAACCGAATAGCTTTGTCTTTGACCTTTTTTTTTACTTAAAGAAAGCAAATTAACAATCAGAATAGTTAACAAGATAAAAAAAAATATGAATAAATAAATGAATGCAAAAAATAAAAAATGAATATATGAAATACAATATTTTTTACATACATATTGCTTAATTTACAATAATGATGTGCACTTTAACAACTAGGCTTACAACTATAACTAATATATAAAGGGGTGGAAAAGTGACTATTACCTGCAGGGTTAGGGTTAGCTAACCAGAAGGCAATAACAATGTAAACAAAAAACACCTGCTTAAAAGGTCTAATACAAATGTCCCTGAGGAATGTAAGGTGGGAGTACTGTAATTACCTAACGTTACATTATTATTTTCCATAACAATTTAGCCCCCTCCACAATAATAACCCGACGTTAAAACAGAACTAGCTATTTATTGATTAGCAATTGCCGAATCATGTAACATTAGCTTAATGCTAAAAAGCCAGGTTACAAATCACATTCTGTAACAGACAAATAATTTCATGTAGGCTAACGTTACCTACCTGCTACCTCTTGTCTTTTTCTCGTTTCTCCTCCTCTTCTTTTCTCTTTTTTCTTCCCTGGGCACCTGACAGTTTTGGCCGTTTTGACATCTTGTGTTGATTTTTTGATGTGGTGACGTCCAAAAAGAGTCATGATACGGGAAGGGAGGGGGCGTAATGTTGTAACAAATAATATTTCCATTATATAGGCTTTACTTTGCATTTTAATTAACGTGGGATTATTTTTTGTATTTAGAAATAATAGTACCAACTTTTTTTTTTTTTTTCTCCAACATTTGTGGCATTGGCGTGGCGCCCCCTGATGGACGGCGCCCTTAGCATTTGCCTATACGGCCTATGCCACGGGCCGGCCCTGGGTACACCAAAAAGACAAGATTACCTCCTCTTGTAGCTCAGCATTGCTTTCACGTAGCTCGGCGCTTGACGTCTCATTTTGTCCACTTTCGACACAAGCTAACTGATAGCATGCTAACGTTAGCTTGCTTGCATGCTAACATATAAGCGTGATGTTTTTGGAGCTAAATTTGCTCCCGTTTACCCCAGAGTCAAATAACTTGGCACGTTACATTTTAATGTAAGCATGCTAACGTTTCAGGCTAGCTCCATAGCTCATTTTGTACAGTTACACCAAAAACTCACTCATCTTAAAAGTACGGCGGCTTCTGGCGACTCCCGGCCGGAGGGCCACGGCACAGATAGCATAGCAGGCCCATCAAAATGACCGCAGGAATTCTCTAGTAAATACTCTCATATATCTTATGATTTTTATTATCGTTTTAACTCTGTTTATCTAGTATGTATTAGTTTTTATTTACCACATACCAATTTACTCAATCCTGTTTTAAATTAAGTCGAACTAAATATCAAAAATAAAATAAACAGGAGTTATCTCACCCTTTGGAGAAGTTTACTAATGTTTTCCAACGTTGTAAAAATGTGTAGTACAAAAATTAAGTTTTTCCAAAATGTTTTAATAAAGTCGAAGAGAATATTTAAAAAAATTAAATCGAAAAAATTAAAAATAAATACAATTATATGACGTTATTTTTGTTAAATTTAATTATTCTTATTAACTTGCATTCAATTAAAATAAAACATTGTTGTGAATGTTTTTTCTTCCCCCGATTCAACCAAATCCATGCAATAATTCCTTTTCGCCTTACCTTTGGCAGGGTGTACTTGGGAAGCTTGACAGGATAGAAGGAGTGTCTCCTGTAGGACACGTAGTGGACAGGCTGGCCTCCTACGGGCACCTGGGAACCAACACAGTTCATCACATCTCAGCATTTCCACTCTTGACGGCACAAAACGAGCGGAACCAATTAGGATGTTGCACATTATGGCAGATATTAGCTTCAACACACAAGACGGGGATTTTCAATTTCATGCAGGATAATAACCTTGTTTTAGATAATGGCAAACACGGCTGCACAATCACTAGCGAATGTGGTGTTCTGTTTCTTAACAACTTTTAATTGACTTTTAATGAGGCCTTGCGATTAAAATATAAAAAAAAAAAAAACCCACCTGGATGAAAACGTATTCATCTTGAACCACCAGGGAGTTGGGGATGATAAACCCCGGGAAAGGCTTGCCCTGGTTTCCCTCGGAGCAGTTCTGGAGTTTGCAAGTGATGTACTGCGACCCTGCGGGCACAGCCCAGACGAGAGTGCTAAAAATACAACAAAAGGGGGGGAGGAGAAAACACAAAACAAAGCTTCTGGAGGGCCACCGTCAAGGCTTGAGCGGCGCTTATGAAGGGAATCACGAAAAAGGCACAAAATTGGGCGAGTGTCACGGACGTGGAGAGAGAGAGCTGTCGGAGAGAGTTAGCGTCAGTTTCCACCGGGACACGCATTACCACGCCCAGTTTGGAGAAAGAGCTAAGTGGCAGTCTGGCATTTGCAAAATAAATCAGGCCAACGCCAGCATTTCAATCAAGAAATATATTTTTTAGTACGGAAATTTTGTTACCCAAAAAACTGACATTTTCTGCATATTTTTTTGTTTCCCCTCAAAAGCAGTGAAGTTGTGTAAATGCTAAATAAAAACAAAATGCAATGATTTGCAAATCCTTTTCAACTTGTATTCAATTGAATAGACTGCAAAGACAAGATACTTGACATTCGAACTGGAAAACGGTGTTATTTTTTTGCAAATATTAGCAGCAACATACAGGTAAAAGCCAGTAAATTAGAATATTTTGAAAAACTTGATTTATTTCAGTAATTGCATTCAAAAGGTGTAACTTGTACATTATATTTATTCATTGCACACAGACTGATGCATTCAAATGTTTATTTCATTTAATTTTGATGATTTGAAGTGGCAACAAATGAAAATCCCAAATTCCGTGTGTCACAAAATGAGAATATTACTTAAGGCTAATACAAAAAAGGGGATTTTTAGAAATGTTGGCCCACTGAAAAGTATGAAAATGAAAAATATGAGCATGTACAATACTCAATACTTGGTTGGAGCTCCTTTTGCCTCAATTACTGCGTTAATGCGGCGTGGCATGGAGTCGATGAGTTTCTGGCACTGCTCAGGTGTTATGAGAGCCCAGGTTGCTCTGATCGTGGCCTTTAACTCTTCTGCGTTTTTGGGTCTGGCATTCTGCATCTTCCTTTTCACAATACCCCACAGATTTTCTATGGGGCTAAGGTCAGGGGAGTTGGCGGGCCAATTTAGAACAGAAATACCATGGTCCGTAAACCAGGCACGGCGCCAAGTCCTGTTGGAACTTGAAATCTCCATCTCCATAGAGCAGGTCAGCAGCAGGAAGCATGAAGTGCTCTAAAACTTGCTGGTAGACGGCTGCGTTGACCCTGGATCTCAGGAAACAGAGTGGACCGACACCAGCAGATGACATGGCACCCCAAACCATCACCCAACCATGCAAATTGTGCATTTCCTTTGGAAATCGAGGTCCCAGAGTCTGGAGGAAGACAGGAGAGGCACAGGATCCACGTTGCCTGAAGTCTAGTGTAAAGTTTCCACCATCAGTGATGGTTTGGGGTGCCATGTCATCTGGATCTGCATCCCGGAAAAGCAAACACCCAGGACCAAGTCATGACAAAAGGCTTATGTTGAAAGTGTAATTATGTTTATAGATTATATGCTATCTGTTGTTGTATTCCCTAATTTTTAGTGACCTGAACATAAGCTGGACTGTACATACATTTGTTTTTTGTTTTTGTTTTGAAAATGTAATTTTGTTTATAGATTATATGCAATCTGTTGTGTTCCAAAATTTTCTGTTTTTTTTGTTTTGTTTTGTTTTGTTTTATTTTATTTTCTCAGTGTACATGAATGAAGGTGTGTGTTGCTGGACCCGACTTGGACATTGTCTGGACTGGACCTGTTTTTTAAAAAAAAAAAAAACCTTTAAATGAAGCTAATTTCATTTACAACCGGGTCTGGTGAAGATAAGGTCCTTTCTTTCCTTTTTTTTTTTTTTTTTTTTTTTTTTTTTTTTTATAGATAAGATAAATAAATATTTTCTTGGATAAAAGGGAAAGTAAACAATATAAAAATAATTACATAGGGGAGAAGAAAGAAAGAAAAAAAAAGTGGCAAAGAAGACTGAGAACGTTGAGGAATGCTCATCAAAGACTTATTTGGAACATCCCACAGGTGAACGGGCTAATTGGGAACGGGTGGGTGCCATGATTGGGTATAAAAGCAGCTTCCATGAAATGCTCAGTCATTCACAAACAAGGACGGGGGCGAGGGTCACCACTTTGT